>NC_085898.1:4063975-4376589 GCF_034447905.1 Colletotrichum destructivum | reverse complement strand
TGGCAGCGGACGTGACGGAACTTAGGCACTTGTGCCAACGTGCGCTCCAGCTCCTCCCGGGAGAGGTCCAGGGCGTAGTAGTCGATGGTCTTGCCGGCGTCTTCAAAGGCTTGCAGCAACAAACAGACTTTACGGAGGTTTCTTTACGAAAAGAACAAGAAAAGGAAGAAAAAGTCAGAAAACCGTTCCCAGGCCAGTTCGCCAGTCAGCAAGGGGTGGGGGGGGGGGGGGGGGGGAGGGGGAAAAATCACGAACCCACTCCCTAACTCAATGACCATGGACCCGGATGCGATGTTCTGAGCAATCTCTCTCGAATTCTTCTCGAGAACCTCGATCTCATTGTTGGTGAGGTAGTACTCGTCCAGATATGTGATCTGGAGAAGGGGTTCGTTAGTGTGGATGACGCAAGATGCGGCTGAGGTGGTGAGATGGAGAGACGAGACGAGGCACAGAGAGACAGAGCTCCCCCGGACGCACTCACATCCTCGAACAACTGCAGGCCCCGTTCGTTGTAGAGGAGCAGGGTCGGCAGCCTCCGGGGTCCGTTTGTGGGGTTCCACATGGAGATGATGTCGTCTTTCAAGTTTGTTTCAACCGCAACACGCCGCACGTCGATGATGTCGAGACCACCGGCAGCGGCGGCGGGCTGAGCGGCTGCTGCTGCTGCCCGTTGCTTGGCGGCCCGGAGGCCGGCGTGAGCATGAGGGAGCTCGTCCTGAGAGACAGCAATAGAGCCCATGGTGATATCGGTACCTACTACTTGAGGAAAGGAGGAGGGGGACGGAGGGAAGAGTGATTTGCGAGGGGTGAAGAACACACGCTTTTGCGAGTCTGAATGCTGAGCCGGGTACAAGAGATTTTGGGACAAAAAAAAAAAAAAGGCAAATATGCTCTTTGGTCAAGATGGAAAGTAGCATGTGCAAAGCAACTGGTTGTGTGTGCTTGAGCTCGGGGACGACAAAGAACGGACGGGTACCTACAGCTTATAGCCACGGCGAGAAAGTTACCTGGGTCCTCCCAGACTCGGCGGAGGCGCCGGCAAGCAGACGGCGATACATGGACGTCGGCATTTTCCCATGCTAGCCGTAGTGTACATAGGGCGGCAGCTGTGTTCAGAGACGCGTATCGTGTCAAGCGGGTGATGCCCCCCAGAGTGGGTTGTCAGACGCCCTTTCTTACCCAAAGTACCGCATGTACAGACAGTACAGTGCCAGGGAGTGACCCGATGAAAGAGTGCCGAAGATGGACTTTGGGGATATCTGGCAGGGCAGGACGGGAATTAATGTATACCAAATGGGTACCGGTCATCAGAGATGGGATCAGGTGAGACAGCCACCAGACGTGAGATGGGTCGGAAAGTAGCCTAGAGGTAGCCAGGATCCGTGGGGCCTTGTACCGATTTCAGAACGATTCCTTTTGTCATAACGTGCAGATGGAAGAGGAGTGTGACGGCCTCATCCCGGACACAAGAGTGGGAGAGGATTGGGTCGGGAGCAAATCAGCGGACGTCATTCGAGATGTATCCCACGCCGCGGCGGGGTGGGGGAGAGGGGGGAGCACTACGCTACTATTGTTGGAGCTTGACGCGGATCACCGGATTTGAAATGGCTGTGGTTGACCTGCTGTCACCAAGGAGCTCGGGGAATGTTGGCAGCGGCCGTTTCTGCGCCCTATGGCGGGCGGGGGGGAGAGAGTGTAAAAGTGTAAGCTTGGGGAGCAGATTTTACAGAGTTTCCCGCACGTACGTCGGAGCTGGGAACAAGCGATGCATGGATATTCAGGGCCAGGGCAACAAGCATAATATTGTACTTCTTGTACTCTGTACCGTACCTAGGTAGTCGTGCAAGTCATGCCACAGCAAAAAGACGCAACTTCTTACATGAGAGTGTGTGTATCTCATGTATCGAGGTACCTGAAGCATGAGACACGCACATTAAGTAAGGTAGGTAGGTAGCTTGCCATAGCTCCTTGTAGCTGGTTGCGGAGAGCGCTGAGCTCTGTCTGGCCGTCCGTCTCTCTGCAGAATTCAGAGTGTGCGGTCACTAAGTAACCACCAGATGCCCGCTGGTCTGGCCATCTGTATCGGCGCATTGCAATGGTTGCAACCCACCCCCGGCCAGCCCTGGCCAGCCGCAAAGGGAATAATAATGATCATAAAAAAAAACCCACCCCTGAGGCTTGCGCTGAAGCTTGCGGGGAAGGCAGCCAAGCAAGCTGAGCAGCAGGAGAGGGGGAGAGGGGGGAGGGAGGGGCATCTATGACCCAATATAGTGCACGACTACGACTGTGTGAGCCGCGGACTGTGTCAATGTGAGAAACCTCAGCCCACCCGATGACCAATCCTCCCGACTCGACGGGTCATGGTGTCGTGGCCGGTGAGGCTATGTCGACGTCATTCCTCTCCTGACCGCGGGGGGGGGGCACGATGTATATTTCCACAACCATTCAAAAAGTACATTACCACTCACACCCACGAGTCACTCATAGAGCATATCCGATGGTGAGCCCGGTAACAGAAAGATTCAATCGAAAGGGGAGGGGAGGGGCGGGGTAAGGCCCGATCCAATTGAGTTGCCCACGATGGGCGCGTGTTGAGCCCGGATTCCTGGGTTTTGCGACAATGCCATGCTGCGGCCGAAAAAGCGTGATTTATGCGTTTGCCATGGATGGACATGCGTTAACTTGTATTCCGTAGGGGGAGAAACACACATAACGCATGGTGGTGCAAGGTACAAAGTACATTGCAGCGTTGCTTCCAAGTCGACGGGCCCGGGGAATTCCTCGCGCTCTTTCACACTTCTTGTCTCTTCCATTCCAATTCCCCCCCCCCGTCTTTTTCTTATTCTTGAAACAGCTCATGGAGGATTCGGTGCATTCTCCCTCTGTATTATATCTGTACAGAGCATTCACACTACCCGAAGAATCCTGGTCGGCCGGCAGGAAAGGGGAGGAGTGAGGCTTTGTTGGTAAGCAGGTGGCGTAGCTAGGTCATGCGTTTGGTGTATCAAAGTGAGTCTCGGTGAGCCTCGGTCAGGATCAGCTAAGAGCAACAGCAGCAGCAGCAGCAGCAAGGTTCCAGCCCCGTCTTCAGACTTCGGTCGACGGCCAGATTGACGATGCTCGGCAATCTGCTCAATCTCCCAGTTTTGGACAAGCCCGGGCTGATTCGATCACTTGTTCCTTGCATAAGAGGCCACAGATGCCCGGGCTCCCGTGACGTGACGTGACGTGACGTGACGTGACGTGACCCCAGGGGCCCTCCCTCGCTCCCGAAGCTGGGGTTGATCTTCTCGACTTGATAAGCTTATCAGTCGCTGTCCTGGTGAAGATCATGGCGCAAGGGTGCGTGTGTGTGGTGGAGGACGCCGATTCGAGCGTTTGTTTCCCTTTGTCACAGTCAGAGCTGGAGGACAGATAAGAAAGCTAGCTGTCCCAGGTCTAATTGTGTCCAGGCACGGGTAGATATGGACGGTCATGACCTCAGATACGTGGCCGGCCGCCTCCCAACTCCGAGCAGAACCAGGCCGTGTTCATCGTGCTCTCAAAGAAGCAATCAAAGCAATCTCCAGAATAGGCCTGCGCAGTGTGGTATGTATGTATGTTAATGCCGTCTATACATCGTATCATCTACTACTGTCGTCCGACCCCTCAGAAAATCACCATGAATCCGTGGCACCCAAAAGCCAACTCCCCCCTCCAAAACGCCGTCCAATGCAAAAAGCAAACACATATAGGCAACCCTCAGTACGCCGCCCCCTTATTGGGCTTCCACGCCTCGATCCACCGGCCTATGATGGCCACCTCCTGGGACACCACCTCGGCGTTCTTCTCACTCAGCTGAAAGTCCGGCACGTGGTTGCCCCCCTTGACCACGAGCCGCGGCGCCGCCTCCGTGCTCAGCGACGGCCCTCCCGGTCGGTAGTCGGAGCTCATCGTCGCCGAGCGCCACGGGTCGAACTCGCCGTCGCAGAAGAGCACCTTGTCGAACGTCGCGTTCCACCCGCCCGTCCACTCGTTGAACATGGCCACCGTGAACCCCTCCGACACGGCCGGCCGGTGGCCGAACGACTGCGGGAACCGGAGGTCGCACTGCCGCTGCCGGTGCTCCAGCCGCACGTGCGACGACACGATGCCCGTGCCGTCCGATTTGGGCGGCCCCGTGTGCCACCACCCCAGCGGCTCGTTGCAAAGCTGCCACACCCAGCTGCGGCCCCATTCCAGGTCCGTCGGCCTGTTGTACCCGACCGCGTCGCCGTACAGGTCGCATGCCTCCTCCGCCTCGCACGTCTCGTTGTACCGCCGGTGCATCCACGACGTGTACCCGGCCCACGCCGCCTCGAGCCCGACCCCAGATTGCTCGCAGCCCGCGGCGACCTGCCCGTTGGTCGTGCTCGTCTCAATCCAGTCGCAAAAGTCTAGCACGGCCTTCTCGCTGTCGGTCCACGCGATGACGGGCTTCTGCAGGTAGTACGCAAAGTCGCCGTGGTCCTCGAGCGTCTCGAGCCCGAACTCCTCCTTCATGGCCAAGATCTCCGCGTCCGAGCCCCGGTCCAGCACGGCGTCGACCTCCTTGATGACGAGCTTGATGTCGGCCGAGCAGTTGCGCGGCAGCGCCTGCTCGATGGGCGTGAAGAACTGCCAAAAGTCCTCGATGGCCTGCACCACGGCCGAGCTGGCGTGGTACGCCGCAAAGGTGCCCGGTGCGATGACTGACGTCCACGCCGCGAGCGCGCCCGCGTAGCTGCCCCCGATCAGCACCCACGGCGACTTGTCCGCGTTGGCGCCCTTGTCCGTCGTCCCCCGGTCAAACGGCAACGTCGCCGTCTCGGCGAAGTAGATGTTGTCGTAGATGGCCTGCGGCACTTCCAGCAACTGCAGCGTGTCTGCCGTTGAGGTCTTGTACGGCCACGATTCCCCATAATATCGGTCTGTCATGAAATTAGTTATGCTCTTCATCGCTAGACGCAGGTAGGTCGCGACTCACGTTCGATGAGGATGACCGCGCCCTTGTACGTCTCGGCGTAGAGCCCCGTCACCGTCCCGTTCTCCAGGTAGCCCGTGAAGCCTGCGGCGTCGGACTCGCCGCCGTTTATCAGGAAGACAGGGTAGCCCGGCCCGCCCCAGTGCTCGGCGTTCCACCAGTACCGCTGCTTGAAGGTGCCCCTCCACGGCTGCGTGTGGTCGAGCAGCTGGTCAAAGGTACCGTTGTGGATTTGGTCTCCGGAGTGGGCTCGCGGCCGGAGCCCACCGAGTCTCGGCGTGTCTGCGATCTTGAGATCTGCGGCCGTCATGGTAGCCACTGCGGTGGCGGCGAAGGCCACCACGGAGGCGAACAGGGATGCCTTCATCGTGAGGCGAAGACCTGGGGAAAGGTACTGTGAAAGAAAAGGGGGAGGGGGAAAGAGGAAGAACGAAGGCAAGGCCTTCTGTGATTCGCTCAAAGGAAACAAGCAAGATGTTTTTGGCTTCTTGAGGTGTCGACAACCGCTGATCGAAACAGACGTACGCAAAGAGACGTCATGGCCCCCATCATATATCTTTCCTCCAAACAAACATCCGCCTCCGTCCTCTTGCCAGTCCCAGACACTAGGCCTTCGTCGACAAGGGGGGGCGCACGCGACACGGTGAGCAAGCAGCTCAGCCTCCGCCGCGCGAAGCGAAGGAACAGCACCTTCGCCAAAGCCTCCAATCTAAGCTGTTGACTGGCCCGGTGTCTAGGCTTCCTGGGCTGACAGTCAGCCTAATCACCCATGCACGTTGCCGTGGCTCTCTCTCTGGCTTAGGTCCCCAGCCTACGGAAGAAGACCTGCGGGAGGAGGGGCAACGGGCCATCTCCCTTTGTGTGCGCCTCCACAACTCGATGGAAGCGTGGCAGGTAGCGGGCCAAAGTGAGGTCAAACGTCAACCGCCGTTCTGGTAGGGCTAAACGGCGGTGTCTAGCCTAGGTCGCCAAAACAACAAAGCCACCCCGGCCCTCTCTCTCTCTCTCTCTCTCTCTCTCTCTCTCTCTCTCGTGGGATTCGCGCTACCAAGCTAATAAGCTTATTGCGTCTAGTCCCAGACCTTAGAGACCTGGGTTTGCAGAGCAGCTGATTGGTTCGCGTCCTTCTGCATGTCTCTTTGTTGGGCATAGCTGCTTCCTTCTTCTCATCTCTGTAGCGTGTTTTAATCCCCCCGGTCCCTCAGCCCCGAGAGACTGCGGCCGCCCGCGCCGGCCTAACTTCCACCTTTCTTTTTTGTTTTCGTTTCCGCGGCCTAGGCTGGTGTGCCCGTGCCCGTACCCGCTCGGTACAGTTGTTTGCTGCTGCCTACCGCTGGTCCGCTGCGCGCTAGGCCTTCGAGGGCTTGGAACGGGGCTCGAAAGCTGACCCGGGCTGATGCTGACTGAACCTGCATGACCAATCGGGGCCTTGTTTTCTATATATAGGAGAGAATTGCTAATTTGCACGCAGCGGTCAAATCCTCCTAATGAAATCCTGTCGAAACTGGGGATGGCTATGCCTATGAGAGTCCCAGATACCACTCTTTACCATAGTACTGATCAATTTCCATCTCTTTTGCATTTCCGTCTTGGCCGTCGACCAATCATGTTTGCCTCCGCTCCGTGTCCGGGTCCCGGGCATAAGCAGGGCCCCTTGCCCGGTCGGCACCCGGGTCCGCGGCCCCGGTTTCCCAACGGAACATCCCACCGTCGTATAAAGGAACCCTTGCATTTCGAACCAGTCCACTGTCCACAAAAAAAGGGTGAGACAGTAGGATGCCGTGACACATCGGTGGCAACGCATCATTCCGGGCCACACAGGGTTCCCAGCTATGCACAACAAGGAAAGTCACGTGCTCGATTTGGAATATCCGGCTGAGGCTTGACTTGAACGCACGCCCAGTCGATCGGTAACATTCCAAACGAATCGAGACACTATTCCAGAATGTCGGAGCATTCGCAATGGGCCGTTGCATCTGCACTACGCGACTGATGACGTAGAGTAGCGGCACCAACGTGGTCGATGCCGCAACGACTCTCACGCAAGCATGGACTCATCGCGCCTGACAACGCTTCTCCTCGTCGTCTCACAGCCGCAAATGGGGAATTTGGCGCACTCGTTTAATCGGTCATCAAGGTGCCAGAAGAAATCCCTGCTCCATTCAAACGTTTCTTCTCGTGATTAGAGCCGGCCCGACAGCTTCCCTTGTGGGCAAGCATGAAGGCAGAGTGTGTGCAGTCGTAGCCTCATAACATGTTTCCGTAAAAGCAATCCGTCGCAAACACCGCGTGCAACCAGACCACAGCTAAACCCCAAGCTCATGCTGTCGTCCCTCGTGCGTCATTTGTGGGGACATTGGAACCCATGCTGCTTGGACTCTGACCTATGCCCGCCCGCTTGGTCAAGAGAAGTTGCTGCCATTGAACTGCGGCTGCTGGCCGCCGCCCGCCATCTGCGTGTAAAACGGCGGCTTAAGCATGTCCCAGTTTCCAACACTCGGCTCGCAGACCATCCCTCCGGTGCTGAACTCCTGTATGTCCTCAAGCATGGTGCCGAACCGCTGTCCCTGAGTCTGTCGAATGTACGAATCGATGTTGCCGGTTTCTACATGGAGGTCCGCGATCCCGACATCGTTAGCCATGGAACCGGGAGTCGAGGAGAAGCCCTGTGTCGGCGAGTGATGGGATATACCGCTGGCAAGGCCTTCTTGACCAGCTTGCTGATGGAACGAACCGAGGTTGATGGCGGTGAAGGTCGACGCCTGTCGGGAATCCCTCCTGCTGTCGAGGCCGCCGGCGCCGAGTTGGGAATACTCGGGGCCCAGAGAAGAACTTCTTTCCAACGTGCTAGCCCGTGATCCTTCAGACCCGTCATAGCCCGCCGGCCGGTCGTCGTCGAGGATGATGCCGTTGCTCGTGATCTTGTCCGCCTTTACCCTCCATTCTTCAAGCCCGCCGCCACCTCCGCTCAACCGGATACTCAGAGGTCCATCACTGCTTTTCCTTGACCCTCGGCTCGTGTAGTCGGAGAAAACCATTGTGAAATATTGGTCCATGTCCCTGAAATAAGTCACGTAGTTGGAAGCCATGCTGAAATAAGGAGCCACTTTGGTCAGCGCTTGGAAAGCGATGCCCGTGGTCCCCGTCTGTGCAATATCAGACACTGTTCCTGAAGCCCGCTCTTGAGTCTCTTCTTTGCTGACCATGTGGTTTTCCGTGTCCATGTGCGGGTAGTGCCTGGCGTAGATGCCGACGAACGCTGCCTGCCATATGGCGAAGGTAACCAATGATGAGTGAGGCACCTTGTCGCGACATGTCGAGATCAGGTCTATAATCTCCCTGGCCGCCTTGAAGACCTGCTCCGCACTCCGCTCCCAGAAATACTCGGGTACAATGGCAGGGTCGAAAACGGGTTCGTCCAGAGGGCCCACCGGCTTTTGGCATTTGATGGCGAAGAAGGGTATGTATTCCCGGTGCAGCATGATCTTGCAGAGAGAGCCCAGCATGTGGAGTGACACGTACATGCTGTTGTCGTGTTTCCAGAAGTTCGCGCCTGACCAGGTAAACTCCTCCGGTAGGTGGGCATAGAAGGCTTCCACCTTGCTGCTCAACTGATGAAATGTCGATTCCGCGTCCCAGGGCGGAAGCGTTTCGTTGTGGCGGCCGCCCGCAAAGCTATACTTGGTGATGTCCCCCCAAAAGTCGGCCAGTTGCACGAAACGGCTGAGAACACTATCGTCAATGGGCCGCTCCATCTCCCGTCCCACTTGTCGTAGAAAGCCGGTATAAACGACGCGGCCGAGGTCGAAGGCATGTTCGGTGCAGGGGAGCTGGATCTGGAGGTCCTCAGATTGAACCACCGAGACGCGGTCGGATCCACATGACAGGAGCCGGTCCAGTATCAGACAGCTGAACATTGTGCGTCGCCTGATCTCCTGGTCCTTCCATCGATCCGACGGTAGCTGTGCGGGCTTGTTCGATCGCGGAAGGGGACCCAGAATCTTGTTCCCGCGCGACGGCCGGTCACCGAAGCCCAGCTTCAAGCCCTGGGCCATCCTGATGGCCACGCCGACGTACATCCACGCCGCCAGGCCACCGCTGGGCTGGCTCCATTTGTACAGGCCGAGCATGAGAAAGGCCTGGACACGGATGACGGTGGCCGAGGTCAGAGCCGATTCTAGGTTCCCCAGCGCTTTGGCGAGAGCATTCGCAAAGTAATCCGAAGCCACCGCAGGCTCCGGCCTAGGCAAAGCACCTCGGGACTTGGGGCCCGCGACTTTGTCGTACGTTATGTGGGCAACGTACTTGACCAGTTCGGGCTGAAATCTTGCCGTGAGGGCCAGGATGCCCAGAAGAACCAAGTTCGACTCGGCCGACGGTTTCTTGCTGTCCTTGTCGTGGATGATGCCCTTCAACGTCGGGAGGTGCAAGAAAGGAAGCTCGGTGGCAAAGTGCAGCTTGTAAATGTCGAACAGTTGGTGCCACAAATCCACTGTCAGGTACGGTGCCGCGAGAACCTCCTGCGCATACACTGTGCCCGTACGTCCTTCGGAGTGAGTGGCGTCTTCGAGCTTCTTCACCCGTTTCCGATCATGGCCGGCGTCCTTCTCCTGTTTCGGTGCAGTGGGAGGTTCGGCTCGCTTGGCCGGGAGGGGCGTGGGATCCGGAAACTCACACTTGTGGCCCGCCTTGATGCAGGTGTCGCAGGGCGACCCAGTGTTATCATTGTCGCACTTGATCTTGGATTTCCTGCACCGAAGACATGCTATACTAGACCTCATTGGAGGCCGCATGGCTCTGGAAGGTCTCTTGGCGCTCGAACCGCCGCTTAACGTGGGCCTCGAATCATCGTCGTCGGGCACGGCGGGTATGTTGGGCCTGGAACCGGCCGGAGGCTGTCTTTCCGTGAGGTCTGTTGCGGCCGGGGGCACGGAAGTTCTCTCCGTGGGGGAATAGACGTCTTGGAACCTCCTCTTGGGCGTGGTCTGGGTGGAGGATGCCGTTGGTGCGTCATCGGAGTCCGATGCGGGGGAGAGTATAGACTGGATGCGAAGTTGGGAAGAAATGGTGACGGTTTGGGCCTGTTATAGACCCGCGGAGTCGATGAGGGATGGCGATCGAGAGCAAAGGCCTGTGTGAGACGGACTCGGTGCACCAAGTACCACTGAGCTGCTCCCCTCCTGCAAACCCGCGGGAAGCCAGGATGGCGATGCTTGTGACGGCGTAGATTTGGAAAAGAAGAGGGCGGGTAGTGCAAGGTCGGACAAACCACGACCAATTCTCGTCGAGGCAGAACTAAACAGAGCGCGTCCCCGCGTTGCACTGATATGCAGGTGGCGGATGTTGACAGCTTTGTGGCTCAAGGGTGACTGTATCGGGTGCCACACGAGACCTACAGCAGCAAGCCGGAAAACCTTTGGTCGATGGTCGATGGATGAGTGAAACCGAGAGAGAGAGAGAGAGAGAGAGAGAGAGAGAGAGAGAGAGAGAGAGAGAATGTGTGTGTGTGTGTGTGTGTTGTGATGAATAGACAGTCAAGTTGATGATGATGGTTAATGGTGGGGTATCCGTCGCCCAAGGTCCTCTTGCAGCGGCGGGGAAGAATACAAAAATTGGCTGAGGATGTCTTGGCTGAGAGAACTGAGCGCTTATGGTTCGCAGTTAGTCGGTCTCAGTCAGATAGGCAGCGGTAGTAGTGGTGAAGATGGTGATTCTCTTGCAGGACGGTGACGATGAAGATGTCAGAAAAGGACAAACGCCCCGGGTCAGAAGACGCAATTCGCGAGCAGATCAGGGAAGCAGGACGACGGCCAGCGAACTCGATCGGGGGTGGGTATTAGCCGACCAAAGGCAATAAGCAATGATGTGGTCTAAAGCTTGCGTTCCCACGAACTGTACTTGGGGGCCGGGGCCGGGGCAGGGAGGGTGAGAAAAGGGTCGATCGGCTCTGGAGACTGGCGGTGCTGTGACTGTCAGCCCGATTTTGACTGTGTGTGTGCCGGGCGTCACCGACTAACAAGGTCAAGGTTGGCCCGTCTCTCTCCCTTGCTTGTTGTCTCTCTCGCCATTGATGGATTTGTAGCTTCCTCTCTCTCTCTCTCTTTCGCTCTCTCTGTCTTGCTTCATCATGGGTTTTTTGCTAGCATCGACTAGATCGACACAGTTTGAAGTAAGACCGCATGCCTTTGTTTGCCGCCGTCCAGTTGCTGGCTCTGATAGAGTACCTAACGAGAATGCTATGGGACACGCGGCTAGAGAAGCACGACATTGCACAGTCGAGCGAGCCGAGCTTGGTCCTGTCCTTAGTGTATTGTGCAGCGTGCCTGTCTGGTCTGGTCTGTTCTGGCAGGCAGTCTGCCGCCGCTCCTAGGCCTCCATGTCTCTGGTCAACCCCACGCGCAGAAGGAATGAAGCGGGCACTGGGCAGTGGTGGAGAGGGGGCCACTTCAAGGCGGATGGCCAGGTCAAGATCAAGGTTGGATCAAGCAGGGATCCTGGGACGAAATTCCGGATGGTGTCAACGACGATGGTTCAGCGAGAGCAGGTGCACAGATGTCGGTCCCGTTCGGCGGCGCACAATGTGCCCCTCGGCGCTTTCGCCGAAAATCCCGCGTGCAATGGAAATATGAGACCTCGGGAGCTCGGAACATGCCCCTCTGCAGGACAATCACCCGTGTGATGCGGATACACGGGAGGTTTTGCTGAGAGCTTGAGTCGGGTAGTACACCTCTGTCTGGGTGGCTAGCATTCGTGTCTGATAGTCCTGTTCGTTACCTTGCTTGTTCGGTGGCACAGCCAAGTCCCAAATTTGGCACTCGACCGGGCAGCCCCGCATGGCGAACTAGGGGTTGTTGTTGCTGTTGTTGTGCTCGATCCCGGTGCCTCGATCTTTGTTCGGTTGAAAGGGTTAGTCAGCGGAAACGGTTATTGCGTAACATATGGCGCTGGTGGCAATCGTTGAACCCGAAAGCAATGGCCTTGGGGAACATGGACGTTATCACCGACGCCTCCACACGCTGCGATCGGTTCTTGGCCCCTTCTAAGGACTCTTTTCGCCCCGCTTGGTTGGCAGCTCACTGTCTTGCCTCAAAGCCTACACCGTCAGACAGGCAATGGAGTTAAGAGCCGATGATCGACAAGTTCTGGTGTCTAACCTATGGACGCAAGTTTCGCTCAACACCTGTGGCTCGAGTCGGCATATCGAAAGGGGTGAAACATTGGCACCTGTGCTGTCAGAGGTGTGATGATTGCCCCAAGATGTGTGTGGCCGGGAGTGGTCCATAAGCGAAAAGAGACCAGCCGCTGCCCAGGGAGATGGATTGTAGCATTGTCCGTTGTGGTCCACAACGCACCTTGTGGCGGGACAAGGGCCGCGCCGCGTGGAATGTATCCGAAGGGTCCCTAGGGCCGCTTGTACCAGGCTGAGGACTCGGGAGGTGGTTGTCTGGTTGTGCCACGGGCGCCGATGCTTCCTGACAGCCAACATCGACCGTGGCGACATGGCGAGGCGATGCTGTCGCTCATGGGCCCTGCTTTGGTGCATTTCGGTCCGTATGTCACGGGACGCCTTGCTCCCGGGCTGGCACCGGTCGATCTCACGTCGATGGAGGGTTGCTAAGGGGGCAAGGGTGGGAGGTAGGGCCGTAGCGGCGGCAATGGCTGGCTGGCTCTGCAACTAACGGCTATAGCTTTCGGACCCAGGCCAATGCGGCCGGTAAGTATCGATTGGCATCGCATCTGACAGCTCGGAAGTCCTCGCGGCTCAGAACGGCAATCATGGCCGATTGGCGTGAAACGGAAAAGAAAGTAACCGGAAACCCCCGCCTTTGGTTTGGCAACCTCCATCGGCAGTTGGCCGAGCAGATTCCAGTGCGTGTTGATGATGATGTGAATGGAATGTGCGAGGCCGGCCCTCGTCTCATGGCACGGCGGCGGCGGGATTCGGCATCCGGCATGGAGTCGGTGTGTTGCGTGCCGTGTTTCTCGGTGAATAGACAGACGCTTGATCCCCGGGCGGCATCAGGCGGGTTGAGGTGGTTGTTCCTGGCCGTTGACGATGTTCGAAGGTCAAGCTGCTAGACGCTCGGTGAGGAGGAAGGGGATGGAAGGGCCCGCAGAGCTGTTCTCCGATGATTGTATCCATCGTCGATGGCATGGGCTCCCAAGTACCGACCTGGTCGAAGCCGCCTCGAATGCATCGGAGGGAGAGCGGCGTCTGTGTACTGTAGAGCTTCGACGCCACTGTCTCAGACGACAAGATAGGCATGGTAATGAACAAATGTCTTCATTGGCTCGGTCCTTGCTGCGCACCAATGAGGGGAATGGAAGGAATCAAGTCGGCTTAACTCCATTCCTCAGGTTCCCAAGGACGTGTTCTAGTGTCTCACAGGGTAAGACAAGGAAGGGGACGCCATGGCTTGTTACACGGGAAGCGAGATAGAGAATGCCATTCGAAGTGGCGTGCCATTCCAGTGATTCCACTTGTCCAATGCGGCCAAGGATGTGCATAATGCAGAAGCCCATGGCACTGGCAGCAGAGCTTGCGCGGCAAGCGCACAGATTTGTCGAGGGGAAAGCCGTGCTGATGGTGTTGATTCTGCTGACAGAGAAAACTTACAGAGTCCAGACCTACCTACCTTACCTTGAGGTACAGTACCTACCCACCTGCCTTAGCTGGAAAGATACTTACCTAGGTAGGTATTTATGACGCATTCCGTACCTGCCTCACATGCCTAGGTTGGTAAGTAACTTGTCTGCAGAGGTCCACAAAGCTCATCACAGCTGGCAATCTCCGTCTTGCAAGCGCCACCAGCTGCAGGCCGTTTCCGTGTAACGAGAGAGCATTGTCGCCGCTCACGTGGTGCCAAGAGTGGAGCCACCCCCGGTAGGAATGGCTTTCACTCCGCCCCATCCCGTCCTCGTCCTACCTGACCTACCTATGCACTCTTCTCCCCCCCCCCCCCCCCCCCCGGCGACAAGCTCCATTCACCTCCCTGCAAAGCACTCCGACGAACCAAGCACACCTAGCTTCATCTCATCTTCTCCATCCAGCACGCTCAACGAGCTGGCTCTCTGTCGGTGCACCATTTGACCTGCTTCCTTCTCGATCGGAGTGAACTCCGTCGGGTTGTGCTAGCCCGCCCCTTCCATCGCGACATCAGCACCGTCAAGGAGTCGATGCATCCATCGTTGAGAGTCCCATCGATCATCGAACTTAATCCAGCATACCTTTCACTTGTCCGTCCATTCCCTTCCATCGCCCGAATGAATGCATAGTGTATATCGGCGATCGACGGCGACGGAAAAGCTCGAATCAAAGGGGCGGTGGTTGAGTGGGATTTAGCCGGTCCTCCCGTGTTCCGGCATGCAATGTCTCGAAGGAAGGCTTCCTATGGTCTTCCTCCTCTTACCCAACATTGGCAATCGACGGAAAGTCAGTTTTGCTCTCCATGCACATCATCCAGCCTTGGCACGAGCCCGGCATCGCGACCTGCACGGCTTCCCGAATCCCGATAACAGCAAGGGAGACATGTCCCCAAAGTTCAGACAGCACTTCATTCTCGCCTTGGAAAGACGGTCTCTCTTTCCGGATAGCCTACATCGCTTCTCCCCACCGTGCTAGATGGGGGCACTTCTGCCTGTCGTGCCGCTAGTCTAGGAGCTGCTCGCATCTGCTTGATATACGGTCGAGCAGCATGCTGCATCACAACAGCCAGTCTGGGCATCATGTCCACGGTATTCAAGAGGCTTTTTGCATCCGTTCCCTTAAAGTCTATTTATTGAGAAACATGCTAGTGGCATGGGGTTGCGCAGCCATTTGCCATCACTTGAGACCTTGTCTCATCAACTCTTGGCTTGGCTCCCTGTTTCATTGCTTCAGGCAGCCCTGATTCCACACCGCCGCTTGGGGAATCTGCCATCGGATTCTGGACGAATGCACTATTATACACCATGGCAAAGACGACTCTGGGCGGAAAAGTCCGGTCCTACTATCGCCCAGCTCCCAAGAGAACCCCTTCCCATGTCCCTAACCAAACCATGGGATCGTCACGTCATCTTCAGCTAGGCCAGTCCAGCCAGCCAAGGGACAAATATGTTCGGTTCGGGGTGCTCCCAGGTCCCTCGCAACGCAGCCTACAAGCTTTCCATCAGCCCCGTCTGGATGAACGATCGGTGCCAAGTCTACCGATAGTGTGGAAAGGGCACCTTTAGAGCTAAGACAGGTCGCGCGTGAGCTTGTCCGTTTTCCTTCTTTCCAAAGCAGAGCAGCAGCATCGCCAGTCTGCCAGGTCGGTGTACCACCATCACGATCACCTTTCTTTCTTTGAGCTTGACAGTAAATCTCAATTTGTTATGTGTTGCAGTCGCTACATCCGGGCCACCTTTCCATCTCTGCCTCGATGGTCAACGTCCCTAGGCCAATTTAAACTGCGAGTTTGGTCGATGTGAAGCCTCGCTCGCTCCTTCCTTCCACAACACTCTTAACTAGACCAGTCGGCCCGCCCCCGTCAAGGCCTCGAGTTGAATTCGACTCGTCGAGGTCTTAGGAATAACAACGAACAATCCACAACTTGTGAAAGGCCGCCAGGGCTAGGCCAGAGGTGGGAAGGTTTTTCCCCGTGGCGAGACAGTCGGTCGCCACGCAAGCCGACACCCCGCAGGCCAGGCGCGCTCCCCCTTGACAGAGAAATTCTGCTTTGCCATGCAGAGCGCTACGCCATTTAGAATTCCTCGATGGCGGGAGAAGCGGCTGAATTATATTAGCTCTCTGGACTCCGTCGTGCGGGCGTTTCTAGGTTACATTGCATTTCTCAACATCAACCAAACCCCATGCATCACAAGGCGATGGATTCGAAAAGCAAGGGTGGAAAAAAGAAGAAGAAAAGAAAGAAAAAGATTTTGTTTGCAGATGCTGCCTTGCCAAAGGATTCCGAGAGAGACAAAAATTAGTGGTCTCGGCCTCGACAGACGCTCCTTGGGCAGGGTAGATAGATGAGCGTCGATTCTTCTTTGTCTGCCAGTGATCTTTAGTCACTCCTGAGAGAGAGGTCAAGGGCCATCGTACTGCAGCCCCATCCCAACCGAAAGATCGCCAATTTACAGAAAATCTCTTGCATCTGAGCTTCACTGCATTCGAAGATCATCGGTCACGAGCTTCGTCAGTCACGTTCTGGGACAGGCAGGGATCTTCGCGCGCGGGGCCTAGAGCAGACCAACGCCCGTCACCAGCAGATCTCCGTTTGTGCAGCGATGCTCATGCATATTCCTGGGCGCTGTTCTCACTCTCGAGACTTTTTACTTACATTTGGTTCTCCCTGTGGAAAGCTTGCTAGGGACTGAACGTAGGACACACTTGTAACCGGGTATTCGCATTGTATGCGGGGCTACCTCATCTCCCTTGCACTCACTCGACCCCCCGGAAGCTTCCATTCTTCATGACAGTTGCCGGAAGCCGCGGTAAATATCCTACATTGTGTTGAAAGCTTTTGCGGCACCGAAAGAACGAACGGGGCATCATTGCAAGCCAGAGCCACTTGCCTCGTGGCGAGGGGGTGTCACATATAGCTACTGTTTTGTCGGGCTCAAGTAACAGTAGCTCTACTCGCCCGCGGTCCAAAGTCATTACTCACCTATACGGTATTGGCTACAAGAATACTCTTCTGCATCTCCAGTTTCTTTGGACTTGGTGAGTCCTGTATGGACATCCCGTGATTGGCATTAACAAGGGGCCTTGATTTGTAGCACACTCTCGTCACGGTCCTCTCAACACCTTCGCAGGCTTGTGTTGGGAAGGTTCTAGGCACAACAATGCGACAGGGAGAAGCGAGCGTTCGAAAGAAGGATAGCAGGATATCGGAAGATGGTACTTGCCCAGAGGGCATATCCTGCGTTTGCTCATCGAAGGCGAAGCAAACCTAACACTGGCCGTGTGGTGCTTTACCTCCTCCCCTCCCACTGACAGCAAGTTACGACCCTAAAAGGGAAAGGAAGCCTTCTCGTTGTTGTGGGCCTCCAACATGGTGCGCTTTTCACCCCATCTTAGACTACACCGTCCCCGAGTATTCCTGACTACCGGCCATGGGCGACATTCGGTCCGCGCCGAAGACCCTGGCGAACGGCGTCCAACAGGCGGTCGTGGTATTTCCCGCCAGCAACAATCCACCAGGAACTCTAGAAGGCAACGAGAGGGCCGTCTGCTTGGACACGCGCCAGTTTGGATCCAGCGTTGACCTCGGCGCGGTCCCCATGGGTGGCTCTGGACTAAATATCAAGAGGTGAGGTCTATGGCAGTCGGTACCCTCACAAGAATCTCGAGAGTCTTCTCTCCCTGCTTGTGTTGGTCGTCAAAACCTAGTATCCATAATTTCTCTCCAGTGGCTCTAGGTCTCTCGGTCTTGGCCAAAGGGTCCCCGGTTCTCCTTGTCCCAGTCGATGCCCACGGCGCAGAGCAATTCGACGAAGTCCCAACTTCAACAGGGAGGACGGTGGGTATTTATACAACTCCCTTGGTTCTTGTTGGAACAAGCGATTATGAGTGTGTGGTCGGGCAATGGCCTCGAGAGTAATGGTAGCCTTGTTGGCCCTAGGACGAGACACTATGCCCGGGTATGGTTGAATTTGGCGCACGATATTCTTGGGAACGCGTGGAGATATGCCCCTAGTCAAAGCCATCCGCTTTTTGGATTGGTTTGGAAATATAGCCTCATGTTGGGTTCATTGAGAGTTATGTGGTAGAAGGTCGATTGGCCCGAATTCGGTTTCTCTTTTGTGATTCTTCTCGTGAGAGCAGTACAGTGTTTGGTCTATGCCCTTGAACGTAGCCAGTCGTCCCCGTGACCGATATCGGGTATCTGCCAGCCGGGACTCAGCCTAATGCGGTCTTTTGATGAAGGTATAGTGAGTGCTCGTGTTGACTCTCCAACCAGAGAGTCATTGCTGCAGCAAGGAATGCCATTCCAGGATCGGGAGTTGTTACCGGCCAAGGTGCAGACGGTGAACTGGTGGTCTGGAACGCGCACTCGAGCGCCGCTGACATTGGCATTCCCTCGCACATTTCCATCTTTTCAGGCAACCATAAGATGAACCCGTTCCCCAAGAAAACTCCGGTGGACTCGGACCATTCTGATGTTCGGACCCAATTCTTCTTCGACGTCCCAAATGGTGTTTCCCAATTCCTCTTGTTCCTTACGAAAACGCCACTCTCGAGTACCAAGCCTCAAGGTGGACATTCGACTAAAGTAGGGGGGCCTCATAGAGGAGGAGGTCCGAACCCCCAATGTCAACACACCCTGTTGCATAGAGACTGGCCTCAACGAGCTGGTCACGGCAGGAAGAGCATACTTCCCGTCGATCGATGGCTCGACATGGGTTTCTTTGCCTCCAGATGGCCACGTTGGCTGGTCGAACATCTGTGGAGCTGCAGGCTGGATGAAATTTGAAGGGGGAAGGCCTGCCCCTGACAAAGACAGACATGTCGACTTGAAAACAGTTAAAGAGATCATTGGACTTTGGGGTAGATGCGCAGCAATGGTTCCCGATCTGGAGGGACCACATTTTGGCAATAGCTCTCCAGAAGCCATGAGCATGCCCGGAACTCACCTAAACACCATCTAGCATTTTTACACATGGCATGGCAACCATGGCCCTAAGAAAGAGGTCAATGGCACCAAAGGGCTTCATGCTACGATGCAGGACGTGCTCTGGATGGCAGCAAATACAAGCAATCGGCCGATGGCTTGTTCAGTGTATGGACAAGCGGCCGCGGGCCAGAATCGACTTTGGAGAGCCAAGCACCAAGAAGTGAGTTTTGGGAGATGGGTGAATCGGTAGAAGCGGGCACAATGGGCAGGTTTGAGTTATCTGGCGGACTGTCGTTAGGCCAAATGTCTGAGGGGGAGACACGCTGTTGTCAACGCCGAGCAGAACAAAGCGAGGGTAAACACTCTCCTCGGATGATGCGCCGTTGATAATTCCATTTTTGTAGAAGCAGCATTGGGGAGTTCTGTGTTCTTGTCTGGGTCTTACCAGATTTAGGCTTCTTACACCGAGGCCTTGAGGAACCGTCATTCACCGTCAATGACTGCTTGGTACATCCCAATCGCCCTCAGCTGGGGCGGAGAAGTGATAGGAGACGACGTGTGTATCAGCTTCACACGGCGGGCATGATTGTAGATAGATACATGGAGACCGTCGTTGATATGTTTTTGAAAACCTTAACACGTATCTCTCGGCCCTGTCTGACGGCACTTAGAAGTGAACGTTATTCAGCACAAGGAAAACACGAAGGAGCTGCCGACACTGTTCACTGTTGCGTACCGCACAGCATCATGGGAAGTCGAAGGGCTACGAGCCAAACCTTGCCGAGTGGGAGGTGGTCACAGTGGTGAAGAATGGATGCCAAGATGCGACGGGCAAGACTTCAGGTCCTAAGACGCGCGTTCTGGGGGAGGGAACTGAAACGACACGACGTCGAGGCTGATGGCTGTCGTCAGCTGCGCTACGGTGCAACCTCTCTCTCTCTCTCTCTCTCATGTGTTTGAAGAAGCAGGGGGAAAAGCTCCTGGCGATGATGGGCAACCACGGTTCCAGGTCTCGATCTTCATGTGATGGCTTCTCCTGACTCCGGAGGGTTTTGGCCAAAAGGCCCCGTATCCATGGGCTGCACCGCCACCTTTGTATTCAGAGCTGTCGTCTTCGTCAGACTCCAAACAGCTCTTACAAGTGGAGATTCGCCTCTGGGGGCGTTTTAGGAGATGGGTTTCTTGGGCAATCAATGCCGATCAGGGATGAATAGACATTGCCTCGACCGGTCGGTCTGTTCTCCCGTTTAAGGGGCAAATGGATTGGGTGGTGAAGACCCAGTAAGTACATAGTACAGGAAGTGGTTGGTGAATGGCAAAAAGGTGACGATTGTCGAAAGAGGGGTCGAGCTTGCGGTACGTACCGCCACTCGGCTTCTGAGTGCAAACTCCACAGCATCAAGAAGCGAGCTTTGAAGCGGGTGGGGCGCGTCAAATAAGAAAAGCATGGGGTTGTGTCAGTGCGTGTGACGATCTGACAGGTACCTTAACCTATCTAGGTGCCATTAAAGGGGGGATGGGGGGTTCTTTTACAGTGGTCCGTGGACTGGGAACACCCTGAAATGTGCTGGGCAGAGAGCGTCCAATGACGTCGCTCGCCGCCGAGAGGCCTCTCGCGCACGCACCAGTGACACCAACACGACGACAGCAACAGGCTACAAGCTACTGGCTACAGCACGACGGACCACCGACAGACATAGTTTAAGCGCCATCCGAGTTGGTTGCTCCGACTTGGACACACCTTCAATCCAACCAGAGTCACACTCACTACACCCTAAACTCGTCTGTCCAGAGACAGAACTGCAGTCGTCACTCGTCACAGAGTCTCGCAACACCGGCCCCCGGGTGCCGCTCAACATTGTGTCCTGATCCTGCGGCGTTTATGTCGCCTACTCGCCACCTTTGTCTGATCGCTTAACCCGACCCGACCTACAAACAACCTCGAATCCACGGACATCCGCCCTTTAGCAAACCAACTCTTGTTCTACCCGTCGTGTGCCTTGGATCCAAAACATCTCAAGTACCCTGATCGCCCTGCGATTCCGCCCCAGACGGTCTCCCGACAATACGCGCCAGTCGCTCCTCCAGATACCACTACTGCCCACAAGTGACGGCTCGCTCTGCGCGACACCCACTGCCATGGCTTCGGGACACAACGTACGGCCTCGAGAACCGAGACGATCACACCACACTGGGACCGGCCTAGCTGACCTTGAAACCAGGACCCCAAGCTCCTATACGCCATCAATGGCGTTAAAGCCTTCCACATCTCAAACGGCAAGGAGGAGTCTCTCACTCCCGCCGGCCCGCAGACCTTGTCGCTGTTGATGGTGCCGACGTCCTCACCTTTTTCCGACAGCGTAGAAACTCCCGCAGAGGACTTCTACCTGCACCTACACTTGCCTCCCGAGCTCGACCTCCCTCTCCCCGCCACCACCCAGATCTACCACCAGCCGCCGACGAGCTACCTCATTCCTAGATGGGACCTTGGGCCCGACAGCGGCGCCTTCACCCGCATCGAGTTTCCGGACACAGGTAGCAGAAAGGGTCTGCAGGAAGACGTCGATACCTTTGAGACCATCCTTGCTCAGTGCACCGCCTTCCTCGAGCGCGCCCCGCCCCCAAATACCACCTCCTCGTCCAAGTCGAAAGCTGCGGCCGCTGCCGCAGCCGCCGCATACCCCTACGACGACCCCGTGTCTGACGGCCCCTCAGCAAAGTCCAGGGCCGCCGCCGCCGATGGCCTCCCCGCCTACAACCCGGCTGACTACCAGCCGGGACAGGGCTATGCGCCGGGGGCTCACAGCTCATCCAATAACGGCGGCAGGATCGTGCTCATCGACGAGGAGGATGGCAGCGTCATTGGAGAGCTGACAGAGAATTACCAAGTGAACGAGGAGCTGGGCGTCAGGCCCGGCACCAAAGGTAAGTTCGGCGGCGGCAACCAGGCCGAGCTTGACTCACATGGCATGTTAGATCCGGTGGAGATCACACTCCCTGCCGACAACAGCCAAGCCATTACCGTCCAGCCCCTTTCGCAGGAATACCGCGAGCTGGTCATGCACCCTTCGTATAAAAAGTCCTTTCTAGTCGCCAACGCCTCCAAGGCCTCGCGCCTCATCGTGACGTCGTCCGACCTGGTGACCAAGGGCCTGCAGTCCTCGGCCGACAGCTTTACCAAGAAGACCAAGTCGACGAACGAGCCAGTGACCTTTACCCCGGCGGCCCACGACCGCATCCGCCGCATCAACCAGTTCTCCACCAAGGCGGCCGGCTTGTCGGCCACCACGGTCGGCGCCGTGGGCAAAGTCGCGCAGAATCTGGGCGCCACTCTCGCTAGGAAGAAGGACGGCAGTGGACGAGGCTACGACAAGGACGGCAACCCCATTGAGGGTTACAAGCCCGGTCTGCTGAACAGGAGCCTGATGGCCTTCAACACCGTCGCGGACGGCATCGACCAGGCCGGACGCAACTTGCTGACCGGCACGTCGTCCAGCGTTTCTCAGATGGTGGAGCACCGCTGGGGCCCCGAGGCCGGTCAAGTGTCGCGTAACATTGGTGGCGGCTTCAAGAATGTCGGTTTGGTCTATATCGATGTGACGGGCGTCTCTCGCAGAGCCATCCTAAAGAGCGTGGCCAAGGGCATGGTCGTTGGTAAGGTCAAGGGAGGCGGGCAGATCATCGTCGGAGGTGGCGATGGAGGCGCTGTGGTGCTGCCCGAAGATGCCAAGAACCGGCGAGACGATCAGAGTGACACGGCCAGCCTGTACACGGCGTATGAAGGCAACGGCAAGCAGCCTGCCGGACAGCGGCCATGAGAGGAGATGGTAGGGATGAACAGAAAGCCATGAGAGAGGAGGAAGCCTGAGGAGTAGGACCTAGGTGCCAAGGAGAAAGGCTTTCTTAAGTAGGTTTGCAAATGACAGAACCAGTGTCCATGGACACGCACGTCACGGAGGGGCAGCTGCGGGGGTTTTTCTTTCTTCGCGTGTAGAAGCGTATGCGATACGAGTATACGAATGGGCCCAATTTAGTAGAAGCAAGTAGCGACCACTGGGAACCATTGGCATCCGTTAGACTTCCATTCCCCGAAAACGAGGATATGGGATGGCGGCTCGCCGGTGCCGTTCCAGCTCCTCCCTTACTACCTAGTTATGCAAGGTACCTTAGGTTACCTAATCCATTTGTGAGACACGTGACATCTGGCTGCGGGTCTCAGAAGCAGCCACTTTAGACGGTTCCGTCGCGTCCCCAGTCGCCAGTCGCGCTTTCTCTTTCAAGCCCATCTTATCAATGCGGCTGCTGTGATATTGGAAAGGGAATTTGGGCCCTCAGCATGGAGTCTCCTTGACACCGGCGCAGTTTCGTTGTGGCTCGCGCTCTCTCCTATTCCCCAACCCAACCGAGGAGGAAGAAATCCAATTGGGCTCGTGCCACGATATTTTTGCATGCAGGCAGGGCAGGCCGCATCAGGTAATTGATATCACCCAACCTGCCAACCGTCCACTCTCACCATCCACTTCCACCGTCCGCCATCCACTCATCCATCATCACCCCCCTCCTCGTCCCAAACGCTCCTTTGCTTCCTTCCTGCCCCCGGTCATTCTCACACCAGGTCCTGGAATACGCCCCCTTGCGCTGTTTGCTACACCGTCAAATGAATCGATGTGTCGCTTCGAGCTTCTCGGTGCTTTCATCCTGCTTCTCCGCGACTTTGGCGAAAAGTCAAAGTCGAAGAAGCCGCCGCAACTCCGCGAAATGTGCCATCTCTTCCTCTCCTTGCCCTTTGGCCACGACTCTCTCTCCCTCTCTCTCTGTCTCTCTCTACTCCTCCGTAAACTCTACTATCGTACGTACCTTGACCAACTAACGTCTTCCGTTCTTTCTCTCCTGCGCAGAAGCAAGCAGCCGCCATGCTCCACGAAATCCTCCTCGCCCTCTCTGGCCACCCCTCCCCTCTACTCCGGACCGACAACTCCGACCCAAATGCGCTCCCGACGGCCGTCTCACCCCCGGAGCGCGAGCTCTTAGCCACCGCCGGCCACCTCAGCGATCTCCACGTCAAGCTGCAGGGCTATACGGCGCCCATCGCCGCCGAGCACCCTTCTACTATCTGCCGTGCTGTCGCCACCGCCGTGCAGTCCGTCCACCTTGCCGCCTTTCAGCGCAAGGTCCTCGAGGTCGAGGAAACGATCCTCCGCAGGGATTCGAGCCTTGTTGGCGCCTACAACATTGTACCCCTGACCGCCGTCGTCGGGGAGTTCTCCGAGTGGACGCGGCGGATGGAGTGGCTGTGGGAGATTGTCCAGTTTATGCTGAAGAAGCAGCAAGGGCAGACGTGTCGAGGCGCTCACCTCATCGATCGGTTGCGGGGCGAGCTGCAGAGTGGGTACGTCGACATCGAGCGGACGGCCATGAGCCTTGTCTCTGTCGCCGAGACGGCGTGGTTGAAGCAGGTGTCTGCATGGATACTCTATGGGCGTCTGCCGACGTTCGGAGGCGACGACTTTTTCGTCCAGAAGATGGACACCGGTGACCAGGTGTGTTGGTGCCACGAAGTCGTTTGCGTCGTTTTGGGTGATGGCTAACTGGTGTAGGATTACGTCTCAGTGCCGGCCCTGCTGCCCAAATTTGTCACTCCGGTGGTCGCGTCGTCGATGCTGTTCATCGGCAGGTCGTTGAATCATGTTCGCGTCAAAGGCAGTGTGGAATCAGGACTGCAAGGCCTTGACCACTTGTCATCTCAGCTCAAAGAGCTATCCGCCCTGACCTACCCCCTCAACACAGCCAGCTTCTCGCGCGCAATAACATCCGTTCGGCTCACCCTCTCGCGCACAATATTGCTGAAATTGCTACCCCTCACCAAGGTCGTTGAGGCTCTCCAGATTCTGCGCGAGTTCTTCCTCTTGGGCCGCGGCGAGTTCGCCATGGCTTTGACCCAGCAAGCAGACGAGAAACTGCGCAGCCGGTGGAAACGGTCGGATAACCTCGCGTATGAGAAGCGCGAAGGGTTGGGCACTTTCGCGGTCAAGGAGGGTGAGGCTGCGGCAGTGCTGGCCAAAACGTGGGCGGCGATGGGCCTGATGCAGGGCCAGCACGCAGACGAAGATGAGGGCTTGGAAATTGCGCGCGAACTACTGCGGCTAAATCTTACCAAGTCCAAACCGGCGGTTCCTATAAAGCTCGAAGCTAGTGTATCACGGCCGACAGCCAAGACCTTGGCCACGACTCCCTTTCGCAACCTCTTGCTCTCCGTCCCAGTCGTTTTGACTATGCAGATTCCCTCGCCGCTCGACATGTTTCTCACCCCCTCCGACCTTCAGATCTACTCCACCATAAACTCTTACCTCTTATCCATCCGTCGAGCACACATACGTCTCACCGAGTTGTGGAAGATCACATCTCTACGTCGTCACCATCCGGCACCGCCGTCACCTCCCGCCGGAAGCACTAGAGTCGGCCGTGCCAAGGTGATTTTGCTTCGTCAACGCTACGCGACGCGGTCCAACGCCTTGCGCAGTGCGTGGGTAACCTGCAGCACAGCGCTTTTCTTCCTCTCCGAGACGGAGGCATACTTGCAGACCGAGGTTGTGGCAGGGCTGTGGGATGGTTTCCACGCCTGGTTGACGTCGAGCGAGAAGGAGAACAGGCATGCGGCCGCTGCGTCTGGCGCATCAATCAAAGCGGCCACAAAGCCTGCAACGGAAGACGAGGAAGGGGACGGAGATGACGACATCTGGCTTGCACAGAGCGCATCTGACAACAAACCAGCCGCCAAACCAATAGACTCGAACCCAACACACGACCCTCAAAGTCTCGCCACTGCCCACCGGGCCTACCTTCGCGCCCTCTCCACCCGCCTCCTACTCACATTCCCCTCCTACACGGACCCGCTGTATAACCTTCTCACTCACACCGACCACCTTGTCGCCCTGACACAGCGCCTCCACGCGGTCTGGACGTCGATGGACCTCGAAGCGGACGCCGGCGTCGTCGACGCGTTTGTGGACCTCGAGATCGAGGAGACGGAGGTGCGCTCCGCGATCCGCGAGGTGGAGAAGCATGTCAAGGACGGCATCAGGGATGTCATCGCCGCGCTGCGTTCGCTTGAGGCGGACCCGGCTGCGTTCGCAGACGAGGAGGAGGGCGGCGAGGAGGGCGTCTTAAGGGAAGAGGGGGAGTACGTGCCGCGCAGGGTTGGCGGCGTGGAGAGGCTGCTGATGAAGCTCGACCTGGCTGGGTGGTTTGGCGAGAGGAAGGATGATTTCGGGTTTGTGTATAGCGAATATTGAGCGCAGCGACGAAGTTACGAATGCATATGCCACGATTCTCGTCACGATGCTGCAGAGCTACAGCTCACGCGAAAATGCCCTGCACGCTGTTCTTGGGGGAAGTCACGCAGGAGCGAGGGCCCGCGATGCAACACATGTCGTCATATCCGGCATTCCGATATTCGCATCAGGAAACAGCCTTTCCTGCGGAGGGGCGACGAGGATAGAAGTGCATGACAGCAAGCTGTGATTCCACGGGGTGTGTGCCACGTCCTGTCGGGGAAACTAGTCTGGCGTTTGAATCAAGCAGGCGACGAAGGGAATGAATGACCTTGCTCGTGCAGCAGCGCACGTCAAGCGAAAAAGGCAGCGAGAGAGAGAGAGAGACAGAGAGAGAGAGCGGCGAGACGGGACGGACGTCATGGGTCACGCCAGAGCGGAGCTGGGGTGTCACTGCCGCCGGCTCGCGGACGGATAGTGGCGGCAGGCGGTGTGGGGACAGAGAACCATGTCCAGGACTTGGCGGCTCCCAACGTCTCGCGATGGCTGTGAGGGGGCGGTGGCCGGTGGGACGACGTCGACGTCGACGTCGTTTTTCGACCGTAGTCCGCAGTCGGTCGGTCCATGCCATTGACGAGAGGGAGCAGAGTAGGGACGCCGGGAACCCTCCCCCCCCTTACCTCCTTTCCTCCACCATTTGAGGTTGGCGGGCTTTTGCAATGTGTCAATCGTATAAACAACGTGGCTCAACGGAGGTTCAATCAGGAAGGGCCTTTTCATGTGCCGTTGCCCTCAGTCAAGCAGAGGTTCAGTCGAATGGACAGAGGGCACTGAAAAAACCACGATGCATACTTTCTTTTCGTCATTCATCATCTCGATCAGTCTGTCCGTAGATAGGAAAGATCCCAAGCGTCGTGTCATTCCATCCACGCCCTCCTCCGCTCATCCGGTCCCCTGAAACCCAATGCATCGGATCCTACGCCTGTTGGAATGCGATCCTCCTTCGAAAGAAGGGGTAAGGAAAAGAAAAAGGAAGAAAAGTTACACGCAGATAAATGTACACACGTGGAATAAGAAAAATCGCTCGAGAACGCCGTCTTCCGCCCCGTGCCCGCCAATGGGGGTGGGGCAGGAGGAGAGATCTCATGATATATCCTGGTCCATCATATCCCATTGCCGTCATCGGGTTTTGCGTATGTGGGTGGGTGACCTATGTGTCTGTGTCTGTTTTTATATGTGATGTAGCGTACTTTTGCAGCTGATATGTTCCTCTCCCTCCTTGGAGATGGGCTGTATTCATTCCCAGCGTCCCATCTGGATGGTGCTGTCTCTGTTTCTGATCCTTTTCCCAAAGAAAAATAAGAACAATTTGTTTGGTTGCTTAGTTGATGTTTTTCACATTCGGAGGGTTTGAAATGAAAAGAGTCTAGTGAGCGCTCCGAAACAAGACTGTGCGCGCCATACAACCCGGCTCGCGCATCTCAGTAGGTTGGAATTGGGCGTTGTCGCAAAGGACTCGATATCTGGTCCGAGGCGCGGCGCTGGAAAAGGTGTTGTACAAAGGCCCGGGGCCCGACGTACTCAACATCGACCGTCCGGGACGTCAGAGGCACGGGGATCCGATGGATCTTTTTGGTCTGCCAGCGGTGCTTGATACAGTCGTCGACGAGAGCCATGAGGCCTGTGGCGACGATAACGTCGGCAACGTCGGTGACGGCGTCGAGGACGCTGCGGTCGCTGATCCACATGTGGCAGGGGGGAACCCAGCCGCCGGAGCTCTCGTCCTCGACGACTTGGTTGGGCGAGCGTGTTTCGGGGACGATGTGGGCGACGGCGTCGCTGGCGTTGTTGTTGCCGTCCTTGACGAGGTGGAAGGAGACAACGCCAAGGTTCTTGTCGATCACGCGCTTCCACTGGTATTTGTGACCCCACCACTGGAACTCGTAGCGCTTGTTGTGAGAGCTGCCGCGACGCTCGACATCGACGCGCGCGTAGTTGGAAAACTCGAGCTTCATGGCGTTGCTGGGCACGGGCCGGGCCTTGGGCTTGGGCTCAAAGGAAGCAGACCGTCGGAAGAAGCCCGAGGGCTCGTCGGCACTGTTGCGGGACGAAGACGCGCTGGATTGCGGCCGGGGCACAGGCACGTCCTTGCCCTTGCCGCCGAGGACGGGGCCGCCCGAGTTTGTGCGCGGGAGCGGCTTCCTCATGGAGAGGGTCTTGATGGCGCTCGAGACCGATCGTTGAAGCGTCGGGCGTTCCTCGACGGTCTCCTCGAGGTACTTACGCTTGGAGTTGCAGACCTCGCGGCCCGAATCGCGGCAGTACCTCCGGAGGGAGAACTCGCGCTTGCCTAGGTCGTACATGCGCAGATGGAACAGCTGGATATTGTAGGGGCGGCGTCCGGGTGCAACGGTGTCGACCCTCAGGTTCATGTTACCGTCGGGGGTGAGGTCGTCGTGGCAGATGGATAGCCTGTTCATGGAGGGGAAAAGCTTGGCAAAGTCCTGGGGGGTGGAGGGCCGGACGTCGGTGTCGACGATATCGCGATAGTAGGCGGGTAAAGGCGGGATCTCTTGGTGTTTGTCAAAGCCGTCCATCTCGTAGTCGCGTTTCAGCTCGAGATCGTCCTCGTCGTCCTCGTCGTCGGAGGCCAAGGTAGAGTCGAACGTGTCGACAGATGACCGTAGGCAGTTACTCGTGGAAGGGGATATGTCTTCCTCGTAGACAGGCTGGAATTTATGGGAGAGGGTCCTGGCCTCCTTGACGGATGCGGATGCCTCGGTGCTTGCGTAGTAGGAGGTAGGTGTCGTGCTTTGCGACTCATACGTCTCGAACGAGTCGCAGGACTCACAACTCCTGCGGGAGTCCCGACTACTCGTCGAGCTCTCGGGGCCCTTTTTTCGATATGACTGGGACATTGTGTGTTGGGCGGTGGTGTGTAAGTGGTCGAGGGTGGTTGGTGATGAAAGCGTATGATGGCGTGTGATTGAGCCGAGACCATCAAGGGAAGGACCAAGGCTTCATATACCCCCAGTGAGTGAGGCGAGCCTCGTTAGGCACTGTCGATTTGGTGAGGGAAGAAGGTGAACGTGAAGTAATGTGCAGTTAGCGAAGGGCTCTAGGCAATGATGTGTTTGACTTGTGACCGGGGTCTTCGTTTCTGGCCGGAACCTGAGGCGAAGGCGACGGTTGGATGAAGCAAGGGTGTGCGAGTCGTTGGGCGGGCGTGCGTGTGAGTGTGAGCGTGATTTGGCACAATTCTGCATGTGTCGAGAAGCTGAGATGTGAGATGATTAAGAAGTGAGTATGGTAAGGGGGTGTTGGATATGGTACAGATGGCAAAAGATAATGAATTGTTAGGCAGAAAGACGGAGAGTGTGAGGGAAAGGGAGCAGCTAGAGAATAAGAATGCAGAGCAGAGAAGGGTGATGATATGTTAGTGGTGATGGGGGGTCGGAACGTTGCGGACGGTATCCCTACGGCACCTGGGTAGGTACCTGTACTCTGTACCCTGGGTACCTGGGTAGGTAGGGTAGGTACATCAGGTAGGGGGGTTGCCAGTGTCACCACACGACTGGAATTGGAGCAACAGGCCCTGAGGCGCGATGTCGCTGTGCCGGAGTCTACGATGTACCTACATCGTAGGTAAATAGGTAGGTACCTAGATACACAACTATGTAGACACCTAGGTAGATGGGAAAAGAACAGAGATGCTGCCCAAAAACAGCTGCTGATGAGGCCAGATACGTACTCCCAACGGGGGCGAAGACAGTCTCTTCGCTGAAAAGGGAGCTTGGGGTGGCACCACAGGTCTCACGGTTTGGCTTTACGATGGCATGTCGTTTTTTCCCAGATGGACCCCGACCCCAGCCAGCTTGTCGACGTTGCAGTCAACCGGGAAAGCTCGGTTTGCTAGTCTGCCAATGTTGAAAAGCTCGAAAAGTTTAAGTATGCCAGCGAGCTAATAATCCAGCCCAACGACATTGACAACGAACCCTTGGCTTGCGACTCGTGGCTGAGCAAACTGGGAGAAATGAAAGCAAACAAATGTCTGTAGATGAACAGTTCTGACCGGGTGAGTTTTTGGGTTGTTTTTACAGCGGACTCGCTAGTGGCCCCGGTACCCTCTCAGTACCTAGACAGGTCGGTACTCTAACGGCTGCTCTTTCCTCTCCTCCCACCTCCTCCGTTTCTTCCTTCCCCCATATTGCAAGTGCAAGATACCTAGGTGGGTAGGTAGGTAAGGTTCCTTCCTACCTTAGGTGGTACAGATTGATACCCAGGTACTCGAATAGCCTCGGGAAGGAAGTCGGTACCGGGAAAGCATCATCGCACTTGCCCAAAAGGAATGCAAAGCAGCACAATGACCAAATCGTCTCGCGAGGATCGTCCGTCGTCGACCGCCCTGGACCGTCCACCCATTTCCATCTCTGGCCCGTTCTGATAGAATGAAGCACATCGCATCAACCATCGGCAACCCCTCGCTCGCCCTTCTGGACCCATCCGTCTTCTCTGTCGTAGCAGCAGCTTACACAGCGGTCAACGAACGATGCCCCTCCATCCTCGGCCACTCTCCCTGCCAGCTCTTCACACCAAGACTTGGGCCTGCATCTAGAACGTGCTCGCGTCTTCCCTTTCCCCCACCCTCCCGTCCTGTCGTTCGCTGGCTGGCCGCTCCGTTATTACTATCGATACACCACACGCAGTACTCCGTGACTCAGTCTCACGACCATGGGCCCGCCACAGCAGCGGTTTCCCAACTCGCACCCGTCGACCCTCCAATCGAACTCTGTCACGCCCGTGCCAATTACAATTACATTCGGACTGCTACGACAGTCTTCTGGAACTCCTGCAGATGGCCACCCTCCGTCACTGGGGGCGTGGATGGCACACCGTGTGTGACACCAGACCCTGCTCTGTGCCCCGCGATTCCCAGACTCGGCTGTCTACTGCTTACTTACACAGCCTTCAGCATCCAGGCGGGCCTGTCCTCAGCGTAGCCTGTCACCCTGCACAGGCACCCACCCGCTGTCGCTGCTGTTGGCGGAAAGTCAATCCATCCATCAACTTCGCTACCTCTCCATCACGGGACGAAAACTTGAGGCACCAGAGGCCTGAGCTGCGTCGACAAACCCCACCAGGTGCGTTGGCCGCCCCGGCCTGCTGCGCTCAATATAGCACGCTGCCAGTCTGTCAGCCACAATCAGCCGCCGTCGTGACGCCGCCTTTCCCTACGATGCTGCCGCTTCAGACCCCATCCCTCAGGCACTCACATTCACCTGGCCTGGGATCTACGAAGACACACGGAACGGTCTTGCGGAGCGCTCCAGCTCTATCGGCACCGTTCTCCGGAGATAGATGCCTTTCCACTATCGAAACACACACTTCATCGCGGGGCCCCTGGTCGCCATCCAACACCAAAGCGACTAATCACCCACCCATTCTTACCGTCTCCTGCGCCTTCGCTCGGTGCCCAACGTCTCAGCTAGCCCCATGATTCGGTCATACACAAGCTCGCATACCGCTTTGCATTCATTGGTGGTGGTCGTCACGATCGAAGCCCCGTAGCCCACTCTCGCGTTGCTGTCCGTCCTCTGGAGACCCAGCGCAGTATTCCTGCGAATCCGACTCGGCAACCAGTTCTTGGGATACGGGGCCTGGTCCAAATATGAATGCTGCCTGGCCGCCGTTTTGGTTCGGTCTGGCGCACTTGACGCGTGAATACCCCTTGCTCTTTGCAATCTGTTACCTGCCTTATCCCCTATCTCACAATTACTCAGCCCTGACCTTGGATTGCACCACATCACAAAGGTCCCGTGGCGAAACAGACTGAATGATGCGAATTCGCGATGCTCGTCATTGAGGGCTGTGTAAGAGTTTGTCTCGGCTCCCTCCACTCACCTCGCAGCGTTATAACTCGGTGTGACGCAACGAAGTCTCCAATCGACGACGAACTGCCCCAACTCTTCCAAGCGCTACATCAGTACGGCCTGAGACATTCCGTCTCACGACCTTGCAGCAAGAAGGCCGACCTGCATCTGCTCGGAAACGCTTTCTTCTACATTGCCGTACCTCCCCGTCTGCGAGGTGCGGTCATCTTGGCTCTGGATCGCCGCCGTGTGTCAGATGCTGATTCGCTGCACCTGTAAGTGTCGCTAGTGTATATCCGAAGTCGAGTCTGGTCCCGTCATTTCTTGAGCACCCAGCAAGTGCAGTCCCGCGGCCGATACCCGTCTCTTCTAACCGGGCGCGTCGCTTGCTGTGCTCGGTTGAAGATGGCAGCGCTGCTTCCCGCTTCCCGCTGCTGGTAGTTCTTCGGCATCTTTTGGCGGCCCAATGTCCGATGCAGTGCGGTGCAGGGCGAACTATCAGACACCCAGGTTCCTGATTTTACCTCGAGTCTGGGAGAGGCGACCAGGTAACATCGTATTGTAGCCGGAACCCTAGGAGCTGCCGTTCTTTGGCACGGCCGGCATACTCACAAGAGGTTCAACATGCGCCCCAGATCATGCGGCGCCGCATGCCTTTCGACCTTTGATGCGGGACCCTTGATGACCCTTAACAATAACCGCATGCCTGCCATGCAACGGAAGAGGCCATCTCGGACCCAGGCCTATCAATCAGTTTGTATCCGTAGTTGGTGTGCTGATCAGAACGGTAACGGTTTGTTCCCTTTGTATATTAGTGCCCGTCCCTTGATCGGCATGTCTACCGGCCACTACTCGCCGCTTGTCCATCCATGGACGTTCACGCTAGTAGCCAAATTCATGGAGCATCATTTGGACGTGAAGATTAACGCCATCGATAAGCGATATACCCATACTCGATACCCAATAGAGAATGCCAGCGGGACGGAGTGGACAGGTATTGGCCAGTTCGTGCTGCGGATTTGTCTCTGCTCGTTGGGAAACGGGAGTCTGGGACGACTTTGCGGCAGAAAATAGACCCGATGCTGTTGATCCCGGGTCATTCTAGGGACCCAGTGATCTCACCATCCCCTCGCATCGATGGACAAGCCGCGCCAGACATGCAAGCGTCCGAAGTCGGACTCCATACGGGAGGAACAGACCGTCGGTGGCTTATTTTTCGTTCAGTTGACGCAACAATGTCCGCCAAGAGGTGCACCTCTTAGAACCGTGGCAGAAGAAGCATCGCCAGCTGAGCAGAAGCCCAGAACATTCCTTCCTTGTTGGTTTTTGCTGTTTGACTCACTCTGTAGCAACCATGTAGCCCCTCGTCATCATGCCTCACTTGCCATGATGGTCCATCAAACAAACCCCCTCAGGACATTGACGTCCCGGTGGCGAGCAAGATAGTTAGGCTTGCTTTTCCAGACTCGTCTCGCGTTACATGAAGGTTCGATGAGGAAGAGTCCCAAAACTAGCAGTTCTCCTCGCTGTCACCGTCCAGTGGTGTTTGCTGGCGGTGCGCGGCTGCTCACCTGTTAAACGTTAAACCCGTGTGAGGCCATCTTCCACTCCTGTTCGGTCATTTTGCCACGATCCCATTATCGAAATTGCCACACCATTCCGCCCCGACGCTGCTCCATTTGCTTTACGAATGTACGCCGCGTTGCTCCCTGTGTCCATACAACCAACAAGCGGACATGGACATGGGAATGTCTATCCGCCCTAAGTGCTACGTCGGCACAACCGGCGTCTGCTTGATTCGCCCCGGCCCATCGTCCTTGATGATCCGGATGCAACATTTTGTGTTCTCCGACGACGTTCTAGGCTCTGGCGTTCAGCGCCTCACCCCCCTGTTTGGGAATAACTCTGCGCAACAGGCAATTGCTGGAGGTCTGCGAAAACTTGTCTGGAGCGTCTGTCCGCCGGGCGTCAGTCGGGTCGGGTCGACGTGATGCGATGTGATGTGAAGCTCCTGGGAAGCGATTGGACACGCGCGGGCTCAGCTGACCTTGGGTGACTTACCAACGGCATCCGAGACAGCTTGTTGGCAGAGAAGGTCCTCTCCCCGCACTCGAATGCAAGCCATGATGTACCTCCATCGACAGAGCTGGAGGTTTGCACGGCAATAGTCTAGCGCAAGTCTGCCATCTCGGCCTATGATGGGCTTTGTGGTTGAGAGTCCCGGCCAAGCTCCTCCGCCTCCGACTTATAATGCTGGGCAGGCTTTCTGCCAGCAACGGAGCGGCCTGCGTCCTGCGAGCGGGCCCTCCGACTCCACCCCCGCTCCAGCCACCGCCGAAGCGAGACGATGTCGACTCTGGTCCACGATACCTAAACATGAAGACTGAATGTCGTCATCCAATCAGGTATCGCCGAACGTCTGCATCTGTAGTGTAGGGGTTATCATCCCAGCCTTCCATTTTCAATGATAGCTGGGGACTCGAGTTCGAGTCTCGACAGATGCAAGTCAGCATATCACTTTTGTGGTCTGGCCGTATTCTTTTCTCTCTTTTTTTTTTTTTTTTTTTTTTTTTTTCAAAATGTGACGCCGTGAGGGGCTGTGTGTGTGTGTGTGTTCGTATGTTATCGTCTTGGCCTGCCAGAGAATGCATTGAGAGCACGCGTCGTCGTCGTGGTTTGTTCGGACTCGCAGTCTTGGACTCGGCGAGGGTTTTGAGGTTTGGCGATGTGGACATTGGGCCTCACTGTGATGAAGGAGAATGGGCACCGTGGGTACAGAGTATCGCGATTCAAATTCCAAGAGATGACGTGACTCCTGCTCAAGTAGAGAAGGAGAAGGACGCCGGTTTTTTTTTTTTTTTGGTCAATCTAGTTTCGAGAGACACAAGCACAACTTTCCCCCTGTCGATTTTCCTTAGCCATGCAACGTACTACCGGGTTAACGGGTAGAAGGCTGATCTGGCCACCCCGTACCTAGCTTAGCACTCCTCCCTCTTCGGCCTATCGAATACTGACCCGGCAAATTATGAAGCCCAGCTCTACCCCCCTCCCCCAGTGTTCCCAGCAGACGAATTGCGGAAAAATCGCACGCGATTCCTGGTGATGCGGTTGGGCGGGTGGGCGAAGATGGGGCGTGATTTGGGGTTTGGAGAATGGGATGACATAGGATAGGATGGCATGACATGGCATGATATGAGATGGGATGACGGCTGCGCGTTAGAGGTGGAGGGGCGGTTGGTGAAGGGGCAGGATGATAGGGGAGAGCTGAGGATCATCTCGCCACTTGGGATCAAGTGTTCTGCCATTGGGTCAACTGCCCCTGAAGAGGCGACGAGGTGTCTTTTGCAACCGTTTGACGGCGGTCTCATGGCATTTGTGGGATCATTGAGATGGACGGGTGTAGTAGAGAATATGGTAATGCGGGCTGGTTTGGCTTCTAAGAAGTGACCACCCCTACCCCCTCCCTCTCCCAGCGTTGGATATATGCTAATGCTTAACTGAAATCTGACTTGGTTTATATGCACGACCACATGCCGTGCTGGGGGGGGGTTGGGCGGGATGTATCCACACATTCGTCTATCCGAGGCCGGCGATGATGAGGTTTCCGTCTCCATTGTGAGGAGCCCGGATTATGTCAATGCGTCTGGTCTGTTTCCCACCAGAACGAGCTGCGAGACGCAGGGCTGCCTCTGTAGGGTTTCCTTGTATGAAAGCGGTTGGGTTGGAGCCCTTCTTACAACCTGGAAGACGTACCTCGATCGAGGATCTTGTTGGGCGAGAAACCAATAGTGTTCAGCACGCCCTCCCCCCTTCACGTTCATATTGGGTTCCTGGTCTTTACGCAGCGTAGTGATGTGCTATGGTGACGAATGATGTTTAACCGCAGGACATATAAATTACGGATCTGATAAACTTTCGTTCCACGGACATGAAGGCCGACATACTTAGACCCCTCACTTAATCTGGCGAGCACCGAGTGGCTGTTGCATCCATTGCAGGTACCCAGAGATGACGCAGGCGACGACAACAGTTTGCAAAGACTAGCGTGACCAAAAGAAGTTGAAAATAATTTGTAACAATCAATGCGTTGCTGCTAGGGTAGCTAAGGCAAAAGAAACTATGCTACGGGCGTGTAGCGAACGGATGGACACGAGGACGAGCGAGACGAGGAACAAAGGCGCCGGTAGTCTCTCATCTCCCCCATCCTCCCGGGAACGCGCAACAAATGCATCATCATCATCACACCGACCCGTCGTACCTGTGGGCTCCCATCACCAGACGGTGCCTCCGACGCGACGACCGCGTCCTCTCAAGCGAGCTTTTGGAGCTCCTTGAGCTCTCCGTCGTTTTCCTGCTCAGCGGCAGCTGCCAGCACGTCTCCTAAGACGACGGGCTGTTCCACCCGACCCAGCTCCGGGGCATCACGCGCCAGATCTTAACCTCGCCGCTACGCAGGTCGTCGAGCTTAAAACTCTCGACCTTGACCTTCTTGCTCTCGCGACCCTGCTCCCAGGCGCGGACCTTCTTCTTGGTCCCGTCCCACTCCGACACGACGGCGACGTGGTCGGGCTTGCCCACCTCCATTGAGTACTTGGCGTGCATGGGACCGTGCTTGCCCTGGAATCGAGCGTTGCGAATGGAAATGATGTCTCCGGGCCGGATCTGATCATTTTGTTGCGTCGAGGCGTTGGCCATGTTGGAATAGACGAGCGCGCCATACGCTCTGGACCCAATGGGCGCGAGAGCATCGTTAAATGGCTTCAAGAGCTCTTGGACAAGGCCCTGCGGCGTCCCGTCGCCTACAACCGTTTCCTTCTTGGACGTGACCGCTTCGGAAATCGGCCGTCCGAACCGCTCATACGACTGCTCAAGCTCGTCTTGACGCAGCGCTCTCGGAGGTGGGTCGTGTCGCTGGTCGAGCATCACGTCTGCTGCACTGTTCTGGTCGTATTCGACAGTGATGATCGTCTGCGAGTAGTCTTGGAAGAGTACGTAGATGGTGCGTGTGACGTGAGAGCCCGACGTCGAATCGTCCGTCTCGTAGTAAAGGTCTCGTCTGCCCTGGAACACCGGGGGCACCGTCTTGTCCTGGCGCCACCACCCACTCTGCTTGGCCAGATCAATGTCATTGGCGATGAAGCCGGACTCTGCAGATACGGATGGCCTGTGTGCATCCATGGAGCGCCGTTGCGACATGGATGCTCGGGAGACATCCAAAGACTGACGCGCTCGGCCTCCGGGAGGGGCGGGGGGCGGGGCGGGAGGCGGGGCTCTCGTGAGCGAGGGCGACGGCAAAGGCGGAGTGTCCTGGTGGAAATATCCTTCCTCCTCGATCTTCGGGGTACGCTGAGAGAAAGGCACTTTTGGGGAGGAATAGTTGTACGGATCGTATTCGTCGTCGTCTCTGGCCGATGGAGGCGGCGGCGGCGCTGCCCGCGGAACATCAACGGAACGACGCTTTTCCGAGGGCGGTGCCTGCATCGGCACCGGTGGCGGAGCGGCTCTAGGTGGAGGGCCGGTCGGGATGGGCGGCGGCAGGGTGGGAGGGGCATCAGAGATCGGTGACCTCACCGGTGTGTTGTCGTCAAGGCTGGAGTCTCGCGCGTGAGACTTGAGTGCGTCCTTGTGGGGAACCGACGACGCAATGTCGGTGTCGTAGTCGCCCTCGTACTCGGTCACCTCGTCATCATCCTCACCCTGCGGCGGTGGTCTGACGGGAGGGGAGATGGGTGAAGCGATGTGCATATCCTGGGTAGACTGACGGCTCAAGGGTCCCCCGGGGGGCGGGGGAGGGGGTGGTCGCGACTGAGCTGTAGGAATTGGAGGAGCAGCTCCAGGAATAGGGGGTGGCACCCTGCTCATACGCTTGTTCGTAGAGCTGGTAGGTGAAATCGGGGAAAACTCAGAGCCAGGGATAGGAGGGGCCGAGCGAACCGATGTTGCAACCGGTGGTAGCGGCGGCGGCGCGCGCGCTTCTTCGGCCCTGGGGGTGTCCTGAGCGCCGCCTGACAGCTCATCGTCGGATTCGGAGCCTTCACTAGGTGACTTGAGTCCAGAGGTAGGAGGGACAGGAGGGGGTCGAGCTAGAGCTTGTTAGCTGTCGTCCACTGTCGAGTCCGTTTTAACCACTCACATTCAGCAGGTACGGGCGGCGGTGCAGGCCGGGTCCCGGGGACGGGAGGAGCGCCAGAAGGCTCACGGGCAGAAACTTTTGATTATCAGCAGGGAGCTTCAGTGTGGCAAAAATCGAAAACTTACGATTGGGAGGAGGGCTCGCGAGTGGCTCATCGTCGGCATTGTCTCCCTCGACCGTTCGCGGAGGGGGAGGCGGCGCCCTTGGCGATGTTGGAGGCTCAGGTTCGTCGGCGGCAGCCTGCTCCTCTTGACGTCGGGGTGCGCCCATGCCCGGCAAGGCCATCATGCCCGGAACAGGGACACGGCTAACGGGTGACGTCGCTTCCTCATCACGTTCGTCCGTCGGCGAGACCTCGACCGGACGGTCGGCCGTCTTCTTCTTCTTCGGAATGGCTGGGGCACCCATTGGGATTCCAAACATGCCGTGCATACCCATACCACCACTCATTTTGGCCATTCTAGCTCGAAGCTCCTCCTTTCGGCGGACCTCGGGGTCAATGTCGTCGTCGTCCTCCTCCTCTGCATCCTCGGCATCCTCTTCAATTTGGTCATCTTCCCTTCTTTGCTCGACGGGGGATGCAACTTGGGGTCGGGGAACAGGACGCGGGCCCGCATCGCTGTCGTCGCGTTCCGTGAGATCCTCAGGCCCCTCGGTGTCACCAGCACCAGACATGTCAGCCTCGTTTCCATCGTGATAAGCCTCAGCAGCAGGACCCCGAGAGGACTTGCGACGGGGCGCGGACGGCACGCGCGGGGAATCCACCGAGCTCCTGCCCGCTGCCTCGTCGGCGTCGATCTCGGGCGTAGCGACGGGAGTATCAGCAGCAGTAGCAGAAGCAGCAGGGCCGACGTCCTCGGAGGCTTCCTGGCTGTCGGTGCGCTTCTTGGGCGGAGGGCGCTTTGTCTTTTCCTTCTTCGCGGCGGCATCTGCATGGCGCTGGGCTTGCTCCTGCTGCTGCCTCTGCAGAAGGGCGATGCGCTCCTTAAGACTGGTGGGCTTCGGGGTATCTTCGCCCTCGTCGCCAGCAGCCCCCCCCGGGGCCATACCGGCCCTCTCTGCGCTCTCTTGGTTCTCGGCCTCTCTTTCCAGGATCTCGGGGTCTTCGTCTCTGCGATAGACCTTGGCCACCGGGGCCTGGGAGGGCGGGGGCACATATGCATTACGGCTGGGAGGCGGGGCCACAAAGGGCTTCTTGATGTGGTAGGAGCCCTGAGCCAGGCCGCTGGGCTTAAAGGGGGCAATCGGGGCGGCCGAGGCCTTGTTGAAAGCAGCAATGCGATCTTTGAAGGCGTTGCTGGAGGGCTTGGGCGGTGGGCCGGGCTTCGCAGCAGGGGCAGGCGATGATTTGGCAATGGGGGGCGACGTCGCTGCGGGGGGCTCGCTGGACTTGCTGGCTGGAGCCGAAGCTACCGGGGTGGGATCGTGAATGGGCTCAGGTGCCTTCGCGGGCTCGGGCTCGGGAGCTGCGGGTGATTCAGGGGAGGCGGGAAGGGCAGCTGGCGCCTTGGGCTCGGTGCGCTCGACATCGCGGTGAGGTTCTTGAACGGGCCGGGGATCGAGTTGAGAAACCGGGGCGGGCGCATCCGACACGGGGGATGTGAGCTCGGGATCCTTTTTGGGGCGGGTTCTCGTCGGGCGAGGCGGGGCCTGAGGTTCGATCTTTTCGACAAAGTTGCGAGGGAAGATGCCCTGGTGCTTGGCGCCTGCGTCGTCGACGTACTCGCCGCTGTACCAGTCGGCGTCCTCCTCGTCGGTGACGGTGATGATGACGCCGGCGGGGAATTGAAGGTCATCCTCGTGGGGCGACGAGTATTCGAACAGGGCCTTGACCCTGAAGGGGGCGGAGGACATGGCCGGCAATGGTCGGATCGTCGGTCGTCGTCGTCGTCGTCAATGTCCTCGTGTCGGTTGAAGAGGCCGTCGGGTGATTATTTTGTTTTGTTTGGGGGGGTGGATGGGAGGGAATTACTACTAAGAGCAGAGGACTAGGTGTTGATTGTCGAAAGAGGAGTTGGGCCAGGTTCGGAGGTCTGAGCAGCGGAACGCTGGACGCTGGAGCTGCAGCAGCAGTTGGGGCGTGTGGGGCACTGAAATGGGGGAATCGTCGTCAGCAGCTTGGACCTTGCGTCGTCGGCTGTTCTGTATTGTTGGTTGCGCTGCCTTGTCCTTTGTGCCTCGGTAGCAAAGGTCGCAAAAGCTCGGTAGTGTGAGAAGAAAAACGGAATCGTTGATTTTGTGAAAACGCCGACGATTTGTTCCGACAAGCTGGTTGCAAAAAGTCAACGGCGGGGAGGATATTACACTGTCGGAGGAGGAGGAGGGGACCTGAAGGCTGAGGCGGTCGGTCGGTCGGTCGGAGAGAAGGAGACGGAGGCTGTGTGGAAAGCGACAGACCAGGGGGGGGCTCGAGGGGGATGGGATCGACAAGCTGGCGCGTCGACGTCAGCGCATGAACTTGTAACTTGTAACTCACTCTTTTAGTACAATGTTCAATGTGCCGGAGGGGGCCAGCAGTTGGGGAGGGGACCCTGCCTGGGAACTGGGAAGTACACGGCTGTGACACTATTATGCGTGCTCACTGCACACGCAGAGTCATGTATTCGCCCACTACGCTCCTGGACCTTGACAAATCTCTTTCGGCAGCCGGCTATCTCTCCGCATCATCGCTATGGTTGCATGCACAGTAATTAGTAGATACGAGTAGGTGAAGTGGGAGGAGGTAGCTATTCCGGGGAGCCGCAATGCGGGTGAGATGCGTCTGCCTAGGCTGCAACCCTGGATTCTGCGTCCTTTCTCGGCCACCCATTATGGCGTCCTCTGTCTTGTCCTCCGTCTTTTCCTCCGTCTTGTCCTCAGTCTTATCTTACCTCGTTCCTGTGCTCATCTATCATATCTATTCCTCCTAGTCGCTCCGTTTGACTAGTAGCAGATGGTGATGTTAAGGTTGTAAGTTCTTGACTAACAACGTCAAGAGTGGGAAAGAGTATCTGTAGACAGAGAATCAACCCAATATCCTTCTACCAATGACGATGTCACTGCACTTTGCCGTCACGAACCCACTACCCAAGGCAAACAGATAGGAACACCATGGCGCTACAAAGCCTCTTCCCGTCATCGACCACAGCGACGGCAAGGCTAAGCCGTACCTAATGCACAACAGGTGCAAAAAGGATATCTAAGCGGCATTATAGGGCATTGCTGAAGCCGTCACTCGACGAGCTCATCCGGTCGTGGCGCAGGGCAACCTGGTCAACAGCTCAAGGTCAGACAATCAGGCCAGTAACCGCGCTACGATCGCGCTACGTTTCTTCAGCCGCTCAAGCCAATAGAATCCTCCCGTCAACGGGCAAAACAAGGCGACATGGAGACATTGGGAGACAATGGGAACGGGGCAAGAGATGGAACGGGATCCGCGTGCCAGCCAAGCCACCCGAGCACCCCGGGCCACGGACCAGACGTGCGGCGTGCCTGAGTGTAGGTACAAGTATTAGTGTGTGTCGTGGCGGCAGTCATGGAAGCCAGACAGCCAGAGAGACATTCATCCATCCTTTGAAGCGCAGGCTTAGGTAAGGAACATCCTCCCGTACACCCCCCCCATCATCGCATTGTGGTTTGGGTGTCTGCGGAGTGTGTGTGGGGGGGGGGGGGGGGGGGGAAGAAGCAATACCGCGAATCGAACATTCTCCAACTGATTTGCTTAACAATTTTCAATCACTCACACGCCTGCAACGCTAGCCTCCCACATTGCCCACCTGCATTGCAATCCGTCTCAATTGTTGCTGCTGCTGCATCGTCACAACCCAGACTTGAGACCTCTTGCCATTTCAAATTGGAGGTTAATACGCCTCACACCAAACATCAAACACCTCTCAGTGCACCATTCATACTCCCCTCACAAACCACACCATGGCCACCGATACCCGGCCACTCAAGGGCATCCTCAAAAAGCCGGCCGGCCCCTCCGTCACCAACAGCAACGGCAGCAACAACACCGCCGCCGCCGCCGCCGTCCTGAACCCGCGGAAGCAGGACCCCCGCGAACTCGCCCTGCAGCACGCCCGCATCATCCAACAGCGGAAAGACCTCGAGCTCGAGATCCTCGAGTGCCTGGCTCTGCTGTCCGAGTACCCCACCGAGCGCGGCAGCCGCCTCTACTCAGCCGCCCATCCCTCGCCCCGCGACGCCGCCGACTTCAAGGCCAACGTCCGCCTCTTCCAGCCCTCCGACTACGACGACCTGATCGAGGAGCGCAACGTTAATGGCCTATGTGGCTACACCCTCTGCGCCCAACCCAAACCCCCCGCCTCCAAGGGCGGCGAGTGGCGTCTCGTCAACTTTGGCACCTCGAGCTTCGACATCGTTAACCGCAAGGAGTCGGAGAAGTGGTGCTCCAAGGACTGCCAGCGCAGGGCCCTCTACGTCAAGGTCCAGCTCAACGAGACCGCCGCCTGGGAACGCGCTGGCATCCCCGACATCGAAATCGAGCTGCTCGGCGAGCACAAGTCCGCGAAGGAGGAGGACCCTGCCGCCCAGGCGACGCGCGACCTCGCGAACCTGAGGTTGGAGGAGACCAGGCGGGTGGCCGACGAATCTGCGACGCTAGCCCTGGAGCGGGGTGAGGTGCGCCAAGAGGGAAAGAAGACCTTCACACTGGCCATCCGCGAGAGGGAGGTCCAGCCGCCAGCCGACGACAACGGTTCCTTTATAGAACCCGACGATGCCCACTTACTGGTAGAAGGGCATCGGCCGGGAGCCGGAAAAGCGCAGGCTCGGGCCGAAGCATCTCAAGCCGAAGCCCAATTTAGGAACGAAAACGCGTGACTCGATGGCTTTTAATCGGTGTGATTAGGGTGATTTTCGCCACGAAGGTTGGGAAAACACTTCGGCGTAAGGGATGGTCGCAAGAGACATGGTCACAGAAACTGGTTGCTCCATATAGATTTGATACCCAGCGAGACAACCAGGAACTTCAACATCACTTTTTGCCTCGGAATTCGTGACGAAGACAGCCATGTGTGGTTGGATCTTGTCTCGTCTCAGATCTCCAGGTTAAAATCGACAGCATCACGACACAAAAAGGGAGGGGAGACGAAGTTTTGGCAGTCAAGCGTCATCTCCGGAATTACCCTAGAGAATCGGCGACACCTTGTGTGGGAAAACAGAACTTTTTCTTGCAGTTCTAGGTGCGTGAACTCACTACCGTCCCGTAAGACGCCTGTGGTAGCATGTGTGATATCATATGCCGTCCTTTCCCGTAAGCCCGTTAAAACCAATCCATTTTCCTTTCGCCCGATCCGAACTCGAAACGATTTAGTCGCGGCGGGGGGGGCGGTCGCCGAAGCGGCGGCCACCACGCTCCTGGACCTGGGTCTGGCCAACGGGGGTGACGTTGACGGGGATGGAGTCGAACTGTTGCAGGGGTTTGTCAGTATGCCACACGGATAACCCAAGTATCAAAGGAGGGGGGAAATAGACATACGCCGAGGTGCTTGAGCAGGTCCTTGGTCTCGACGTCGACCTCGAGCTGGCCGCTCTCGGTGTTCTGGGTGAAGTCGAGGGCGGAGATCTCGGGGACGTACTGGTCCTTGCGCTCACGCTCCTCCTCCTGGAGCTTGAAGGAGATACCGCGGACGGGGCCACGCTGGATACGCTTCATCAAGTGGGTGGTGTATCCGGCAATCTGTTGACATTTCTCGTCAGCAATCTCGTCCCTTTTGCTTTTCTATCCTTCGACGCCCGTCTCGCAATTGTAGCGACCGTCGTCGCCGTCGTCGTCGTCGGGTGTATGCTGACCTTGTTGCGGAGGCGCTTGGAGGCGATGATGGCGATCTCATCGCAGATGCGCTTGTTGGTCTCGAAGTCCAGGGTGAGCTTGGGGTAGTACCGCTCAATGATGACCTTGGCGGACTTCTTGACGGTCTTGGTGCGAACGCGACCCATTTTGGCGGTACTGGCTCAATTTGGCGGAGGGGGAGGGGAGGTGGGTTTTGCTGGAAAGAGGAGTTGGTCGGTTAGTGAGGCTTTCGAGATGTTCACAAGAGGATTCCGTCGCGCCAAATAATTTTGTTGCCTTTCGCCAAATTTTCTAGGGCAGCTGTGGACCGAAAGGATGGAGCACGGACCAACGGGGCAAGAGCAAGGGTGTCGACACGTGACCCATATGGCTCCCGCCCGGTGACCCGGTTTTCTATCCGGCACGGAGCTGAACATGCCGCTTCGGCGATCCGTCCCAAGTTGAGCTCTCATTAAGGTCGCTGAAAGTGTACAAATGTTGTGAGAACCCTTATAAGAAGCTGCGACCGGCGATCCCCATTCATTTCCGAGTCTCTGACAATGAAGGTGTGCATGTCCAGCCGCTATCTCAGCACCTTGTAACGATTTGATATCGATTGGTGGCCTTGAACGCGCATCCACATTCATCCATGATTCTGGCTGCATATTGAAATTGGGCTGTATTCTTCTTATTTTACAAAACCATACATAATACACTCGGCACGCTTGCCAATCTCATACGAAGATGTATGCCCCCAGGCCGGTCTTTCGTCTCCTGCCTAAGGTTCACTTCCGCTCGGGTCTGCTGACCGATGATAATTCCACCTCGTTTCCCTTTGCGACGCTCAGGAGTCGAGTCCGTACGTCGTAGAGCTGCCAACGGTCTCCGTCGGCTGTTGAGTGGCGGTCCCCCGCACAGTCCTCAGGTGCGGCTTGCGGTCCTGCCCCGTTGGGAGGTCGGTTTTAGACCTGTCGTTGTAAATTGTGGCCTTGCCAACCATCTCCTTGCTAATCAGCTGCGCCTCCTGGTTGGCCTCGCCGACAGTGATCTGCACCATGCCAGAAGAGTCTACCCGGGCAGACGTGGGCTGCACGTAAGCCTTGGCACCACCCTTGATATCGGGGTCGAAGGAGGCAACACCGGCAATGCCAGACTTGCGGCCCGAGTAGGACCTCTGGTTGAAGACACTGTCGCCCTGAGGCGTGTCGGCGATGAAGCCTCCAACTCCCAGCTTCGCGTTGCTAGGTCCCGCCCTCGGGGCAATGATACGGGCCAAGACAGGCGTCTGGTGTGCCTGGGGGCCATAGACGGGATGGTTCTCGACGAAAGCCGCGGTGCGAAGGTATGAGATACCGGCCGAAGGGTGGGAGATGGGCGGGCCGTTCTCGGCATACAGACTGGGACGCTTCGTCTTCTCGGCCGACCTGCCGAAGTCGGCCATGGAGGTAGGCGGGTTCAGGGGCGCAAGGTCCAGGAACTCGCTGACCAGCGAATACAGCGTGATACGGTCGGATCGCAGCTTGCGAAGGTACTCGGTCAGTTGCTCATCGGTAACATCCTGGGGCAAAACCTGCTGGGGTATGCCCTCGCCGGCGTCCAGTGATTTTTGGTGGCGCGCAGCCGTCAATTCGGTAGCGATACGCTTCTTCAAGAAGGCGCGGAAAGGCTCGCGCCTTTTGCGGACAATTTTGCGCAGGAATCGGTTGAACTCGCCCTCGGTCAGGCCGGCCAGCCAGGGGCCCTTGAACTTCCACCTCTTCTCCTCATTTTCGCGACCGGGCTCCATTGCGGTGAAGTCACCGTCATCCTCAAAGACAGACTTGGCGCCGACGTTGGGGCCGCCCAAACGCGAGCGGTTGGCTCCGGGTAGTGAGATGGGTAGGTTGAGCTCCTGGAACTTCTGGAGAGAGAGGGTGTGGTCGGCGGCGGAGGAATAATCGGTGACATTCTCGAAGCAGTCGATCTGCTTGATGCGGACGACCGGGGTCGAGGACTGTGTCGTAGATCGAAGAGGAAGAGAACGCTTAAAGCCCCAGTCGCCGAGGAGTCTCGATGATTCGGTTGTGGTGATGGATTGGTGCGTAGGGAAAGGCGCCGTCGCCGTCGGTGATGCGAATCGTGCGATGGCAGCGGCTTCGCCGCCAGGTTTCGGGAGTGGCTTGGGGACTGAGAACATCCGCGATGTTCTCAAAAGCGCCCCTCCGGGCGACAATCGGGCAGACATGACGGATGTCGAAAGCTCTCTGTTGAGCTCAGATGTCCGTCGTAAGCAGTCGCGAAACGCCGTCCAAAGTGTCGTGTTGCGTGAGAAATTTCAATTGGAGTACCGGAAGAAGCCGACGATATGTGATTGGGTTAAAGCTATCCCTGTCGCTTTCATGTCCCACTTTGGGGGGGGGGGGGACTTCGGAATCTTGGGCGTCGTGCAGCAGCACCATAAGTAGGTATCTACTTACCTTATGTAGGTAGGTTAAGTAGACGCACCCAACTAATTCAACAGGCACAAATCGACCAAGAGTTGAACATCCAGACAGAAGCAACTTTGAGATAATTCTTTCTTCGTTGACATCCAGTCTGTCATTGTATGTCCTAACAAGCATCGTATATACTGTGTTCCAACTACTGCAAGTGTACAGTGTGTGTCACTTGCTGCAAGCGACTCCTATGTGGACGCTCTCCAGAGTGACACATAGGTCGAAGAGAACACCCTAGGGAGAGGAAGAGAACAACACAGCTGAGGATTGATATGATCTCAGAAGATGAAGGAGAAGAGAATCGAGTGGCACCTAGAAGCACAGAATACCTATCTAGGTATATGTCAAGTACCTGGGTTGGATGGGACGGCATGTCCACGTCCAGGAGCGCCCGGCGGATAGCGGCCCCACCCGCCCCGATGATGGAAAGGCGCACGTCTAGCGTCTGCGGGTTTGGAGAAGGAAGCATCGTTGCGAACCACACACTCAATCACTCAACCCTCCCTTTTTCTCCCACTTCAAAGCCATTGACCGCTCATGTGGATAGCGAAACGGATGGCGTCAACCAATATTGGGTCCTCGCCCGCTCTCACATTCGAGCTTGTTGCTCGCTGCTCAGTAAGTTGCCCAGAAACGCACATCCATTCTCATGTGATTCTTCGCGCGCAATGCTGATGGCTTAGACTAGACTACAAGAGCTCGCGCATCCATCCTGACGCTTCCCCATGGCCCGGTTCACCTCCCCATTTTCATGCCCGTCGCGACGCAAGCCTCGCTCAAAGGCTTGACCCCCGAACAGCTCGAAGAAACCAGTTGTCGCCTGTGCCTCAACAACACCTACCATCTCGGCTTGAAGCCTGGACAAGATGTCCTCGACGCTGTCGGAGGCGCGCATAAGCTCCAGGGATGGAAGCATAACATTCTGACAGATAGCGGAGGGTGGGCATACCCGCAAACTCGGCGTGGCTATGGGTCGAAAGCTGACAACGTCCAGCTTCCAGATGGTGAGCCTGCTCAAGCTGGCAAAAATCACCGAAGAGGGCGTGCGCTTCCTCAGCCCCCACGACGGCTCGCCGATGCTTCTCACTCCTGAGCACTCCATGTCCCTGCAGAACTCGATTGGGAGTGACATAATGATGCAGCTCGACGACGTTCTCGTTACCACGTCCCCCGATGCCGCCCGCATGCGCGAAGCCATGGAGCGCAGCGTAAGGTGGCTCGACCGCTGCATTGCGGCGCACAAGAACCCCACGACACAAAACCTTTTCTGCATCATCCAGGGCGGCCTCGATCTCGAAATGCGACGAGAATGCACACGGGAGATGTTGGCGCGCGACACCCCCGGAATTGCCATAGGCGGGCTGAGTGGAGGTGAAGCCAAAGCGGATTACTGCCGTGTCGTTGAGACTTGCACGGAACTGTTGCCCGACCTCAAGCCTCGCTACGTCATGGGTATTGGGTACCCCGAGGACTTGGTCGTAAGCGTCGCACTCGGAGCAGACATGTTTGACTGCGTTTGGCCGACGAGGACGGCGCGGTTCGGCAACGCGATCACCAAAAACGGCGTCATTAATATTCGAAACTGGCGGTACGAGAACGATTTTGGCCCCATTGAGGAAGGATGCGGCTGCCTGTGTTGTCGAAAGGGGGAAGGCAGCTTGGGCGTCACCCGAGCCTTCATCAACCACAACGCCGGCAAGGAGACGGTGGCCGCCCACTTGCTAAGCATACACAACGTGTGGTACCAGCTGAACTTGATGAAGGACATACGTCAAGCCGTGATCGAGGACAGATTCCCAGCCCTTATCAGACGGTTCTTCGGTGATCTGTACGACGATGACAGGTCCAAATACCCGGCTTGGGCTGTAGAGTCTCTGAAGAGAGTGGGGGTTGACTTAATAAACGAGTAAACTCCTTTCCGCCGACTCACGAGAACTGAGTCCTTTCGCTGAGTTGGTTGTTGTTTCGAAACTGGTGATCGATGACGTGAGGATGGCATAAGCCGGTTTCTTGTTCGTTATGCGCTTCGTCTGGCGATGTTGCATATGAAGACAGAGGTAATCTGACTGTAATGAATGATCTGCGAACCCTCTTCAACTTGGAGACGTTGATGACGGTTGACATGTTGCTAGGACAGAGTTGGTCTCTGGCGGCTGTTGCCATGAATGAGATGCCATAGTTGGAAGCTGGCCTGATGATAACAGGTCTTTTCGTGGGTACCTCGCGCTTGCATAGCAAACTGTGGCAAGTGAGCAGCCGGCATTGACATGTATCAGTCCGGCTGCCATTTCGAATCACATGAATGCCACCATGGGTTTGGATGTTTGCCTTCATTCGCGCTCCTCGCTTGGAGAAAGAGATCTACTAGGCTCTCGAGAATTACAGCCAGACTCGGATGATAATTGAAGCGAGACTTTTCTTTTCTTTATAAGGACTTTGTTATAGACCGGTTTACAAAATCTTAAAGTCAGGCTCCATCCAGTCAGGTAGAGGGGCTCTTATCCATTCTATATGCCTTCTTCTCCTCGATAGCCTCAGCCCTAATAGTTACCTGCATATATGTAAATCTTCTACCTCTTATATAACGGTCTTGTGAATCCATTGATTCATGTTTACTGAGTAGGGCGGCAGGATCCCGGGGGGTGGGTGGGGGCGGGTGGCATACTACTTTCCTGTCTTGCGTATTCATGTAAACCCCTCGGACAACAACAGAGTCGTTAGGGAAAGGGAGGCAAAAAGCATCCTTCACAGGCAATAATCGAACCCGAGCTCTTCAAAACAAAAAAGATGGGAGCCCCAGGCAAACGGAGAAGAGGTTAACGGTAGTCGGACTGGGAAAGGCAAGCCTCAACCCATACCGCTAGACCAACAACTCTGCTCGGCAACTCACATCTGGCAGGTTTTACGATTTCTTTCCTTAAGTGTTACCGTAGTCTGGAGGACACTGTATCCCGGAGGAAGCAGGTTCCCCGCTGGATGCTTTCACCTGAGTTCGCATCATTCCTTTCTGTTTCCCAGGCGAGAGGTGAGCTACTGAAGTTCAGTCGCTATCTGAGGCACCCTAAATATACCTAAGAAGAAACCATAGAGGCAGAAAATATCACACTTTGTTGGAAGGTGTTTTTCAGATATCTAGTTGCAACTCGACTTTCGTTATTACTACCACACTTACCTGTTTTCTCATCGTCCTCATCCAGCACGTTACTATTGTGGGCAACGACGCAATGCTCAGAGGCAAACAAGAGATTCCATCTACTTCACGATTAAAGACCTGCACGCCAACGAAATTTTTCAGAGGGTCCCCATGAAGATACTCTTCGAGAAACGGAGATACGGTGCACTTGGGATGGCTGAAAGGAGTTGCTTGCTCGGTCCCCTGCCTTCTCCTGAAGTGGAGCCCGACTATAGAGATGTCCTGCGAGTTGACTGTATCACGAAAAACTGCTTTCGGCGGGCCTCTGCTGAGAATGAAGTGGTGTATGTCTTCCGAGTAGGAGGGACCACCTGCGATATCACCTGCGAGATTTGTACAAAAACATAGTGGTAAGATATGCTCAAATATTCAATGGGAGGGACGGTCACTATAAGGCCTTAGTCCAACGATACGACATGATAATTCGGTGATGTTAGGATATACAGCCTGGTAACACTCCGCTGACGTCGGCATGAGAGACTATCGCAGGTGACTTCGCGCAAGTTGTTGCGGTTGCATGAAGATGGATAAATTATACATCACCAACTCATAAGAAAACTTAATACTAGGTGTCTTACGCAAGTAAATCGTGCGACATTGCGTGGACCTGACTGCTCAAGGTCAGAAGAGATTATACATGTCCTGGGATAAGAGGAGGACTTTGTATATCCCAGATCTGAAGACAGATGTCTGTCTGCATGGGCGGTAGTGAGGACGGGAGGGACCCCGGGGACGATCTCGGTTAACCACCGGGAGGCTACAGTGCCCAAAGGCACCTAGTGGAGTGACAATGGACTACCCCTGCCTAACCTAATACGGTTCTGGTTCTCTTCCCAGCCCAAGCGGGACAAGGTGGAATGCCCCGCACATCCCCTATTTGCTGGCACCCCACGTGATGGCATTTATGCACCTTATGACGCGTGTTATGTATACAAAACTATCCTTAGAACAGACGCGACTCTGACGATACGCCATGTGCTATGTGCTGGCTGGCGGTCTACAAGTAACCACCTAAAGTCCCCCTGCCACTTTATCTTACACCCTGTCGACAGCTGAAAGTTGCCGAAAGCAGCGACATACAACACATACCACACCGTACGTCGCTTTCTCCAAGACTCACATCCGAACTGCTTTTCTCATCCAATTTTCGGACGAACAATATAAATCCCCCAAACACCTGGCAGGATCTCCATGGGTTTTGCGCATTCGCCATGGCCTCTCCATTCGACAGAGCGCCATCGCGGCGCCAGTCGATGCTGAACACGCCCAATGATAGCGATAGGGACCTGGCGCATTCGCTCAAGCAGCTGTCTCTCTCAATCTCGCCTACTAGCAACTCGCCTCGCACCCCGAGCGCCCTCTCGCCGTTGAGACCGGCTGTGAACCGGACCTCTCCGGCCCCGAGTCCTCGAGTCCCGTCCCGCAGTCCTTCCTTTGCGAGGGAGCTCTCCCGATCCCGATCCTCGACCCCGACGCTCCAGCGGTCTTCAACGCCAACACTCCAGCGCAAGACGTCCACGAGCTCATTGCACTCAGTGGGAGGCTCCTCGAGCAGGGCGCCCAGTCGAGCCCCTTCGCGACGGACGAGCATGGCGCATGCGTCCTCTCCTGTCGCCAAATCACCCCTGCGACCGAGCCCCCCTGAGTACATCAAGCCCCCGCCCACGGCAAATACGGTTGCTCGCGAATACTTCAAGACGGAGCTGGGTGTGCACCACTCTCCGACTTCTACCCGTGCCACGGAGGCTCTGGTCATACTGCACGATGCCTGCTACGGACACCGCTTCTCCCGCCCCAAGACTTCCCGAGCTGCCCTCAGCACCATCGTCGAGCGACCCGAGCGAATCAAGGCCGGTGTGTTGGGAGTGGCCATGGCCTACGTACGGCTTGGTGAACGACATTGCGATGGCGCATACGCTGTGCATCCGAGTCTGGACCCGTCGTCGATCCCGAACATACCGTTCCGCATTCATAAGACCGATCGGAGACTACCCCTGACGTCGCCGGCCGTCACAAACGTACATGGCACCAAGTGGATGGAGGAGCTCAAGATGATGTGCGATGTGGCTGAGGCAAAATTGGCAACAGGCGGAAAGGAGCTTCAACGGCCTGAGTTGAACCGAGGCGCAGAGGGACCACCTGCCAAGTTTCACGAAGGTGACCTCTACCTGTGCTCTGAATCCCTCGAAGCCTTCGAGGGCGCGCTGGGCGCTGTCTGCGAAGCGGTGGATCGGGTCTTTACCTCGGGCCCTCGCCGAGCATTTGTTGCAGTGCGTCCCCCAGGCCATCACTGCTCGGCCTCGTACCCTTCGGGCTTCTGCTGGATCAATAATGTGCATGTCGGAATCATGCACGCCATTCTCGAGCACGGCTTGACCCACGCGGCTATTCTCGATATCGATCTCCATCACGGGGACGGCTCGCAGGCCATTGCCTGGGCTCACAACACGCGAGGAGTGAACGCTGCCAAGAACACGGCTGCTTGGAAAAAGGCATCCATCGGCTACTTTAGTCTCCATGACATCAATTCGTACCCGTGTGAGATGGGAGATGAAGAGAAGGTCAAGAACGCGAGTTTGTGCATCGATAATGCTCACGGCCAGAACATTTACAATGTCCACCTGGAATCGTACGGTTCCGAGAAAGAGTTCTGGGAGCTGTACGAGTCCAGATACTCCGTCCTTTTGGAGAAGACGCGCAAGTACCTAAAAACCCAAGCAGCCCGCCTGCGCTCCCTCAATCTGCCCCCGAAAGCGGCCGTCTTCTTATCGGCAGGATTCGATGCCAGTGAATGGGAGACCAAAGGTATGCAGCGTCATAACGTAAACGTTCCCACCGAGTTCTACGCCCGCATCGCGCAAGACGTTGTCAAAATCGCCGCCGAGGAAGGCCTGGGAGTTGACGGCCGGGTGATCAGCGTGCTCGAAGGCGGCTACAGCGACCGCGCCCTATACTCTGGCATTTTCAGCCATTTGAGCGGACTAGCAGGAGATCAAACACCAGCAGAGCCGAGTCGGGGTCGTGCTTCACTCGGACACGAGATGGGACAGAAGGATGCGGTAGTTCCTGAGGGCCAAAGCATTGCTCGGGCCCCTGCTACCCCGGTTTCCCTGCATCCTTACAACCCGTCTTGGTGGTCTGCCTCTGAACTGGATGAGCTCGAGGTAGCAATGGGCAACCGTCCACCGAGCCCAAAGATGGTACGGCACTCAACGCCACCCACTTATTCTACACCCACACAGGCGTCGATCGGTAAGGCCGTAGACCCAGCCAGGATGAGACGCATGGCGTCCGGTTTGTCGAACGGAATCCCTTATTCTCGGCCGCCGACGCCGCCTCCTCCAGACGTTCACTGGACTGTTGCGGCTCACGAGCTGAGCAGGTTGCTCATCCCTTCGGACCGCCAGGTCGACAGCTGCAAGCCTGAGGACTTGAACGCAGAAGCGACAAGGGCTCGGAGGGACCGCCAGTCCATGCTGAACCCCGATCTCGTACCGCCAGCGCCAGCGCCAGCGCCTGCTCCTGCTCCAGCTCCAGTCAGCAGACCGACCTCGCGGATGTCGCTGAGAGAACGCAAGCCGGCGAGGCCGGGCATGTACGTTGAGGTCGACGAGGATGGTGACAAGCAGTCCAAGAACAGACGGAGAACAGTGGCGGGGCCCCCAGCGCTCTCCTCAGACAAGGTTAGTAGCGACTTTTGGTTAACCCCCTAGAAGACTCAAGCTGACAGAGTGAGTAGGCTACGGCTCGAGGCGTTCCGTCTGATCCCAACGGATCAGCCAAACTACCAGGTCGACGCCTTAGTGGAGTGTCGTCGGCGGCTTCGAATACTCCGGAGATGGAGCAGGGAGGCATTAAAGTTGCAGGCCCTCGACCGGATACTGCTATGAGTGCCCGGCCAGATTCGGCCATGAGTGTTAGGACCCAGGCCGGGACATCTCTTACCGTGAAGAAAACAAGGGCACCTGCCGCGAAAAAGGAGGCCCCCAAGACAACGAGGACAGTGAAGAAGCCGACGGCACCAGCAAAACCGCCTCCGCCGCAGGGCCAGCCGTCTCAGGCTCCTCAAAGGAAACCGAGCCCGGCCATCGCGTCGGAGGACGACATGGACAAACTAACAACTGGTATGAAGAAGATCAAGATCAACTTGATCACAAAGAAACAGAAGGAAGAGCGCGCCAAGACAGCGCAGTCCGCGCAAGCGAAGGCGGCAACGCCGGCTGCGGTCGAACAGGCAAACCCGACTTTTCCAGCCAAGGTCGAGACCCCGACTGTGCCCTCACCAGTGGCACCTCCAGTCGTCACTCCTCCGCAGGACGAGGCCTTTGCCACGCCTCCAACGCAACCCCCGGTGTTCGATGACCCATCGCCGTCGCCGTCGCCGCCGGCAGCTCCGGCAGCTCCGGCAGGCCGGTCTGAAGTATCAACGCCGGTTATGGAGCAGATGTCCGTGGCCGTCACCCCTGACCCTCGTCAGTTGGAGCTCCCTGCCAGTTCACCCGTCACGTCGCCGGCGGTAACAACGCCGTCAGGCTCGGACGTATTCGTCAACTACCAACCCGCGGGCCCGGCCCCCGTGTCTGTGGCGCCGCAAGAACCCCTGACGTGGCTGCCGCCCAACACCAACACGCCGATCAAGACTCCTCCGTCCAGGCCGACGCCTGCCAAACTGTCGCCAGCCAAGCCGTCGCCGGCCAAGAAGTCGCCGGTCAGGATGATGCGGGCAGACCTGCCGGTGTTTTCATCAACTTCGGCAATCCCCTTTGCACCGCAGGGGCTTGACGGCACGCCCGAGGTCAAACAAGAGCTGGCCGTGAAGGCGGATCCGGCGAAGAGGGAGAAGTCGATCTGGGAGATACCTGAGACACCGCAGAAGTGACAGATTTCTCGAAGCAGTCGAATCGTTATCGAGTTCTTTTGGTGGCACAGCATGTCACCAGAGAATGGGCCCATCGCAATCCTGGGCGGGCGAAAATGTCGAAGTTTCTTCAGAGGTCATCAGTTCCTTTCTTTACCTATAGAGTCGTTGTTTTGTTGTTCTGCGGATCTGGCTTTGCGAGCCCTTGGCTTGGAGTTGGCCGCCATGATACCCTCCTGTCCGAGTAGACCTATATTTTACCTCCGGTTTTTTTATTTTCAAAAAAACAACATTCATTTCCTTCTTTCTCTTTTGTTGGTAGATCGTTTGCTCTTCATGTACAAACTTTTAGTATCTTGGCTGCCGTTGAAGCAATTGACGAGTTTTGCAAGCAAGTCGTGTGTAATGCAACAAAACCAGTGAACGATGCGGATGGAAGGACTGATTCGCATGGGCGTACGTGATACAAGCCGTCTCAAGCGGCCCATTTGAGACCATGGGTCTCCGCGGATGCGCGAAGCTTGGCACGCGGAGTGAGTGAGTGGGAATTCATGCGCGCCAACGTGGACGGATCAACGTCAACCATTTGCTACGGCGGCGGCGGGCAACTGTGGCCGCCCAGTCGGCCCCGAAAATTCCGAGGGTGGTGGGGAAACCGCAGCAGTCTGTTTTGGGGCAGTGAGAGACAGCGGGCTTTTTTTGGCTTTGCATTCCCGAGTCGCGTCCCATGGGAAACCCGACCTCTCATCGCTCAGTGATTGGAGATAACCCCCCCGTGCCTTTCCCCCCCTCGATATCTACATGCGTATTGTGTTCTCGAGCGTCTATATTTTCATACATGAGTAGAACGTATGCGCATTATCAGCTCTTTTAGACTCGCAAGTCGATCGTCCCGTGTCGGATAACTCTGTTTGAAAGACGTCACTCACTCACTCACTCACTCATCGCCTTGACCCACCTCCTCTAGTTCATCTCATCTCATCTCATCTCACGACCCGTCAATCTCGCACTTGCCTCTTTACTTACACACATACACACATACACACATAACTCACACACTCATCATGGCATTCACGATGCACTCCCATTCGGGGCAGTTCTGCCCCGGCCACGCAAAGGACCAACTCGAGGCCATCATCCAGCACGCCATCAGCATAGGCTACAAGACCATGGGCCTGACAGAACATATGCCGCGCCTGGAGATCGCAGACCTCTACCCCGAAGAAGTACGACCCATTTCCCTCCTTCCTTTTCCGATACGATACTGACAGTGTGCCCACCAGCTCGAAGAAGGCGACCCCGAGGCCTCTATTGCCGTCCTCGCCCCCCGCCACGAGGCTTACCTCCTCGAGGCCCAGCGCCTGCGCGAGAAGTACGCCTCCCAGATCGACCTCCTCATCGGCTTCGAGGGGGAGTGGTACCGCCCGGCCTACGGGCCCTTCATCCGGTCCCTCGCGTCCCACCCAGCCGTCGACTACTTCATCGGCTCGCTGCATCACGTCAACGCCGTGCCCATCGACTACAGCCGCGAGATGTACCTCGACGCCATGCGGACGGCGGGCGCCGGCGAGGAGGCCATGTACGAGCGCTACTACGATCAACAGCACGAGATGCTGACGGCGCTCGAGCCGCGCGTCGTCGGCCACTTCGACCTCGTCCGGCTGATGAGCGAAGACCCCGGACGGGACGTGAGGGCGTGGGACGGCGTGTGGGAGAGGATCGTGAGGAACCTGCGGGTCGTGAGGGAGTACGGCGGCCTGTTGGAGTGCAACAGCAGCGCGTTGCGGAAGGGACTCGACGAGCCTTACCCTTGTCGGGTCATTGCCGAGGTGAGTTTTTTTTTTTTTTCCTTTTTTTTTTCTTCGTCTTCCGCCTCTCGGCGGGTGCGATCCAGAGAGAGAGGAGCTGCTGCTGACGTTACGCCTCCTAGGCTTGGCTCGAGATGGGCGGGCGGTTCACCTTCTCCGACGACAGCCACGGCATCGCGCAGGTCGCGACGAATTACAGGCGCAACCTGGACTATCTCGAGAGCTTGGGCGTCAAAGAGGTGTACACCTTTGAGCGCGGGCCCGTCGAGGGCGTCAACGGGGATGCGAAAGCGACGTTGCGCGAGAAGGGCGTTTCGCTGGCGACGTTTCGGGAGAACTTCAAATGAGTAGAGAGTTGGTGGAAGGCGAGATGACCCGGTTGTTGGAGTAGACATGGACGAATAGAGATAGATGCCTCTGTATGAGGTTGCATAGACAAAGTAGCGCTCGGTTGTGGCGCCTATACTCAGGCTGTGTTGTGTCTTGAACTTTTTTTTACATCTTCCCATCTCTCAACCGAACCAGGTCCAGGGTGAGTTGGATTGATTGATAAGAGTGTAGTAACTGATTCCAGACCTGCTTGCTCATGGTGATTTCGGATCTTCACTCATATCCGAGCCCGCCGGGCTGATGCAGATGAAGCCAGCCGAACAAGAAAGACTACTAGACAACGAGCGTCATTCATGACTTCTATCTACCATGAGACTTTGCAGTGAATCAAGCAGCAAGAAACCTAGGTTAGCAATGGGAAATCCACCTGATGAAGACTTGAATACAGGTCACACACACTCACTAAAATGGCACTCCATTCAACTTTGTTCACATAAGAATCGTGGATACGCGACTTCAAGCAGGAGCGGGCGGGCTGGTACATTACCTATTAGTGCGACGCTCCTGCCAGTGTCCAAATGCGCCAATAGCAGCAACACTACCACCGCCACCCCCGAGCACAACTATCACCACATCTTAACATCACGACCACGCATCCGAGACGCAAAAGAAAAACGCGTTATGGGTGATGGGAATAGTCTCATGACGCACAAAAAGGATGACCCCCACCCGATTTGAACGGATAACCTTTCGATTGCATTCCAGAACTGGAGTCGAACGCGCTACCGTTGCGCCAGAGGGCCGGATTGCGGATGTTCCGTATTGGGAAGATCCGATGTAGACGATGCATGAGGGAAATGAGCTTATCAATCGGAAACTGCACGAAAGAGGGTCCTTGGGCACGAGAAGTGGGTCATCTGTTCGCGTGTTGTGTGCGTGCAAGCTGCAGGAGAACTGCCGTCTTGCTCCGTTGCGAGCTGTGGTCTACTTCGGTTTACTTTCTGGCGTCAAGACCCTTCCTGAATCAAGGCTGTTGTTTGCGACACGGCCACGACTGTCGCAGGTGCCTCTGAGACCAAGTATGTCGAGTTGTCCGAGTTGTCCGAGTTCTGTTCCGAATTCTGTTCCGAGCCAGTATGGATGGCAGAGGGAGAAGAACCCCGGCGCCTTCATCCAGATCCAGCGACTTCCGGCGCTTCCATTGTTGGCGTGCATGCCTTGCAACAACCTTTTTGGGTCGCTGAAAGAGTGCATGCAGATTTACTGCTCAGAAACCGCAACTCTGGCGCGGAATTGCCACAATACGCGCGTTGCCTGGTTGCGCGAGGAAAGGCATTCCAGCTGGGACCGCAATCACCATAACTCAATTTAGGCCACAGCCGCTTCCGAAATGGTGTGTGGTTTGGCAGTTCTGTCAAACTGGTCGTTCTTCGTCAAGGGAACTCATGTATTCACAGGCTGCCGCTACCTTGATAGAAGACGTATGACTGTCGCTTTTTGGTTTCAATCAGCTTCTGCTACGGGTAGTAGGTATATTCCGTCATTCGGGAACTCGCCCCCATTCCAAGGTGAAAAATCCCATTTCACATGCTTCCATGTGAAAACCGATTCGCTTGTGTGCTGGTTCTGTTAGCGCAAGGTCGAGAAAGTAGGCCGAGTCGAATCCGGCGGGCATCGACAGTCTCACTGGGTTGGCGCAGTCTCTGAATTCAGCCCTAGTACTGCAGGGTACAGGAACAAGCTTTAGCCTCAAGGGATCCTGACCAGAGAGCTTCCGACCACCTACCTTCTGGCGCGCAAACATTGATGCCGAGCGGCCGTCTTTGTCATGGCCGTCACCATACACGAAGCTACCTTCGTCGACGGGGCCAAGAGAAGCTTCCCCCGCATAACCCCGAGATCTACTAGGTCTAAAGGGCAAACAACGCCAACCAACCTTGGAACTCCTGCAACGGGGTAATCAAGAATAAAAGGAACTGGGCTCGCAGTTTGGAACATGGCTTCTTCGGCCTTGACCCTGTCTTTTTTTCCCGACTCGTACGTACATTGACAGCCCAGGACGCTTGGCATGATCATGACCATCCTCGACCGTTGTTCATTCGCAGGCGTTCTTGTCCTCGCCGGGCTCGCCACTGCGCAAGGGCAAGGAGAGGGCGATGTCGACCCCTTCGCGCCTGTCTACGCCATGTGCCCCTCAGACTTGCGAGTACGACCTGCCTCAGAAGTGAGTCGTCACGCTTCCGAGTCCCCATTGCACGTAGTGACTTCTTAACGCAGGGACTGTCGCGGGCAGAGTCGTCTTGGAGGGCCGGCCGCGGGGAGAAGGTCATGCCAGCACTCTCTTCGTACCTCACGCTGGCCAACATAGACGGTTTCGATGTCCAAGGCTACATCCAGCGCCTCAACGCCTCCAACTTCCCCATCGTCGGCCTCTCCGTATCGGGAGGAGGAACGCAGTCCGGCGTTGGGGGTCTTGGCATATGGCAGGCCTTCGATGCTCGCAACCCTGCTGCAGTCGCCGCCCGTACGGGAGGCCTCACGCAGGTCTTGTCGTATATTACGGGCTTAAGTGGTGGTGGTGCCCTGACGGTGAGCACGCTGTAAGCAAGCACCGTTTGCGTCGTCTCTCTCTATGTTCCAGTTGGCTGACCCCGAGACCAGAGCCGCGAACGATTTCGTCACGATAGACGCCCTTAGGAAACAGATCAACTTCGCTGTTGACTACACTGTTGGCCCTGACGGCAACCAAACCGCATACTTGACAGACATGTTTGAAAATGTTGGCGCCAAAGCCGAAACTGGTTTGCCCGTCTCCGTCGCCGACGCCTTTGGTCAGTTCTGGGGCACCTATCTACCAGAGAACCGGACGTACGGCAACTACTCAGACCTCGCCCTCCCCGGAACTGTGTTCTCCCTCGGCGAGGCTCCGATGCCCATCATCTCTCTATCCGAAGTCGTTCCCGGGCAGTCGCCTAGCATCGGTGGCATAATGTGGCCCGGGAGGAACGCCGCCAACGGGTTCAATCTGACTTCGTACGAAGTGACCCCGTTCGAGTTCGGAAGCTGGCGGGGTGGGAGAATCCAGGCCTTCGTGCCGACCATGTACCTCGGGACCTCCATGTTCAACGGCACGGCCCAGAACAGCAGCGAGTGCGTCCAGGGCTTCGACAAGTTCACCTTCATCCAGGGGTCCACGGCCGCCGCCTTCAACGCCTGGTTCATCGACGAATGGTACAACACGCCCATTTTCGCCAGGCGCGCGTTGAGGACCGGTCCTCCGGCATCTAGCGACATCGTCCCACCTCCCCAGTTTGAGGATGACGGGCGCGTGATCCTCGTCAGCCAGACGGCCGAGTCCTTCAACCAGACGTTCAACGAGTCCCTCTGGGCCACGTACCCGAACCCCTTTGAGAGCTACAGCCCGGCCATGCAAGGCATTGACGAGCTCCTGCTCGTCGACGGGAGCCTCGGTGGCGAGACGAACCCCATCCGGCCCCTGATCATCCCCGAACGCGGAGTCGACTTCATCATCGTCTACGAGGCCTCCCTGGACGCGGCGTACAACTGGGTCAACGGCACGAACCTCGTCAACACCGCCCAGTCGGCGGCCCAAGGCAACATCCCCTTCCCGCGCATCCCGGACGTCGCGACGCTGGTGACGCGGAATCTTACGAGGCAGCCGACCTTCTTCGGCTGCGACGCCGCCACCTCGCCCCCGACGCCGCTGGTGCTCTACCTGCCCAACTCGCCGTGGTCTGGCTACATCAACTTCACCTTCTTCAAGTCGTCCTTCACGGACAACGAGTTCGACCTGACGGCCGACAACGCCTTCAACCTCGCCACCTACGGCAACGGCACCGTCGACCCCTCGTGGCCCGCCTGCCTCGCCTGCGCGACGATCCGGGCCAGCCTGACGAGACTTGGGCTCGGTTTGCCGGACGAGTGCCAGGAATGCTTCCGGCGCCACTGCTGGGACGGCGAGGTTGCCACGCGGGCGATCGCGCCGGAGGATCTCGACCCGAGGCTGAGGCTTAACCCGGGCTTGTCGTATGCGGAATGGAACCGGACGTATTGGAACAGTCAGAAGAGCACGGATGGAGGCACGGGAGGTAATGGCAGCGGGGGCGGCGGCGGTAACAACGGGGGGGGAGGAGGAGGAGCCACGCCGTCGCCGTCACCTTCGCCGGGCTCATCCGGGGCATCGATCACGGCCGAGATCGGGCGGGCTGCAGCTGCTGTGACCGTAGCTTCTGTGATTGCCCTCATCGCGCTTCTGTGAGAAAAAAGATCCTTTGAAATACTCTTATGTGTAGTACAGACGACAACAAGCTTCGTCAGGAGCTAAATGAGACATTGAATCCTTGTGGCTTCAACACGTTAGGGGCGAACATGCCATATTCCCCGTCTTGCTGCTCCATCCCAAGTACATCTGCAAGCACGTCCCGTGCCTGTGCAACAAGGGTGGGCATATTGCCCAAGAGGCCTTGGGCCAGGTGCATCCAGTCGGTGACGTCCGAGAGTTTCAGTCGGAGAGCCTTTGGAAAAAGAGCATTGGGGTTAGTAGCCGTGGGGGGTCAATTAACAAGAAAAAAAAGAAAAAAACTTGATGAAGTGCCTATGTCTCTCACCTCGAGTTGGTCTCTCACATCCGGGTCCTCTTCCAGTGGCCTCAGGAGTCTGATCGTCCTCTGTGTATACACGGTGTACTTGGCAACCTTGTATAGCTTCGAGCAGCCGTCCAGCACGTTCTGGACGTCCAGGCCTTCTTCCTTGACTCCCGCCAGGAACTGGACAAACTGACCCATCATCCTGACGTTGAGTTGGGCGTGCGGTCCCATGGGCTCCTCGAGTGAGGCCCAAAGAAGTATCAAGGTCGCCATCACCGGATAGCAGATGATGGCCCTTTTCAAACGACTGTCAGTAACGCGGGGGGTGGGGGTGACCGGGATGTTCTTGGGGGGTCGCTCACCATAGATGCACATACGGCTGCGGCGACATGACCCGAAAGAGATCAATCGTGGCCCGCGCTGCCGAGACGCACTTGGCGTAAGACTGCTCTATCAAGGGCAAGGACTCGCTGCTCAGCCACGAGGTGTAGAACGGGGACAGCGGGTGCAGTCGGGATGCGTTCTTGACCTGGGCCAGGCCTATGTGAGTCTTGATCAGGGCGTTAAAATAGACAAGATGCAGCAGAGCCACCGGCGTCTCCAACTCCCTGGTCGCGAGGAGGGCGGTGTAATCCGGCTGCAGGTCCTCGGGAAGCGAGCTCCTCCACTCGTCAAGCTCGCTGTCGCATGTCATGACAACCACGTGGTGATCCCCGCCTGACCGTAGCTGGAGGTTGTGGGGAGAAAATTGCCTGTGAATGCGCATCTGGATCACGGACAGCCGCGCCATGCTTGGGAAGAAGTCAAGTGGACGTGCAGCCGGGTCGTCGCCGACGGCGAAGCTCTCCGTCGGGAACTCGATCATGCCACCAAGATCGTGGGGAGAAGGCAGCCCGCCGTGCTTGACCATCACGTCGGTGTTGAGGATGTACGACGCCCAGTAGACCCGCTTCCGCCGCTCTGACTCTGCGGCGTCGAGGTTGGCGTAGGTCTCTCGCACATGCAACCCCAGTATCTGCGATGTTCGAGCCGCCGCGGATGCCAGTTGCGTCGTTGTCCGGGTATCGGCTGTTCCCAGCAAGAACGTGGCCATGGCCAACAGCGCCTCGCAGGCCGAGACGTCGCCCCCCCCAACGATGAGCTCTGGGAAAACTGCATAGGCGTTCTTGTAGAAGCCCCAGCTGATTGCGCTCATCTCGTCAAAGGAGTCGTTCGCCGTCCTCCAGCGCACGGCGGTCCCGAAAAGGGCGTTGATGATGGCGAACCTCGCCGGGTGGTCATCGCTGTTGGCGGGGCCGGCAGCGTACTGCGCATCGAGAAGGCTCGAGAACTGGCCACGCGTCACGGTCGGGCAGAAGAGCTGCGTGTCTTCGACGACGGTCTGCCCCAGGTCGAAGATGTACTCCTTTGGCGGGAACCGCACGAACGCTTGTCTCTTGAACGGCGTCGGGTTCATCTCTGTCTCGATCTGATCCCGGACCATGCGGAGCCCGGCGAAGAAAGCAGCGCGTGGGAAGGCGTTCTTTGCGGCCAGCAAAGCGTCGAAGGGGGGTATCCTTTCTCCGTGGCTCGAGTCCGGCTGGTCAGTCGGGCGACTTTGGCTCTCCGGTGCTGAGTTCTCTAGCAGGGCCAGAGACTGAGCGTTCGACGTGCTACTTTGTGCCTTAGACTGCCCTTGAAAATGGGAACTCCGTATCTGGTCATCGTCTACCTTGACTTGGTTCCCGGTGTGATTATCAATCACGTTGAGTTGGCGCATCTGCTGCTGCAAAGGTGATTCACTGCGCTGAAGCGTCGATTCCTGGTCAGCCGCTGCTTTGTTCCTGGTCAAATACTTGTCAGTGCCGTAATCCTTCAGGACCAGCAGGGTTTGGGCTCTCAGTCAGACATACTTCCGCCCTGGTCCTCTCTTCCTTCGTTGTGTGTAGACACAGGGAACATTCAGCCGTGTGCAGAGCCCGCAGACCGGCTCACATCCATCGCAGCGTCTCTTCCGCGCTTGACAGTTTTGACAGGCCTACAGGGGGGGTTCCCCCCTCTGGGGATCAGAAAACAGGTCTTCAGTGACATCAGGGTCACTTAGGTAGGTAAGGTACTTGAACTTACATTATAGATCCGCTTCTTCTGCGATTCCTCGCCATTGCCGTCTTTGGAGACGACGGGTTCCGCAACGCCAATCATGGCTACCATTCGAGGCCGGTGAGGTGATTAAAGCATGGTAAAGATTGAGAAGTGCATCCGCCAAAGGAATCAGAAAAACCATCCGCTCTAGGAGAGGTTGGCGTGTCGTAGGAAGGGGGGGGGGGGGAGAGGGAAAGAATGAAGCGGATATTAATAAGCATCCGCGCTATGTCACACGGCGGATGTTTCGGCGGATACAAACTGCATCGGGTTTTTTTTGTTTTGGGGGGGGGGGGGGGGGGGGGGTCTGCTTCCTTCCCCACCGCCGCACTTGGACGACAAAAAATGAATCCGCCTGCGTTGTGATGATCCTCAGCCGCCGCCAATTACGGATGCAGAATGCACGTTCGTCTAACATTGTGGGTGGACACCACAACGCGGGATTCGCGCTTCCGTCTCATCAGCGTCGAATCCCGCCGGCCATGCCCCCGTGGGAATATCGGACACAGCAGCAGACGCAGCAATGAATGGGTCGCCTACAGCTGAATAATGATGATCTGATCTCCCCGCCGTTGGGCTTCCGGATAGCAAGAGAGGTGCCTGTGCATGAGCGAATGCAGCTATGGAAACGTATAAGAGAAACCCCATCGCCCACACTCGTCGGGATTTGGAACAACCAGAATCAACCACAGTCCAACAGATCATACCCAACCGGCCGAATTTCAATATCCCCAGTCACAAAAATCTCATCTGCACGCCGGCAACATGAGCACCTTCAAGAACGTCGCCCTCCTTGGTGTAAGTCCTTGCTTGTCACATCACCTACCGAATTCCAGATGCTAACCCTCCCACAGAAGGGATATCTTGGGTCTGCTATCCTCAAGGAGCTTGTTGAAGGCGGCTTCAACGTCACTGTTCTTGGTCGCTCCGAGTCGACCAAGGACGGCCTCCCCGACGGCGTCGGATTCAAAGTCGTCGACTATGGATCAATCGATAGCCTCACCCCGGCTCTCCAAGGCCAGGACGTAGTCGTGTCAACTGTGAGCAAGGCCGGCCTGCTCAGCCAGCCCGTCGCCATCGACGCATGCATCAAGGCCGGCGTCAAGCGTTACATTCCCTCCGACTGGGGCTCCTTCACGACCGACCCCAAGGCGCACAGCGACCTGGCCACCGTCCTCGGTCCCATGTTTAACGCCCAGAAGTATGTCATTGAGAAGGCCCGCGCCGGCGAGATTGAGTACACCATCTTCTCCGTCGGCGGCTTTATCGACCTCTTTACCCGAATCCCCGTCGCCTTCGATTTCGCCAATAAGAGCATCACCATGTACGACGACGGCGTCCATCCCTTCAGCATAACGAGCATCGCCAGCATCGGCAAGGCCGTCGTCGGCGCCCTCAAGAACCCTGACGCCACCAAGAACCGCAATCTCAAGATTCACGAGCTCCTTGTATCCCAGGCGCAGCTGCTAGCGCTGGCGAAGAAGCTATCACCCCCGGGAACGCAGTGGAAGGAGACTAAGCTGGACGGCAAGACCGAGTGGGACAGTGCTCTGAAGGCTGTGTTGGAGGACCCTTACAACGAGCAAAAGATTCTCGAGGTCATCAAGACCAGTCTGTTCAGCGGACGCTACGAATCTGCGTACGGCAAGGTCGACAACGAGCTGGTGGGTGTCCCGCTCCTTACTGAGAAGGATCTGGAGGAGAAAATGGCGGCTTCCTTCAGTTCTTAGGCTGCGGATTCAAATGATAAGCGCGAAGAGTGGACATGCTTCATGTAATAGGTCATCTGGAGTGTTTTAGATAAACACAAATTTAGAGCGAGCATTACTTCATGGGTTGTGTAAGCCATCAGCCAACGAGCGCCATGCAAGTACTTTATTGGCCTACTTGAGGAGAACAGCTTGAATGAACCAGAATGATGCAAGGTTAGGCTTTAGAAAGAATGGGCAAGTTTGTATCAGAGATGGCCTTGTGTTCAAAATGCGTGTTGACCGTCCGCTCATGTCCGACTCAGTGTTGTGTGTCAGAGGGTTTATTTTGCGATTCTTCCTGTGCCTCTCCGGAGCAGCGTCCCAAATCTTGTCGGCTCCGACATGATGTCCATACCGATCTTGTCACCGAAACGAAGAGCTGCCAAAACATTAAATAAATTGGGTATGTATAGTAGAGTTTGGAAACTGTACAGGCCTTCAGGACGGGAGGTCACGTTTCGACGGCCATCTGGTGGCGTGGATTTTGGGTGGGTGCCGAGCCAGCGCCCAGATTGACACAGGGCAAGACACTACATATGTTGCCACGGTACGACGAGTCGATCATATGCATTTGAACATCTGTGTATGATAGGTCGTGTACGTGAATTCTCTTTAACTCACTAACTTGATGGAAGAAGACGAGGGTTCTACAATCTCAGGTGTAGCTTTATATGTCCAAGCCGCCTCAAGCTCATGGAATTCCCCGCAACCTGCGTCAGTGCATCTTGCGGTTCATACCCCGACAGCCCATGCATCAAGGAACAGCTTTGGGTCATCCCGTTAGCGAAGCTGTCGCAGTCGCATGCCGTGAGATGACCAGCACCCGTGGTGCGGCATGCTGGGTTGGGGGCCAAGAAGGGCTCGCGGTAGCCTCGAGGGTCTGGCACCTCGCCTACCTCGCCGACTCGGCGAGGCGTTGCCGATGGGGATTTTGAGATCCCATCTGAATGAAATGAAACCCACATCATGGTTTTGAGTGCCCGCAGACCCGACGCAACGGAAAGGTCTGGAACGCTCAAAAGCGAGCTTGACACCGGCGCTAACAGCCGTTAGTGTCCCTGTCTAGCGTAGGTAGTGATGCTCCGATGCAATGTGCTGCAGTTGATCCTCCAAGCTAGCAGCCCCCCTGCTGCTACTGAACTTCCCGTGGTGTAACGATACTTAAATTTGGGCTTTGAAGCGATTTGGTCCAGTTGCCTTCCTGAGTAACCAGCTCATTAGTCAGGTGGTCAGGGTTAGACAGGCACTGGGAAACAGTAAGCGTGCCTTGAGCGGTATTATCATAAGGAGGTGAGGGGCGGGGGAGGGGATAAGGTAAGCAGCGACTCTGCACCAAATCAAACTTCTGCCACACTAACAATCCAGCCAATGGCTGGCGCCTTGGTTGCCATTCTGAGAAGATCTCCGTATTGGTATCCCGGCCCTCGCCGGGGACCCACCTGTAAGCGACGGCATTACGGAGCGGAGCATGTGGGGGTATCCCCGTTCCCTGGGCCGTGGGCGTTCTGTTCTCATTGCTTCGCAAAAAACAATTTTGTCACCCCTGTTCGTCTCGTGTGTGCCATTCAATTGGTAAATTCATCTGAGGAACAATCCGGGCTCCAAACTAACACTCAAGTTTCTCACTGTTCCAAACACATTGAATGGCATGCCGCATGGTCGGAAAGAGAAACTTCGTTTTATCTAACGCGCAACGAAAAGCATAAACAGCTCCTGAGTCTTGGAAGTCAGTCTAGCGTAGTTAAATTACAACACATGTATATCAATCACCAATTCATCGACCAACACGAGACAAGCCGTCCGAAATGGCTGTTTCTCGCATGCATTAGCACATCATACTTGTGCGAGCCCAAAGGCAGCGGGAAAAACATTCGAGGTGCCGCCCAACAAACGATTTGAGGACACCATCACTGCGCTGGAAAGCGCACTTTGGAAGACATCCACAACGCGACCCCTGACACCAAGGCCGATGATTACCATTAACTATCACCTATCTATAAAGGCGGAATTTGGGCGGTGAACATCCGATAAGAACTTGTCCGCTTGTAAACGCAACTCTGCGAGACCGTAAACGGCCACACAAAGGAAATACCGATGCTACATCGCCTGTGGCGACTGACCCCTTAGATCAAGAACGAGTCGGGGTGGTCGTTGAAGAACTGCATGGCCTCAACCCGCCAGTCGTCCCTGACCACCTTGGGCCCGCTTTCCTTGAAGTTGTACGTCTCCAGGCCGTCCTCGGTGTACCTCGGCCACTTGGCGAGGTCCAGGCCGTGGTTGTTGGGGTCCAGCGTGCGGATGAAGGAGATGGCGGTGGCCTGGTAGGCCTGGGTGTTCTTGCTCAACGCGTACGGCAGGCCCGCGAACATGTAGAACCAGACGTCGAAGGCGTGGAACGAGCCGAGCACGGGGAGGTGCGTCAGCACGCCCAGGTCAGGCAGCAGGCCCGCCGCGGGCACGCTGACGTCCGTGATGTAGTTCCAGACGGCCTGCTCCGAGGTGTTGTAGTGCGCGAGCAGGTTGCGGCGCTGCGCCTGGAAGCTAAAGTCGCCCACGACGGCGGCCAGACGCTTGAAGTTGGGCGTGACGGCGTTCAGGACGCCCGTGTCGAAGGGGGAGCCCTGGCGGACGTCCGAGGGGTAGAGCTCCATGAGGGCCGCCATGTCGGCGTCGGTCGCCTTGGGCCACCAGGTGGTCTGGAAGTAGGACGCGAAGTCCTCGTCCGAGAGGGTCTCGAGCTGGGCGAGCAGAGAGAACAGGGTGCCCTCGTCGCGCATGTCGCCGGTGATCAAAGGGACCGAGGCCATCTTGCCGGCGGCGGCCAAGCGGTGCGGCGAGTCCTTGAGGTGCTTCCCGTCGGGCCGGATGGTCCACGTCGAGGCGAGGGAGCGAGGTCCTAGGACTAGCACAGAGCACACTTGTCAGCCAGGTGGAACCAAAAACGTGATAAGAGCCAGACAAGCGACGAGAGGGGAGTAAGGTAAGGCAGACAGGAAAACTCACGCATTCCCTCTTCGTTGACCGACGCCATGATGTCGTCAAAGTCGGCAACCTTGAGACAAGCAATCTTGTCCGTTGCCCCGGCGCACCCCGCCCTCTCAACCATGTTGTCGAAGAAGGGCTGGGCGCGCTCGGCGCTCTCAACCATGACCGGACCGCCCGAGAGGGCCATAGCACCGCGGAACAGGTCGGTGGCGCCCTCGCCCTCGTCCCACAGCAGGTGTGCGACGACTGACCAGCTGCCGGCGGACTCGCCCATGATGACGACGCGGTCCGGATCGCCGCCGAAGTCGGCGATGTGCTCCTGCACCCACTTCATGGCGACTCTCTGGTCCTCGAGACCGAGGTTGAGCAGGCCGGCCTCCTCCATCTCGCGCGAGGCCGAGAAGCCGAAGGCGTTGAGGCGGTAGTTGGCCGACACTCCAATGATGGGCTGGCCCAGGTTGACCGAGGTGCGCACCAGGCCGCCGACGTTGTAGTTGAGCGCGGCGCCGCGGATCACGTCCGTCTCGCTCGTGTCGGTGAAGGGGCTGCCGACCTCGAACCCGCCGCCGTGGATCCAGATCACCACGGGCAGCTTGTCGCCCCTGGAAGCGTTCACCGGAGTTTGCACGTTGATCAGAAGACAGTCCTCACTTCGGGTTTGCCCCAGGGTGTTGAACACCGTGTCGGCCAGGGCGCCCACGACGGGGCCGATGGCCGTGCCGGTCTCACCCAGCACCAGGCTGCTGGACGAGTTCTTCGCCAGGATCGATGCTGTCGTTTTTTGCGGGCAGATTGGACCGTAGCTGCTGCCATCGAAGTCGCCCAGCTGCTGGGTGAAGAGCTGAGGATGCTCGAAGCGGCCGGCGGAAGCGAAGGGGATGCCTTGTACGGGGTTAGCGCTCTCGTCTAGGTGAACCGGCTTGTGGGCTCCCGGTGTGGGCAAGTCGCACCCAAGAATTCTTTGATGTTTCCGCTCACCCGTCCGGTGATGTTGGCATAGTCGATCTCGACCTTGGGCTTCAACCAACTGCGGGACGTGACGGGCTTGGCCACAGCAAGAGCCGAGTTGGACGCCGCGAGAAGAGCCGTGAGCCCTACCCACATGGAGGAGGAAGTCATCTTGGATTAAAGAAGCGACAGGTAGTGGTATTAAGGAGCGTGGTTGGGGGGTTGGTGCTTTAACCCGCCAGTTGGATATTCAGACAATACAGAGACGGAAGGGAACGAGTGAGGCTGTAGCCAGCAACGGATGACCACGCTACATGCAAGATATGAAAAGAGCCCTCCACGCCAAGGGGCACAGTAGATGTACTCGACGGACTTCATCTGTCCACCAGTTCACCTGCTCGCCGGTCATGCCAGACCCTCCTTCTCTTCAGGTGATCGATCATGATCATCTCCCGAGGTGCCGAACGAGTCCTTTGGAACAGGGCGGAATGTCTTCCGTCTTGAAATTATACAGTTCCCGGACGAGAAAAGCGTCAAGATTCCGACACGGCTGGCTAGTCATGACTGTGCCCAAGAAGAAATAATCAGCGAAGATCAACCGCCCCATATTCCGTAACAAGTTGGGCTGGGGGCTTGCGGGCTGATGGGTTTCTGGGCAACCCGGTTTTCTTTTAACCCCTTTCAAACTGTGCCCATCGAATATTGCCCAACTGAGACGATCACAACTCCATCTGGCCGCCCCTCTCTCAACTTGATATTAGTACAAAGACGGTGTACTCCGTAAGGAGTAATTTGAATGCCGCTGAGGCCCTGTCTTTAACCGAAATCTACCCGGGTAGGGTCGTGGATAAAAGTTTACGATGTCATGCCTTCTCGATATGAGCATCTCGATTTCATTTCTTCGCGGAGACAATCCATCGGGAATCTCTTCCTGTTTACCTGGAAGCCCCTTGTCCGGGTGCCAAAAGGGAAGGGGAAGGGGATAACCTAGACAACCCCGGCCGTCTATCAACGAAAGTGGGCGTCAGGCAGCCGGGATGCTGGCGATGGTCAGTTGACACAACGGTCGAAGTGACCGGGGGGGGGGGGGAGGGGTCATTGGACATTAATTGGATACAGACTCAACTCAGGGGGCACGGACGTGACTCAGGCCATGTGTCTGAAAAGCTTTCCACGTGTTCATGATCGATTTGGGAAACCCTAGATAGGAAGAATTACGGATACGTTACCAGAAGTGAAGAATGGTCTTGAGGCCCTGGGCCTGTGTGGGCCCACCGCTCTCTCTACAACACGGAAACGAACATGGAATACGGGACATGGGATGGACGATTTGTAACCTTGGTAGGGACATAGCCTCCAAGTTAGTTCAAACTTTGTGGGAGATATTTGTTTGCCAAGCAAGGCAGGCTGTTTTTCCCAGGCATCAAGAAGAAAAAGACGGATTAAGACCCGGGATTCCTCGCAAACAGCCTGTTGTTCGGACTGCTCCATACCTGCTCCTTCGTATAGCCAACAACAGATGCCGTCATTGGTATATAGTTACATGATTAAAATTGTACAGCAGAACTACACGGTCTCGTCAAAGGCCTACACATGCTGCTTCTCCTTCCGCTCCTCCTCCCACGTAACGTCCCTCTGGACGACGATAGTGTCCATGGGCAAATCGTCTCCCAGTACGTCGCTCTTGTCACCGGAACCCGTCGCCCCAGATACCGAGTACTTCATGCCGCCGCCGTGGTGGAGGTACTCCTCGGAATCGTTGCCCGTGGTCAGACGCTCGTGGTTCGCAGAGCGCTTGAAGTTGTGGACGCCCGGCCGCGACCCGGCGCCGCCGCCGGTGCCGGCGAAGGCTCCGGTGCCCGACGAGACCTGGTTGGACTTCTGATCCCGGGTCGACCACGGCGTTCCATAGCGCATCTTGCGGTACACGGGGACGAGGGTGACTGCGCAGGCGCCGATGATGGCAATGTAGATCTCCACGACGGTGGCCGTCCACATGAGGGCGTACTGCTCTGTTTGGACGAATGGTCAGCATCACATTCAAGTCTTGAGAAGAGGCTCCGTGGGAAGAACGGGATTGAACGTACGGGTCATGTCCGTCACGCCTATCGAATAGAGAGAGGCCAAAGAACCGAAACGTACAAGGCTTGCAACAACGACACTGGTTTTTTGAAATATCGTTAGCACATTCATCATGCCCAAAGCGAGAACCCCCCTCCTCTTCTCGGTCCAGGAAGGTCTCAACTCACAGACTTCCCAGGCCGAAAACACAGCAAATGCCGACTTTCTTATGCGAGCTGACCTGCAGCTTCAGGGTCTCGCGGATCGGCAGCACCAGCGTGAAGATGTCGATGAGGCTGTTGGCTATGGAGTTTCCCACGAAGTAGAGGACCAGGTCAATGCAGGTGCCCGCGCCAGGGTTCGTCGTCTGCTCCCATGAGTATGAGAGCGGGCGGCACTGCAAGCAGTTGGTTATGAAGATGGCGACGAGCCAGCCGAGACACATGGCCGACAGCACGTAGATGCCCCTCTGCATGAACTGCGTCGGGAACACGCGCCAGTAGAAGGCCAGCAGAGACAGTTTGATCAGCGGGGACGAGAAGCCGTAACAGAACTCGGCAACGACCACGCACTGCGAGAATTCTCAGCTTTCTCTTCTTTTCTTTTCTTCTTCTTCTCCCCCCTTCCCAGCAAACGGAGTAAGAGTCACGAACCTTGAGGAATATGACCAGCATGTTCGGGTCCTCAGCCATCACGTCGACGATGCTCCGACCCAGGCCACCGTGGACGGTGGCCTCAATCGTGGTTGCGCAGAAGGCGTGGTTGATGATCAGGCTGATCAGCGCCAGCCAGTCGTCAAGACCCCATCCCACACCCGTGAGCTTTCGTGCCCAAAACCGCCCTACACAGGTGATGGTGGCTATCACAGCGAGGATAACATTGATGGCGATGATTGCTGTTCCCGTGTGGGAAGTGGTGTCGGTCGTCGTCGTCATCGTTGTCGTTGTTGAGGCCATTCTATCTATCAGACCGTCCTGGGTTGACCTGGAGCCCGTAGCCAGTCAACTAAGTCCAAAATTTCGAGAAAGACAATCGACCGGCCTGAGAAAGAAAGCAGCGATGAATTCTCCGGGCCTCGTTTATGCACGGCGAAACCTCCTTTTGTGGCTCTGGGGACGAAACCCAGGTGTTGACGATTAGTATGCCGGCACTAACAAGCCCCCTTCTCCAGGCTCCCCCCTCGCCGTATCCCCGCTGATAGACAACAGTCTAACTCGAGATTGATACAGATTCGGAGATATGTAACGGTGCCTGAGCCCAAAGCTGTGCCTCTGTCCAGATACACCGATCCATACTACTTACCCCCTGCAAAAGGGACCGGATTACCGGCATAAGAACGAACACTCAACTACATGTACTATGGTATAATTTGCAGTGGGATACGTAAGTCCTTGGCATGCGAGTCATGTAAACGTCCACTCTCCATACAACGAGGCTCCATCCAACGTCCACTCTCAAAACCATCTTGAACTGTCAACTGGGGACATGACTCGCCAAGAACCCACCGTTGTCAAGAACTGTCCCATCAAAGGGGTATTCAGAACTCAGGCATTTTGCAAGATACCGTTTCGCCGAGATTGAAATGCAACAAGGACTGAATCGAGGCGGGGGGGGATAGAGGGAGGAAACCCGGTGAAATGACTCCCAGCTCCCATCCATTAGCCTTTTAGCCCCTGACCCCCGAAGCCTTAGTTGCCGGATTCTAGCCCCGAACTCTGAAGAACCAAGAAGCCCGCGGCAACGGGAGAAACGCGGCATGCAGAGATTTCACGGATTTGCTGCCCATCTAGCAAATTATCTCTCTGGGTCGCGACAGGGGTGAAGATGGGGGGCTTGGTTGTGACACGATCGAGTTGCCGGCATGTCGTGCTCATATCAGTTACTCTCTCCTCGTCACCGTCACCCCCACGACTGTGCCGAGGGTTTGCCTGACGAGCTCCATCGGAGACTTTGTGGCCCTTGTGAATCGTGATCGACACTACCCTACATCGACATCAACAACACCTTCATCGGAAAGGTTTACCCAAGGCAAAGCAAGGCAAGGCAAGGCGGCAGTTCTCTCGATATGGCCGGCAACAAAGGGGCGAGCTTCCCCATCCTATCGTACCAACCCATACGGATCCTCTACCAGCTCCTCGGTGGCCTCTTCATCCTCGTCCGCCTGCCTGTGTGGTGCGTCCAGGCCCTGGTACCGGCGTGCCGTCCTCACCCGAAATGGGGCTTCAAGCAGACGCTGATGGCCCGCCTGACGCGCAACTTCGTTGACCTCTACTCCAACGTGGGCATCACCGAGACGCACACCCTCCAGCCAGGCAAGGAGGGCGACCGCTTTCAGGCCATCGAGCCCTTCCCCTTGGACCTTTACCGCGGGCCTCTCGCCTCAAACCCGGACGTGAAGCCCGCCACCGTTGGCGGCACCTGGTTCCCCGAGAAGCCCGACGTCGAGAAGGGTGGCTTCGATGGCACCGTCGTCCTGCATATCCACGGCGGCGCCTTTGTGCTCGGTGACGGCCGGACGGGCTACTGCGGCTTCATGGCCGACACGCTCATCGACAAGGCCGGCGTTGGCGCCGTCTTCGCGCCGCAGTACCGTCTATCAGGCTACGCCAGCGGCAGCGGCGACGCGGCGACGAACCCCTTTCCCGCCGCCCTGCAAGACGTCCTTACTAGCTATCTGTACCTGACTCGGACACTCAGCATCCCGGCCCGGCGCATCGTGCTCTGCGGCGACAGCGCGGGCGGCAACCTCGTCGTTGCGCTGCTTCGCTACCTCGATACTTTCGGACGAGACCTCGGGCTCGCCGCCCCGAGCTGCGCCGTGCTCGTCGCCCCCTGGGTCAACCCGCTCGCCAGCCTGGGGCCGGACTCGGTGTATGAACAGCACGACCACTGGAGCACCGACTACCTGCCCGTGTCCTTCCTACGCTGGGGCGCCAGGGTGTACTCGGCTGGCGTCGCCGATGAGAACACGCCGTACGTGACGCCTCTCGGCAACCCGTGGGCCACACCGGTGCCTATCTTCGTCTCCATGGGCGAGGTCGAGATCCTCGAGACCGATGGCACCACGTGGTGCCGCCAGATGCAGGAGTCCGGGAGCAGCGTCACGGTGTGGTACGAGGAGAATGCCGTGCATGACACGCTGCTGATGGGCGCCATCATCGGCTGGACGGAGAGCGCGCAGACTGTGGCAGTGAGGATCGGGGAGTTTTTGAGGCAAGTGCAGAGTGGATCGGAGACAAAGGGAACAAAGGATGTGTGAAATATAAGACAGATATGCGTCGTTGTGGAAGTGTAAGTCAACATAAGGTGGTTTTTCCGAGGGATTGACTCGCGATCTTTTTTCCCAAAGGCTCTCTAATAGCCCCGTTGCAAATCGGTATTTGAACGCTATAGCTGGCAGCAGTGTGATCAGGACTGTTTTACACAGTTTCTTCAAATACAAATCAATGTAAGAGGCGTGTGCGGAGAGCGCTGCTCAGGCTTGCACGGATTGCAGGTGAAAGAAAGCACCCTCGATTATCCGAGGTCTTTGGCATAGTCATGCGTTTTATTTGCTGTGCATGTGGCACATTTGTTCAGATTCGTCAATGTCCATCATTGGGACTAGATACGCAAGGAATCCCCGATTTCGTTCAGGTACGCGATGGCCTCCTCGCGATAATCATCAGCCACGATCTCGGCACCGCTCTCATGCCACAGCATCGTCGACCGGCTGACCGAGTCGTACTGTGGCCAGGCGGGCACGCCGTCCATATCGTGCGCGTTGGGATCGAGGCGGCTGACGAAGGCAATCAGCGCGCCCATCATCCGCCGCGAGTTGTTGGATGGCAGCGCGCCGAAGAAGTTGAGTACCACATCGCTCGCATGGAAGCTCCCCAGGAACGGCACCGCCTCCAGCGTGCCGACATCGGCGTAGTCGGCCGCCGTGACCTCTCCCAGCGTCGCTGTGCCGTCCAGCACCGCCGCGGGCAGCGCCTGTTCGGCCAGGTAGTTCCACTTGCTGCCCGGCGCGGCCGCCAGCAGCTGCCGCCGCTGGCTCTCGAAGCTGTAGTCGCCGGTGATGGCCGAGATGCGCTTGAATTGAGGGTACAGCGCGTTGCTGTCGCCCGTGCCGAACGGCGAGCCGACCGTCTGGTTGGCCGGGTACAGTGTCAGGAGCTTCTCGAGCTGGGCCTCGGTAGCGTTGGGCCACCAGTTGGTCAGGAAGTAGTCCAGCACCTCGTCGTCGGTGGTGGTGTTTGCAGCATTGACCAAGGAGAAGAGTGTGCCCTCGTCCCGCATGTCGCTGGAGATGATGTTTAGTACCGGAACTGCTCACACCAGATAAGGTAGGAGGATGCTTGCTTACCCCCAAAGAAGAGGAACATCGGCGATGGCCCCGGAAGCGACAAGTTTGTCGGGGCTATCGGTGAAAACGTCGCCATCAGGGCGAATGGTCCACGACGAGGCCAGGCTGTTGTAGCCAAGGAAATACGGCACCGTCTGCATGTGCGTGTAGATGTCATCGTACGCAGCCTCTCGCAGGCAGGCGATGACGTCCGCGGCGTCGTTACAGCCGACGTAGCTGACAAGGGAATCGAAGGTGGCCTGCTGCCTCGCAGGACCTTCAACCTTTAGCGGTCCGCCTGAGCTGCCGATGGCCGCCCTGAAGAGGCCCTCGTGGTCGCCACCGTTGGCGACGAGATGCGCGGCCACCGACCAGCTGCCGGCGCTCTCGCCCCAGATTGTCACCTTGTCAGCGTCGCCGCCGAACGGCCCGATATGCTTCTTGACCCAACGCAGTGCGTTGCGCTGATCGCCAAAGCCCAGGTTCAGCAGCCCGGCGTCGGCCAGCTCCTTGGAGGCGCTGAAGCCGAAGTGGTTCAACCGATAGTTAATTGAGACAACGACGATGGGCTGGCCCATGGCTACGCTGCGCTCGACGATGTTGGCGGCCTCGTAGACGACGCCCGGGCTTTCAACGCCGGTCTCCAGCAGCGAGCCGCCCGCGCCGGCCTCAAAACCGCCACCGTGGATCCACACCAGCACGGGCAGGCCGGCGGTGCTGCTGGTGTTCTGCGGCACGTGGATGTTGACCGAGAGGCAGTCCTCTCCCTGCTCGAGAGTGGACTGCGACAGCGCTGCGACAAGCACGCCAGACAGGCTTCCCAGCGGCAGCACGGACGGGTCGATGGACGACGGGAGCTCATGCTGTGGGCAGACGACGCCGTAGGCTGAGACATTCTGCACGCCGGACACGGCAGTCTCGGCCAGGACTGAATGGCTGAATCGCGCGGCTGTGGCATAGGGAATGCCTAGCGAAGGTCACAGTTGGTTAGTGTTGCGCCTCTGATAGTCGATGGAGAGATGGAGAGACAAGAGGCAAAACTCACCTAGATAGTTGGAGGTGCCCGTCCTATCGTCGTTCTTGCCTTGGAACCGGGCGTACGAAGTGTTCACAATAGGCGACGAGTCTCCGACAAAGAGAGAGGCTCCGGTGACGATCTGCGTAGTCGCATGGCAGAGGCCCAGCGCTGAGGCGAGGACGGCAAGTTGCTGCAGCATGGTAAGAAATGAACGTCTGAGTTGGGCAGACAAGAGGGTGGTCGTTGACGATGAGCCAGGAACCCGGCAGGACTTGGGGAGTATCCAACATCTACCTATCTATATACCTACCTACTCGTGAACGCTTCGGGTTGCCTGCCCCGTACTGTAAATCGACAAGAGCTTCCTCCGAAGCCAGCTCCGGAGGGCCCGTAGGAGAAGAACCCCTCCTATGGACCATAGCAGACCCCGAAGCAGATGCTCTGGCCAGAGAGTGACGCAAGCCGAGAGTCGAAGCGATCTTCCGATAGTCCAAAATTGGATAAATAAATTGAAGCGAGGCCTGTCGATGGCGGTATGCCACGTGGTAGCGCTGGAGTATTGGTTAGCGATGGAATATTGGCTTCTGGACGCGCTGCGCTCATGACTCAGTCGCCGTATCTGAATGCTGAGCAGGGACTGACCTTGTTGAGGTACGAGATGGAGCGAGATGGTGGTCGGTCGCTGGAATCCTAGAGAGTGGATAGCTGTCTGCATGTGGTAATAGCGCAGGTAGGTATTCTATACTCGAGGGATTCACGTGAGTACGGCAGGCCGATGACCAATGAACAGCACACCCGGGCACCAATCTGGGGATTCAAAGTGAGATAAGGGGAGTGTTATGGCTTTGATACATGACCTGCTTATAGTATAAATCTCTGTATTCCTTGTTTCATTTAACAGATTTGCAAATACGCGATATGTACTGGAAGGAGACAACGCCATCCACATCCGAGAAACATCATCGTCCACATCGTTACCAGAACAAGTCATTGCATGCTTCTGGTGCTTGCATCGGGTTCGCCATCGCTTTGCATCCATATTTGTGCTCCAGGTTCCAACTATTTACTCTGTAGTATTAAAATCAAACCGCAAGCGAGAGAACCGAACAAACCCAACTCGTCCTATTCAGCGAATCTTTTCCTCGGGCACAACATACCACCCTCCCTTTCTTACTCATTCTGCATCATTTGATGAGGACTACTGCGACTTGACAGTTGACACCGCTACCACCGTAACACCAGCTTCCTCTTTATCTCTCGGCGGCCTCCCACATCTTTCGCTCTAGCGCTAAGGATTTCGGGACGTCAAAGGATCATCCCTGCTCCGCACCGCATCTTGCATCAAGGAACCGAACAAGCTTCACCGGCTGAAGTCGACATACCCTACCACCCCAGAAAACTCTCGGTCAACTTCACACACCGAGACTCTCGCAGACTGTCTGTTGTCCTACCGACCATTAGAAAATTGCCTCATCAAACCATTTGAATCCCCTAAAACACCGCAATGAGGATCAAGGCCCTCAACGTCTACCCCATCAAGGCCCTCCGCCCGATCCCCTTGGAGTCGGCGACGCTCACCCCGCAGGGCATCCTCCACGATCGGACCTATATGCTCTTCAAGGTGAACCCGGACTCGTCCCTCCGCAAGATGCAGCTCTCTACGTTTCCCCAGTGCGCCCTCTTTTCCCAGGAAATAGTCTCGTCCGCCTCTTCTTCCCCCTCCACCTCCGAGTCCCCTGGGGACACCATCCGCGTCCGATATAACCCCCCGGACCCGCCACCCCCGGCAGACACCCACCCCCTCCAGGGCAAGACCCTCTGCGTACCACTTGTCCCGGACACTGCCGCCCTCGAGCCCGTTTCGGTTGACCTCCACGGCAGCCCCGCTGAGGCCCTCCGCATGGGCGACCCCTACGACGCCTTCTTCTCCGCCTGTTTCGGCTTCCCCGTCATCCTGGTCCACATCGGCTCCGGCCGCCGCCGCGTCCTCGGCACCCTCGCCCCGGGGTCCCCTTCCGCAGCATCATCCACGCCCGAACAGCAGAAACACCAGACCCGCTCGCTTCTGTCGTCCATTGCATCCTACTTGCCGTCCTTCTCGTCCTTCGCGACCCAGGGAGAGCAAGTGGGGGACGACCCCGCGTGGCTGACCTTCACCGACTGCGCGCCCTACCTCGTCACCTCCGCCTCCTCCCTCTCCCACCCTTCCCTCGAAACCTTCAAAGACGACAGTCTTATCATGCCCAAATTCCGCCCCAACATTGTCGTGGAAGACCCGGAAGAAGCCCCTTTCGCCGAGGACTTCTGGGCCGAACTCGCCCTCCCTGCCTCCGGCCCCGGCCCCAGCGGCGCTAGGCTCCTCCTCACCGCCAACTGCGGCCGCTGCTCCTCCCTCAACGTGGACTACGACCGGGGTCGCCCCGCCGCCGGGCCCGAGGGCAAGCTCCTCAACGCCCTCATGAGGGACCGCCGCGTTGACCCGGGACACAAGTACGCGCCCGTGTTTGGCCGTTATGCGTTCCTCGCCGTCGACGCCGCAGGGGATGATCCGCTGGCGTCGGTCATCCGCGTCCGCGTCGGGGACGACGTCGTTGTCGTCCGTCGCAACCCCGAGCGCACCGTATTTGATTGGGGCTTATCCTAGACCCGAGCGAGAAAGATAGTTGCCGCCGCCGCCATTGCCTAGTCTTTATCTGTGTGCTGCCGGCGGTGTAACGTAACCGCCTACCGGTTTTCCGTCGCTCGCGAGCGCTGAACTGTACCAAACCATGCACCATCACCTTTGCCCCCTTTCTTCCTCCTCCGCGAGTACGTGACAAATGACAGGTCACACATGTCGAGACATACAGGAGGTAGAGAGTGGCATTCTGAACCGGAGCTTACTCATCGTCACACCGAAAAAGAAAAAAGAAGAAGAAGAGAAAAGCATGTGATATGGTGGTGGGAAATTTCCATGCCGGACAGAAACATTCAATGCCGTGTAACCCATCTACTCATCCCTATCATTACGCCCGTAGTCTTTCGCGCCATCATCGTCTCGTCATCATCACGACATACGAAATTCTACATCCTCAGATATGAACCGCCTCCCACGTGTTGTAAAACGTCTTCCTCCCTCTCGTCGACACCTCTCCACCCCCCCCCCCTCTTTAGATCGGTCCTGCATGTGTAGCACCCAAACAAACGAGTTTGCCTATCATTGCTAAAACAGATGGGTGTGTGGTTGTATTGCACCAAGCGAGAGCCAATGAAGGAAATTCTGCGAGGATGCCCATAACCGGTGCTATCCAAAGAGGTAATATTCTTCACCCGGTGTGGTCAGTGGTGCGAGACGCCCCCCCCCCCGCTGCCCGTCCTTCTCGGGAGTGGAAAACCACGTCACTGAGGTCGAACCCCTGATTTCCATGGCCAAAAATAACATCATCCAGAGCCTCACATTGTAACTCGTCACCTGTTTGCCACGGGGCTCCTCACCATTTACCGCGCCGTGTCATCACTGAGCAAGTCGTCGTGGTTTTAAAGGGGCCCTGGCACAACGGGACCTGACATATAGGGGGGGAGCCGATTATCGCTACAGTGTAATAGAACGGTAAGATCGAAGAAAGTAGTATAGAATGTAGATCTTTGTATACCAATCCCCCCCGGGTGAGACAGGGTTGTTTCCGTTACACGACAGTCTATATCCTCGCGTGAGCCTCTGCTTGGTCTCGCGGGGAGGGCATCCGGAAGAAGAAAAGAAAGGGGGGGGGAAACGACCGCTGCGCCTTGCCGTGCGACATGCCAGATTTACATGCTGCAAACCGCGAAAAGCTTTGCCTATGAGGCCTGCCTCCCTGTGTCACCACCACGACCACCCTTTTTCCCCGGATCTCCCCTCGTACCACAGGGAAATACCGAAAGAAAAGGCCCTGGAAGGGAACAGAAAGAGCCTCGAATGTTTCCCTATCCAGCCCTGCCCCAACGGTCGTGACGCCGCCGACTTCACGCCGACTTCACACACACGCAAACATCCAAAAGGCCCGAGGCGGCTGCACACATTGTTTCCCCGGGGGGCTCCGGAACGAGGCCGTGGTGACACCGAGGAACCCCGCGACCCCTACTCTTCTTGCTCGATGCCCCCTTCCTCTCAAAAACCATCATCCACCAGGAAACCAGCTCGAATGACACCTCGGCAACGTTGACGCGAATGACTAGAAATCATACCTATTTCTTATTTTTTATTTTTTTGCCGTTGTATGACCCTTTTCCCGCCATTTCGTTATAGTATCTATTGCATGTTTTATTGCTCGTTCCATCCAACCCATGTCAGGAGTCATTTTTTTAACTGCCGGATCAAATGGATGCCGCGCCGTGTTCTCTTTGACATCCATACCAGTTGCGAAACCGAAGCATACAAAGTAGACTGCGGTGTAGCAAAAAAGGCTGCGCAGAAAAGACAACTATAGCACGAGAACGGGACATGGTGCTAGCATTGTAGTGATCTTTGCCTTTTATTTCTTTTAATACTTTATTATGAACTGCACGGTTGCTGAGCTAAACCGATGGAACCAGAACAGACGCCTCCAATCAACCAACTCAGGAACTCAACCACTGGAAACATTTTGGTTCCTTGCCTGTAGAAGTGGTCTTCAACTGAATGAGTGACCAACAGTCGAGAACGTGGGCATGAAATCGCAAAAGTCCCGGACGAAGCCCTGTGCTGCGAAGAAATAAAGCAATCCTAACTATTGTCAGTCGGAGTCGCTGCCGTCCCGTCCGCCAGCTCTTGCGTGCTGATGGGACGCAAATCTAAACTCGGTTTGTGTTTTTTTTCTTCCCCTTCCTGATTGCTATACTCCGTGAAACCGTTCGTCTTAGAACCCAAAAGTCTACTGTGTTAGAGTAAGAAATGTTTTCGCCTCGCAAATCCTGCTGCGAGTCTCCCTCGGACCCTGGTTCCGCCAATTCCGGATGATGAGTGACCAAAAAACGAAAATAGGAAAAGAAATATTGCTATTTGCCGCTTGCCATGGAAGACGGGGTGGGTATTGAGATTCGTGCGGCCGCTAAAAACTCCGTTGCTGTTTGTTGATGAACAATGAAATGAGATTGGAGAGTGGGTGTCTGTCTCGAACTGATGAGCCGTCGAGCCGGAAACTCGGCGAGCGGACGACGAGCTGTGGATGGATGAGTCTCCCTGCTGATTTACACGCCTAGCTGTTCCAGATTGTGATTGTGGCGAGGCTCCACCGCAGCATTGCCGTCCTTAACCAGGCACGGCAGCTCGAGGGCATCATCGCACAAGGGCTAAGCCGTTGACACAGACGCTAGAGCGGTCCCCTGTCCGCGGGATGCGCTCCCCGCCGGGGTCGTTTAGCTGCAGCCGGCTACACAGTAGCCTGAGCCAGAGTGTCCCACGTGTGCCCTGCATCGCCGAATTTCGGCACCACTGAGCTAAACCGGGGCTGGGCCCAAGACCCTGCCAGTGCGGCAGGGGACTAGGCGGAGCCAGTTCTGTTCGGACATAGCAAGGTGGCGGGACTCCAATCGTCCGGGGAGGGTTGCAAGGGAAAAAATGGTCGAAGAAACTCAAAGATCGAAAAGGGAAAGAGCTGCATAGCGTCCATGGTGTCGACGGCCGCGGCGAAGATTGAAGGGATCAAAGGCGGAGAACCCCGAAAAGAAGAAGAATCCGATGTGGTCCGATACAAGTGGTCCTATCAATCTGCTGCTGTCGGTATCGATCGCTAAAGCGCTCCTCTCCGGACGCATCCGGTTCAGCCTGCACCAGGTGTGCCATCACAGGATCGTCATGAACGAGAGGCGGGGGGAATGAGAAAAAAATGGCGAAAAAGGATGGAAAGAAAAGAGAAGGAGTAGCTCCGGGCAAGGGTGTCAACGAGGGGGGGGGCCTGGGCTTCTGTCAGCCGGTGAACGTGTATCAATTGCAAGAAATAGCTCCATTCGCAACTGCCGTTCTGCATCGCCCCCTCCAAAAAGGACTCCCCTTGGATTGCGATCTCGTCACAATGGAATGAAACAAGAGAGAGTGATGAGATCGGGATCGGATAGGGCGAGACAATTGTCTGGTGGATTGGTGTTGGTGGAAGGGAGTTTGCGTCATCAGAAGCAGCTACCGCAGAGCTCATCTGAGACGCGGATAGCTGCCCCGGCAGAGCAGCAACAGCAGAATTTCGTTGAACATACCTTGAGTGCATCCAATGCAAAACCCCCACGTCGTCGGCCAGCGTTGTCCTTCCTCCTCCCACGGTGAGCGGCGTGCGTCCCTCTCCAGTCCAGCGTACGAGGCGTGGTGCGACGCTGCGTCGACGGAGGGAGTACTGGGCGTGCATCGGTTAGGCGCTTTGGGTGCAAGGGCGGCAGGTGTGAAGCTTGCAGTACCGACACTCGAAGATGCACCAGTGAGGGCCGGAATGACATAAGTTGCAGGTCCACTGGATCAGAGTACTGTCCGACTTGATCATCTTGAACGAATGGGCACAGGCGGTTGAGACGGCCATGGTGAGCCAGAAGTGATCGGGAAAAGCTTGAGAACTTGGAGACGTAAGTTTTCGGCGCAGGGGGGAGCTGGGCTGCTGAACGAAGGCCCTGTGCGACGCGTGTGGTGACCTGTGCGGCGGTGGTATTGATGCTGATGCTGGCGCCAGGCGGTTGTTGGCGGTCCTGTTTGTATCGTCTTCGGGTTTGTCGTTTGCTGGTGACCTTGTGTTTTTAGGGATTGAGACCGAGCAGGTGCGATATGTACTCTGATGGTAGTAAGATGGCGGTTCCCCACGCCCTAGGAGGCTTGACTTCGTCCTGGAAACTCAAGTCAGTATCTGGCCGAATCCGAATTGATGGCGAAAGGTGCTTTGGGCATATAAGGTTTTTGTTTTTGTTTTTGAAAGGGCCACCGAGCAAGCCCATTCAGCACTTGCTCACCTTGGCGAGGTCGGCTGTTTGAAGTTGGAGGTTGACCAAAGGGGGAGGGGGGGTGGGGGTTTGGCCAAATGAAGATGTCTGAGCTCCAAAGCTGAGTCAATGGGGGGCAGTTTCGCAGAGAGTACCAGGCAGAGTACGTGATGTGTAAGAAGGGAGGAGGGAGAGTTTTGGGTTGGAAATGGAGGTTGGTCTCATTGAAATAAAATAAAAATAAAAAGGAAGGAGAGGTGAAGAAGGGTTGCGCTGCTGGTAGTGTTCGTGTTTGACATGGGACAGGATGAATGGGACGGGTTGGGCAAGGGTCACGACGTGAAAAGTGAATATAAGGAGGAAACTAGGCCCACGTTTGGGTGTCATAGAAGGAAAGCACGGCCTGATCCTGAGGGTTGCAGGCAGGAAGTACCTTGAGGGAAGGGGAGAAGGGAAGGGAAGGAAAGGAAAGGAAAGGAAAGGAAGGCAGAACCCGGCCATATGAGGTTGAACGTGAGGAAAGCGCGCGCACGTAAGGTCGGGTGAGTAGGCCAGAAGTACCTCTCCCAAGTACCTAGGCACTCTGGGAAGACAGGAAAGGAAGGAAGGATGCAATTGCGCAGGGCCATGTAGATAGAATGAAATGGAACGTACCAATTGAGGACAACGATGCCCAGACCACGCCGAATGAGACTTGATGTAAGGCGGTGGGTGAGAAGAGTAAAAGAGCAAGAGTGTGACGATTATGTTGTTTGTGTCTGTGTATGCGGTATGCTTGGCTGCGAAGCTTTTGTTGTTTCTTTTTCTTGACGACTGCTTATACGAGATGTAATCGATGCCGAGCCGAGAGTTGTGTTCAAACGTATGGGAGACTGGTTGAGCGGCGGCAGTTTAAATAGGGAAGCTGAGTGAGGCAGGGTGAATGTGAAGTGGAGTGGGCGGGTGATGGTGTTATGCGAGTTGAGGTGAAGCAAAGCAATAAGGTGGAACGAGTGATTGATTGAGGCGAGGCGAGGTGATGTGAAGGTTTCAATGCGAGTGAGGGTGTAATGACGATGAAGCAGGACCGAGGGCACGTTGCAACTCGGACGATGACACTGACCCATCCAGAGTCTGGTCGACAGCCGCTCTTTATATCCACGGGTCGCTCATGAGAACAGACGCAGCTCGTACAGGCAGACAACGTCTGATTGCAAAGGTCGGGGAGGAGGGGACGAGCAAAGCGTCAACCGTCGCAACTCCCAAACTCTAACGCTGGTACCGAACTCCGCAGGACCCGTCATCCTTCTTCCGGCAGAGTTGTTGCTCGCTGTTTGTCTGTCTCCCGTGCCAGATCCACAGCGGGAAGGGTCGGATTGCGATGTTTTCTTGCCCATGGGTTTCCACCTCTGCCTGGGCCCGCGGTCTCTCTCTCTCTCTCTCTCTCTCTCTCTCTCTCTCTCTCTCTCTCTCTCTCTCTCTCTCTCTCTCTCTTCCTCGTCTTCTTCTTCTGTGGTGTAAAAATACATAGGGCTGCTAAAGAACGACTGGTTGTCTCTCCAGTGGAAGTTGCCGCGGCTTGTGAAGGGTGAGGGTGTGGATGTGAGGCGGAGGCGGAGGCGGAGGCGTGTAGGGCGCGCCGGCCAGGAAGTCAAGGGTTTGTTCAACCGAAGAACGGTCGAACAGAAGCAAAGAACGAACACCCTGAAGCCAAACTCCCAGGCTTTCTGCCATTAACGGGAGAATCGCTAAGTAGGCAGTCGTATTCCAGAGCAACTCGGTTGCTGGAGAGGCAATCAGTCGGCAGTGCGCGGTACGGCAGGGTACTGCGAGCCAAGTGATACGGTGGTGGTGTAGATAGAGAGATTAGATGCACCAAGCAAGGGGGAGGTCGCAGGCTTCAATTGCACTGCGGAGTAACATGTCAAGCTTATCATTTTGCATCCCGTCGTGGCATCACGACGGGATCTCGAGACGGGACTCCTCCCTTCCATGGCGTTGTGCTGATGATACGTGAGCGCCTGTCAACGGCGGTCGACCAAGCCACGCGAAGCCGTCTTCTCGGCCCTTCCACGTCTTCCTTCGCCGCCCTCGTCCCCGGGGAACAGTGACCCTTGCATGTGTGTCATGGCAACATGTCTTCCGTCGTCATGGCCCGGCCCGTTTCTTTTCGTAGCTAAGTAGGGTGCATGTACCATTCCTTGGCCAAGGTACCTACACCCGTACACTCCGTACGCTAACTACTATACCCGACTTGGCCGTTGTCAAACATCACGGGCAAGATCTTTGGCTGGATCCCTGACGATGGTAATGGTGATGGTGTTGATGAGGATGGCGCTTGCCAGTGCAAAGGGTGGCCGTATGATGGTCAGGGGATTTGATGGAAAACTCGACCAACGCGGTCGCATCAGATTCTACACCTCTGATTTGTAGTCGGGGACCGTCACTATAGCGTAGTTGTATGTTACATGGTGGGCACAGTACCGGTACAACCTCTCTCAGGCAGACAAGCTATCTATGTAATCTTTGGCGGATCATCCAATCATCCCGGTCAATTGGGGCAATGGTACGGATACACTTGTCAAAAGCCAGTGCGTCGACTTTTGCGCGCGGGCACCACCCATTCGTCCGCCATGTGCAGAGGCATGTACGATGCATACTAGGACAGTACGATGTAGAACACACCAGACGTGCTGCCACCATCATGTTCTCTGGGCCCCCTCCAAGACCTAGGCCGTCGGAGACAGCTCTCGAAGGAGTAATTAATCTGGCGCTCGCTTCTTGATTTTGCCTTGGCCGTTCGGCATCAATCTTCATCTCAAGCGCCACAAGCCAACAAATCTCTGCGATCCATGTGGCTCGGCCGCTGCGACCTGGCAGCCTAGGCTTCTGTCCAGTAGTGGGCACGCTCCTGCGCTGTCAGGACTAAGGTTGAGCCTCTGTGGCCCCAGAATCGGGCTCGAACCCGGAGGGCTTGCTTAATAGGAGCTGTCTCCTCCTGAAGGGGCATGCAGCGTTTCTGTTTGACTCCCAAGAGGGGAACCCTATCCGCACTGCAGGGTTGTGTGGCGCAGGCCAGGAAGTTCTGACACGTAACTTCTGTAGACCCAAAGTCAATGTGCTTGCAGTCAAACATGGCCGGGGCACGGCATAGCCCAGGGAAAAATCGACGGGAGACTTCGCTATGTAGAGTACGCAGACAGGGAGAGTAGTGGTTGTGGTGGATGTACGTGCTGTACGGTGAGCGACCCATCTTGCAACCATTGGCCTGCCGTTGAGAATGATGGTACCGTATACGGATTGCACTGAATTCAAGGCCTCGGGGTGAGATACTGCACTGCCTGAGGGTTCCTGGGGTCGGGGGTGGATCAGGTACAGAACGACCGGGCCCCCGGATGCACCGTTCTGTAAGTGTATACTTGGAGTTGTGAGAGCAAAAGCCGACAGGTGTGGACTTAAGAAGGGCCCGATATTCCAGTCTAAGGGGAGGAGGGGGACCTTGGCTTTGTCTATTCTGGGCTTCACTAATTGCCAGAGTTCAGAGAAGCCCTGTCGGTCCACTTACAGCCAGCACCTAGTGTAGCTATCACTGGAACAGCGTAGTATTCCGATCTTGATACGGAGTGGAATTCAATGTTCTTCATCGTGCCCACCAACGGCTATAATCCGTCTCGATTGTTGATGGAACTTGACAAGCTAATGTGAAGGTGGGCAGAATATCTCCATTCCCAGTGCCTTGGCACTCAAGACCACCAACGGCGAAGATCGATCCTGCGCTATCATCTGGCTGCCCCCGTCGTGGATTCGTGGACTCTTGCGCCACGCATCCTGCCGTGCGGCTCGGCCGTTCTTGTGGGTGGGGGGAGCAGCCCCAAGACAGAGTGAAAATAGGACTGATCCCTCTCCTCCTCGCGCTCGTATGCGATGGGGAAGGGACGAAACAGAAAAAGAACCGTAATGTGACGGCTTGTAACCTGGAACTTCCGGGCTGCGGTGGGTGAGTCAGAAAAGAGTATCCAGAATCATGGACGGCCGGCTGATGATGGTCCGACGAGGCGTGCGTGCAGCATCGGACCCCATATCTATAGATGCATGCCGTGTCTCGCTAAGAAGGAATTGCCGTTGCCAGGCGGGAAATATCGTTGGCCTGTATGCGTAGCATACCCCGTGCTTCGTAATGGTTTATGGATGCCGCGGGCGCATCATTAGATGGTACTTAATATCCTCAAGTTTAGAGCATGGGAGACCGCATCTAGGTAAAGCCGCAGGATAATTGCAGGGGGGCCGACCACCGGCTTGTGGCTGGTATGGCACGTAAGCACGCTGGACTGTCGGTTCAGTTCAGTGCGTTCAGGGCAGATACCTTTCTTTTCTTCACTTCCTTGCCCGCCTTCGCTTGTAAGTCGGCTGCAACCCGAAATCAGATTGCATGCTTTCCACGAGCCCACAGAAGTCTTATTTTTTATTTCGTTTTTTGACGGGGAGGGCCGGTTGCGTCTGTTTCCAGACTATGGAAGATGGTTAGGCAATCGACACTTCTTGGGCAAACCAGAACACGATGAAGGGGTACTCTGATCTTTCCTGGGCCATACGTTTGAGGAGACGTTACCATCTATCATCGTGGTACACAGTACTCCCACACGTGTGTGTGTGCGTGCGTAGCCCTAGTCTTTGAAAACCGAAGGCCGGCAACGGGGCGTTAAAGTCTTCTTTACCTCGCTGTCCACTTGTCCGTGGACCGCGACATCAGAATGCGAGGAAGGAGACGCTCAAGCGAGCTGTTCGGTAGACCGACCACAAGGATGAGCAAAGAGCGTTACATGCCGGCTGCGAGAGGCCCATTAGAGACAGGGGAAAGGAGAGGGGGGAGCATCTTCCTATTTTGGCGTCACGCATGCAGGCTGCGACACCCCCAGAAGGGGCGGACATTGGGCGACCATGAAAGGCGTATGGCTGGAGAACTAGTTAAGCACAGTTGTCATTGACACACTTGCAAACGAGAAATAAGGGTGTTGTCCCGCCATGGCGCTCGCGTCCCCTAGCTGACCATGGATGGCTAGGCTAGACTCCTCGGACCAGTAGCCGTGATGGGCGAAAGAGGAAACGGGGATCCATCTCTGCGGGACGCCCAGATGCCCATGACGAAACAGGCGTCGTTACTAGCAAGAGAAAGCCCTTTCAAGTTCCGGCACTGGAGCAAACAAGTAGCAATCGGACTGGCTGGCTGGCTGTCTTTCCGAGGTGATGAACCGACAAAGTAGGGCGGCGGCCCGTTTGATGAGGCTAAGATTGGAGACACGGTCCCTGTGGTTCATCGCCGTCCCACCTGTAGCTGCTGGGAAACGGAGGAGAGGTGGGTAAAACCGGCTCGTCGATGAGGCGCTGCATCTGAAGAATAAGACTTGCCCGCGCCACAGAGAAGGTAGCAAGCGGTCGAGCGGAAAGGAAACGAGGAAACGAGGAAACGAGGCAAATTCAACAGGGCGCTGACTGGCGTGGCGATTGATTGTTGTCTCCTTTCTCTCTCTTGTCTCTCTCGACATCGCAACCAATCGACAGGCCGACGGTGTGAGCGTTTGATGCTATGGCTGTTGTCAACGTGGCCAAGCGATTTGTGACGTGGTTGGTGGGTGGGAAGGGAAGCTGCCCAATCTCCATGTAAACGGTCTCGCCTGCCCTCTTTCTGGTCGCCAAGGAAGGTCAGACTCCCGGTCAAAGCTTCCCCATAGGTAGTGTATCCGTAGGTACTAACTGGTGCATACAACAACCCACAACCTCTTCCTCTTGGTGATAGTCGGTCTTAGTAGGAGGGTGGGATTGCACGCCCCGGAGCCCCCGACCAGGATAACAATGCAGTCGCAAAGAGGCAAGCTACACCATGCGTTCTCGTCTCATCTTTTTCTTCTTCACTGTCTCTCTTCAGGTGGTGTAGTGGAACGGATTCTTGTCATCGCGGATCACGGATCACGGATTCATTGCTAATGAAACCCAACGAACACCCAAGGCTTGCGCCATTCATCACGGTACGAGTGGCTCAGTCAGCTGAGAGGACGTAGTAGGTATGCTGGGTGTCGGAAGGAACGACTTCGTGTCAAGTCAGCAAATCGTGCCTTCCTCGGATATCGAATTAATCTCTCTTGACTTGATATACAACCGCAGTCACATGATCTGACTGCCACGTTCCCCACCTCACCATTTGTTGCTTCTTGTGAATCCAGAGATCCGTCCAACTCAACACCCCCTCTCTCTTCTCGGTATTCACCAACTGCACCTCGTCCGACTACTCAATATCTGTCTGCACTGATACTCCAGTCACGGCCCCGCCAACCAGCCTCCCCGACCCAAACCATAGTACACGTGTACAAGCGGGCTTGGATAGAGTGTCGTCACGAACCGTCATCGCATCTCATGCCTGTCAACAATGAATCTGTCGATATGATCAGCTGGCGCACAACATCCAAGTGTCAGCACTGAGAATCCTCATGAACACCTGGTACCCTCGAGCGGCTCCACAAGGGCTCAATTCATCATTGTTGTATCCAAGCGGGACACGCCTGGCGATGTCCAACCATTCTCAATCACTCCAGCTTTCATTGCTTCATCCGCCGGGATGGGATGCGTCCGCGGCCCCCTCTTGGACCCGCGCCATTTGCCTCACACCTTGTTCGGTCCGCTTTTTCTTCTTTTTTCTGCTTCCTTCCGGGTGACCGAGGCTGTCAGTGGACCCTTTTCATTGGCCGGGTCGCGGCTCCGGGTCGTAGCCTGTGCGGACACCCTGGTTAGTGAATGCTGACTTGCAGATGACAACGTCGCGCCTCCTGAGACTCGGGGCTGGCTCCGTCATTCGCTCCCCACAGCCTCTCGATGCCTTCACAAATCCGCTCATGGGATACGGATCGATACGCCCTGAGTGGCTGGCACTCATTCCCCCTAAACGCCCAAATGTGGCCCACTTCGCGCGGTGCGGTGCGGTGCCGTGCGGTGCGGTGCCGTAGTTCCCTCCCCCCTCCCGTCAGCCAACCTCGATACTGATGCTCGGTTGTGGTTTGATGATGCCACCGCAAGAACGACACTCGGTGAGCTTTACATGATTGCCCTACACCCTCTTTAACGAAGTGAGAGCAGTACCGGTCAGTAGCTCTGATGTGTGTGTGCTGACCAACCAGCACATCTGACGCGCCCCGAATTGACATGACTTGCTGGCAAGGATCTGACTGCACCCCTCGCCGTCGTGCCGGCGGCCAAGGTCTGCACGTCGCTACATGGGGCAGCCGCCTGCCGGAAGAGAGGCGACGACATCGAATCATATCACCTCAGAGACATCTTTTCTCCTTCCCCACCGCACTACTGGAACCGCTATCCAGGAATTATGTGCATGAAGTCATGGGCGTTTCGCCTTTCTACTACCTCGCCCGGTTTCCGTTCCGAACGTCGCACAAGGTACTTGGAAAGTAAACATCGCCAAATGGTTTTATCTAGGCATGACCCCCGAGTTCCGCCATTGATGCCGCTCCCTCCACCAAGCATCCGGCGGTGACTCCGACTCCGATCCTAGGACCCACCACCGATTGCGGGGACACCGGCCCCACTCTTCCTTTCTGAGAGTTTTACAGGAACGAACTGGGTCTCGCCCTTCACTTCACTTGCAGACACACATATACACACGTACTCTTGCCGGCAACACTCCGCTGCAAGCTAGTTTGCTGCTCAACGACAGGCATCCTCGCATCGCGCCACCAGGTTGTGACTTCCCTTCTCGAGCCAAGACTCGCTGAAGAGGAAGGGCCTGCGGCATTAGGGAATCCTGTCCCCGCGAACCTTTCGCTGCCCTTGCTCCCGGATGTTGACACCGCTCTTCTCACACTCCGACCAATGAAGCATAATTCTTTCCGTTTTCGGCTGATGCCAACAGCCTCTCCTACTATAAGTCAGGGTGGCCAAACCACGACGAGGCTGGCTGGCGTCTCGGAGGAGCCCCTCTGTGTCCACGTGTAAGGACAGCAAGGCCACCCGCTATCAGAGAGCAATGGCTTCAGCAACCCCTGACTCAATGCTTGCTCGGCTGCTCCCGACTGGTCTTCGTGGCCGGCTCGGACTGTGACGACGGTCTTCTCAGGCATCCATTTTCTCTTCATGCTTTTTCTTTACGACTGGGAAGGAGAGGCATATGACTTTGGTGACACTCTAGCACGTTTAACAAAACGTGAAGAGGGGGCAGGGATAACATTATAACACCGGGCCTGCCAGAAGATGCTATTTGGTCCACAGATACGATCCCGGCAATTTGCAAGTTGAGAGCGGGTCGCAACCAGCTTTGTTACGGAAGCCTTACCGACCAGGGGTCCCTACCGCGCAAATCTGGCCATTTGCCTACTGTGTAAAACTCGTTTTCCATCTTTCCTTCTCTCGGTTCTCAATTTTACGGGTTTCTTGTCACGATTATGTTTTGCGCGCGAAGGAATCCGAAATTCTCGCGCGGGACACAGCAGCACCCCTGAGTTTGGACTTGAGGGGATCGCCGTCGTGGACCTTACGACCCACGCTCAAGCGAGGGGACCAGATTCAGATTCCATGCGTTCCATACCAAGCACACATACACACACACACAAAGCCCCATTCTGCGGATCTGCAGTTGACAACGGACGACTGTTCGCAAGGGCATTTTGCTGGCGGGTCATTGTCCCTGTCACATCCTCCTCTGCAACCAACCTTTGCCGTCGCGCGGCCCTGATCGACTGACTGGACTCCCCATACCGGCGCACAAAGTGGAGCAACCGTGGGAACCGGTGTGTCGGATGCTGTATTCTCGTACGACATTCCGACGGCTTTGCAGAATTCCACGTTCTTCTTGCTGCTGTCACACCAGTAGACTAGCCATGTTTGGCACCTGCTTTGGCCGGCAGATGCTACATGTGCGGTTTCTTTAAGGGGATACGTGTGTTATTTTTATCTTAATCTTATTCTAATATGGGGCGGGGGGCTCAAATATACACCGCCTTTCCTTGCTTCCTGTTCTATTCCTTCTCGAACTCTTTAGTCTGTGGTCTCCGCGCATGATGCATGATGCACGATATGCCGCAAATGTCCATCATTGCTCGCTAGACTCCGTCGCCTGAGATATGGTCTCGGTCTCAGAGGCGGAGGCACTTTGTCTGGTTCTTGGGCTCACGGGGCTTCGGGTTCCATTACAACGGACGATGCCGAGGCGAGAGCTTGGCCGGCTTTGATAAACTCCTCGGATTCGGCCTCAGTCTCCTTCTGTGGGACGGCTGCCTGCCCCGCTGTGGTCTTTGGCTTGGGGTGCAACGACTTCATCTCCAATCCTTCGCTGTCACTGTCCCGTCTTTCGTTGTCTTCGATTGAGAAGAGATCCGATAGGTTGATGGCGAGAAATGTCTTGGGAAGCTTGACTCTGCAGCGTTCGTTAGCAGCACATCCGACAGCCGATAAGGAAAAGTCTCGTAGCGGAAACTTACTGGTTAAACTTGGCCCTCAAGGTACGGATCACTTGCATCCAGTCGCTATGAGGGGACAGGCTGCGTCGTGGGGCGCAGCTGATGCAGTGCTTGCTGTCTAATTGAACATCGAGAGGGTCGAAGACGTGACAACCGGGACTGATGGTGATTCTGATGCTGTAGGCAAACGTCTGCTCCTCTCCGCCATCGGGCGTGTCGGCGGGGGCCTTGGTCTCGGATTCATACAGCTCGAAGCAGATTTGCGACAGGTAGTCGAGCTCGGGAATGGTGCTTCGCTTGATCTTTGTCTCGATGCCGCCTTCGAAGATGCAGTTGAGGAGGGTGTAGATGTGGGACTCCTTGGTGAAGTAGAAGAAGGATTTGGCATCGTTCGACGCCTGCATCTCTTCAAGATCCTGCACAATCTCCTTGAGCAGCGGCAGCGACGTTAGGAGACCAATCTCCAGTTTCTCGCCATCAGAAATGCCATACTCTTGCGGGCAGATAAAGTCAAAGAGCACCTTGGCGAGCTGATAAAGTTCCCGCAGCGGCTCAAACCGAGCGTCAGTCTTGGCCTTGGTCTGCGTGTTGCCCTTGTAAAGGTGGAAATACTGTTCCGGCGGGGCTTCCTCGGCGTGTCGCAGACCGTTAAGGAACGACCGCCGTCGGAAGATGCGCCGGACGGAAGTCGAGCTTTTGCTGGCTTCGCTCTTCTCTGCCTTATCGCCGGACCCCGGAACATCCCGTCGCTCCTCGCGCGAGTCTTGAGAGGGTTTGCCTTCGTCCGCGGTCTTCTCGGCAGCTTTGCCGTCCTTGCCGCCGTCCTTACCGCCGTCCTTGCTCTCCTTCTCCCTGACGCCGTACTCTTCCTCCAACATGGCCTTGGGCGGTGTAAAGACCCATTCCAGGAACTGCCGATTGTGCAGGGCATCGAACTTCATCGTGTCATAGAGCTCGGAGATCTTGCTAGGGTCGACCTTTTCTCCGTCACAGAACTCCGCAAAGAGCTTCTCCCAGCGCTCCCGGAAGAGATCCGCATCTTCGCCACAACACCATCTAGGTTGTATGTTGCTCACTGCGTTTGCTTGAGATAGCGAGGATGAAGTGGAGCTTGTCGAGGCCGAGCCGTCTCCGCCGGCAGGCTTTTCCGTGCCGGGGTTGGCAATGGCATTGTTCAACGACGCGACGGCGCTGCCGTTGTGCAGCTTGGCGTAGTTGTAGTGCATGACGCGGCGATGGAAGTTCATTAACTGAACAACGCGGGTCTGGACCTCTGACGGCTCAGGCATCTTCTCGGGCCAAGCGAATTGGGGAGGTCGTTCGTTGCCCTTACGCAGCAGGCCCTTCAACTTCTTCTTAACCTTATCCATCTCATCTTTGGCGGCATTTGAATCGTCGAGCAGATCCTTGCGGATCGTGATAAAGTCTTCGGGGAGGTCCTTACGGTCCAGGAAAGCAGACGTCCATATCTGTGCGCTGGTGGTAACCCTACGTTCGGAACTGCTGAAGACGTGAACTTCGTCGAGCACATCGCGATTGAGCAGGATGAAGTCGTTTCTCATGTTCTCGCCGAGCTCCTGGGCTTGGTACCGCGCCGAGTGAGTGGGCTCGCCACCCCACTTGACAATGAGTTGGAGCTTGTCTAGGACCAGGCTTTCCTCCGCTGCCGTGATGCGAGACATGGTAACGCCCGAAAGAGAGTCGTGCCTCTTGGGCGGCATCCGCGACGGCGATGAGTTCTCCGTCTTGACGGCACCCTCCTCGGATTTTTCGGCGAAATCCGTCTCGACGCCTTCTTTCAAGACTTGCGAGAGCTCGTCGCCCGACGTAACGGCGACGTCTTCTGTCTTCTTCTTCCGAAACATGGGCTTGATCTGCACCTTGGTGCCGGCCCATCCGCCCTTTTTAACCAGGACGTTGCGAAGCGACTTCAGCTTGGTGCGGTCTTCCACGCCAGCCTTCAAGGCAACATCAACGGCCTGCAGCACACTGGCCAAAGCTGCCTCGCCGATCAGTAGAACCTCCTCCTGATGACCTTTGAGAAGTTCAATGAAAGGTGCTGTGTGGAAGGTGAACTTGTACTTCTGCTTCGGCGTACGGTCCGCGTGACGAATGACAGACACGATGCCCTTGAGCTTCCAAGAGTGCTTCGGCGGCGGCGGCGGCGGCGGCATCGGAGTCTCTTCGGGCGGCGGGGCGGTTGCTTCTCCTTTCAAAGAAGGCGCAGCGGACGGCGTGGTTGATCCTGTCGTGGAGGGAACACTTGCTACAGCAGGGTCAACCAGAGGAGGCGGAGGGGGAAGCGTCGGACTGGTACAAGAGCTGGTGACGGCCGAAGTGAGTGCGCTCTCTGACTTTTGGGTGGGTACACTGGTGGGCGCGGGCTTCGGCTCTTGAGGCAGCTTCTCGGAGACGGCCGACATGCTGCCCAAGGACTTGTTTTGGGTCGGCGGCACAGGGATTGGCTGCGACTCCCGCTCCTTACCCCGCGATGCCAGAGGGTCCGTCATGTCTGAAGGTGCCGGAGACGGCGCGGGGGAGGTGACACCGCCTCTTCGGAGTCTCTCCTTGACAAAGACTTCCTTGAGAATGTTGGCGCAATGGTCATAGTAATCGTCATTGTCCTTGACGAAACTCCAACCGTTGACGTCAATCACATAACTCTTGCCACCGGCCCTCAAGAAGTCGAATCCGCAGACTCTCTGGCCGAAAGAGGTCGAGATCTTGCTGGCGATTTCCTTCTCCTCGGAGTCCAGGGCCGTCACGTAACGGAGTTCCTTGCCATGCGTGTTACGCCTGACAACACCGTCAACAACGGGCGACTTGCGAGTCTCGGCATGGCAGTAGTTGGGGCCGACAGTGTAGGCCTTGACGTCCTCGGCATTGTCGACGCGCATGAACTTTTCGTAGATGTAGCTGTTCTCGGGCTCCAGAATAGCGCGAGGAATGTTGAGGTCCGGGTCGTATTCCGAGCTCTTGTTGCCAATCTTCCGAAAGAGCCTGCGGGCGCCACCGCCGGTAGACTTGGGGAAATAAATTATGATGTTGTGGTCCTCGCCGCTGACGGGCTTCTCGACGAAAGGCTTCCGGAGTAAAGTGCCGTCAACGCTAAGAATATCGCCGTCGTCCAGCAGCTCGACCTTGCGGGGTAGCCTGTTGTACCCCAGCTCTTCGGGGTCCATGGTGATGCCCGTGATTTCCTTGATGTGCTTAGCTGTCTCGGGGGTTAGGATCTTGGGGCCGCCATCGCGGTTGACCTCGATTCGACCCGGCGTAGGGACGCCAATGCGATCGAGGATGTTCAAGCAGAGACGACGATCCCAGAGGATCTTTTGCATCGGCACATCGTTAACACAGAAAGGTTTGCGAGCCTTGACATACGCAATGGCCTTGTCCAAAGGAAAGCCATCCGAGTAAAATGAGATGAGGTAGTCGCTGGGAAGAGTGTCAGCAGAGATATTCGGAAATTGAAAAGATGATGGCGAGATGGAAGTTGGAGAAAGCCATGGAGACCATTGCCGGTGAGCATCAGCAGGGTGGGAAGGGGTGAACAGAGTGGGCGGGTGTTTCTGCAAGGGGGTACAAGTCGTCCAGGAGAAGGAAGCTATGCTGTTTCGGCTCACCGAGCCGTATGGAATCCTTTTTTTTTCTTCTTCTTCAATTGCAACGGCGACTTACCACATAGGCCAATTTTCAACCTCTGCGCGAGAAGACAAGACAAACAATGGTCAGCGAAACATCCTCAAGAAAAGGGAGCACCCCCACGCCTTTGCCGACCTCCGATTTTTGTCTACACTTGCCTTTGTGGCATGGCACGGCAGGCGGGGGAGGGGGTTAGGGGTATGCCTTACCTTCGTCCAGGATGACCTTATCGCCAAAAACAACGACATCGAACTCGCGATTCGCTATGAGGCGGTTCAAGATGTTCCTGCTGGGCTTGCTGCGGGCCTTGATGTCCAAAGCGCACACTCCAATCACACCCCAAGGCGCGGGCTTGACTGCAGGTGCATTAGAGCCTGTCGGCACACGTTGTCGAGGCGCGCTTGTATCTCTTAACTGACCCTCTTCTTTCTCCTTGTTTTGGAAGAGCCCTCGATCGCTGCTGGGACTGTGGCTGCTGGCGCCAGTACTGGCGCTGAGCCTGCGCTTGTTACGACTGCGGGAGCGAGTGGGCTGAGGCCTGTCGGGACGAGGGGGACGCTTGATGACCTCGTGGTGACTGTGGGTATTGGTATCGCGGGGCGTCAGGTGGTGAGCGCCGGGGGCAGCGTTGGCGTGCTGACCATTGGAGGAGGAGGTGGTGACGGTGACGTTGGAAAGCTCGGGGCCAGGCTGCTGGGAGGCATTGGTGACTGGTTTTCCTGACGACATGATTGCGGAAACGGAGCGCGAAGGGCCGGCGTCGGAGCCGTTGGTGGAAGCGGCCGAGGATTGGGTGGCGGGAGCCGTGGAGGAGGAGGAGGAGGGAACGACGCCGCGGGCCGAGGCCAGCGAGTAGACAGAGAAGACGCTGGAAACGGAGGTGCGTTTTTGTTCCGACTCGGACGAGGAGGATGAGCGGGCTGTGAGGGCGGGTTCGGGCAGGGGACGATATGGGGCGGTGGGATCTTGGTGGTTGTGGGCGGCGGAGCTAGAACCGGAGCCAGAGCCAGAGCCAGAGCCAGGCGTAGTGGACGTAAGGCGGGGGGTATCGAGGTCGTCTGCGTCGGCAACGTGAAGAATGGAGTCGCTCCAAGCGTCGAGCGAGTTGTTTGACTCTCGGCGACTGCGGCTGAGGGAGCTTCGAGGGCTTTTTAAAGGGATCGAAGAGGGCGGGGGCATGGAGAGGCTAGCGGTGGCAGAGTGGGCATCGGTCGTTCCAGGCTCAGCATGTCGGCTCTTCCTGCTGGCGGAGGAGGGGATGTTGAGAGAGTGGGAGACGGAGCGACCAGGTCTCGATCGCGGCAGAGGGGTGTTTTCGGCAGGCGGCGTCGGCGAGGAGGAGGAGGAAGTGGTGGTGTTCACGGCGGAGTGAGAAGGCGACGGCGAGGAGTAGGGTTTGGGATTGAGATTGGGCTTGAGAGGAGAGGCAGTTGTAGCAGTAGCAGTGGGGAAGGCAGGCGTGGTGAAGGAAGCCGAGCGAGCACTATCTACAGACCGCCGCGGGTTAAAATTTGGTCGGTCCATGGTTGCCAGATGGGACGAGGCGAAAATGATCAGATGGAATTCGGGACGAGGGGGGCTGCTGACTCGAGGGTTTTCGCTGGAGCGTGTGGACTGTAGAGCCTTGCTGTCCTTTTATCCCTCCTTATTTTATCCTATTTCCTTCTTGTTCACTTCTTCTTTTCTTACTTTTCTTCTCCCGTGGTTGTGTTCTTTATTTGATTGATGTTTTGATCTCTGGGCCGGGCTGGGCTCGGTTGGGTGGCCCTGTATTCAAAAGACGAGAAAAGTGAGGCTTGCCCTTCTCTGGCCGGTGAAGTTGGTAGGTGGCAGGAAAGAAAACCCAGCGGTACCTTGATTCAAGAGAATTTTCTGGGGGGGGGGGGGGGGTTGTCCTTGGGGGTAGAGGGGTTCCGTGCTCCAACGACGTCGACCTGCAGACACACAAAGATGGGGTTTGGAGTAAGGCAGTTGGAGTTCAGTGTACAAGTCGTCACTGTTGCCGTTGCTGCTGTAGTTGCAGTCGTTTGCGGTTGCAGTTGCGGTTGCATCCAAACCAGACCAGACGAAAAGGTCGTTGGAGATGACGAGATGGAGAAAGCGACGCTAGATGTAGCACTATCCTCGCTACCTCATTGGGCTGACCAAGTAGGGGGGAAGGTTCCTCCTTCCTGCCTTGTTCACTCCCAGCGCCTGCAGCAGCTGCAGCTGCAGCCAAAAGCATACGAGAAAGTCAACGCTTCTTCCGTCTTCTTCCTTCAGATTGATATTCTAATCAATCAATCGATCAATCAATCTCAACCACGCACACCAAGGTCACACCAGGTCACGACGGATGCGATGCGGCAGTCGCGAGCTTGATGCGCGTACTGACTGAGACCCGGCAGATGCAGAGCTGGGGGGCGCTTTTGGGTTTGGGCATGTCAATGCCTGCCCAAAGTGGCACTAAAGTATCCGCATTGCGGGACATAAACATGCCACGGGAGCATTCCAGAAACCTGGGTGAGCCAAGACATGGAACGCCACTGCACATTGGGACACTGTACCGGTAACTCAGGATTTCCAGTAGAGAAAAGGGAGAGGAGCAGGCAGGGGAATAAGAAGATAAGAAAAGAAAAGAAAAGAGGGGGGGATTAATAGCCCGTTGACAGCGCAGGGATGGCTTTTCTCATGTATGCACAGTTACAAACACAGATTCAGAACGATGCAGATACCTACCTACCTACCTACCTCCCTACCCGTACCTACCTGTAGGTAACCTGATATTTACGTACATGTGAACGAAGTGGGTGGGGGTGGGGCACTTTTTTCCTAATCCGTCTTTTCTTTTTCATTTGCACCATTGTTCCTGTCGCCAGCAACACTAATACCTTTGACAGCAGCGCGCTACAGCTTCCGGCGAATGAGAACGCATCAAACATTTTTTGACAATTCCAAGCTCAATCGACGGTGTCATGTCATGGCGCATTAGTTCTTGCTCAATACCCCCCTCGTCTCCCTCTCTCCCTCTCCGTACCTACCTTACCTTACCTAGGTAGGTTGGCACAATAAACTCTCCCAAAAGACCGGATGAAATGTTTCCCGCATGAGTAGGTACCACAGGATTGGTATATGCTGCTAGGCGGCTGCTACTGCAAAATCGACATACTCACTTATTGAGTCCAAGGTATCCCATTGCAGACTTTGCCCTACGCATTGGTTGCGGCGAGCTGGGGCCACGGCCGACTTGCCCGGAATGTGGATACCGCCGGTGCCGGCGCCGTTCCAGCACACATCGTTTTGTACACCTCCTCCTACCTTGGTACGGATACCTGACAACGTATCGCAAAAGTGCAAGTGCCAGGCTTTGTCCTCGAACCCTTGAGAGCCTCCTCCAAAGCGTCATATCCGGGTACACCCGAACGTGTACCAGTTGAGGATCTCCTTGGAGCTGTTCTTTTGACTCCAATGTAGCGACTGCTGTGGCACCAATCAAAGATGTGTTGCAATACTGGCGGTTGTTGCCTTGGCTTTGCAAGCTTAGCCTGGATAGACGACAACTCGACAACTCTTTAACAGACGGAGAAGCTTTGGCATTCAGTTGCCATCTCGAATGCCACCCAGACGCCAAATCCCCATTGCGGGGTATCTGGGGTACAGACCGAATTCGGAGGGTGGCATGGGGGCGTGCCGCAAACACATACCGAAGAATAGGAGCATGGTGTTGGTTTTGACCTGCAAAATCGTTCTTTGAAGCTCGCATCACTCACTCCGTCGGACTGGCTCCGTGACCCCTCGTCGGAACATATCCGTAGCGACTTTCCGGGCCCAAGCGTTAGCTCAACCTCAGCTTGGAAATTCATTGACCATCAGCTAGCTAACGGTGATTACCAATGTCGCTGTCTATCTCCCAGACCAACCTATTAGCGATGGCATATTTGCTGTGTTTCCAAGTCGAATCGGCATTACAACGAACCGAAATGTGAGGAGACAGGGAAGAGGTTGGTGACAACAGCTGCCGGTCACTACAGCCGAGCAAAGCCGGACTCCACCCCCTCTTCAAGTGCCGGGCCGGAACACGTCCGAAACGCCTGCCTTCCACAACGTTGCTTTACATCAAGGGAGTTGCACAGACAGGATTCCGTTACGGTCGCCGGTAAGACGTGATTCTCGGCCGCAACGACCGAAATGAGCTCCACTGCAGCTCCTCTTCCCAGACTCCCTGCCTGCCAGCTGTGTTATCGGAAGAAGATCAAAGTATGTACACCCACTGAGCAGCGAAAACGCCAAGGAGAAATTCGCTCGCCATCGTCGAGGCGGCCCGTCCCGACCCCATCAACGTACTGATTTGCTTTCAGTGCGATAGCACGAGGCCAAAATGCAGTCCATGTACGAAAAGCGACAGCCAGTGCGTCGTTCTCAGCCCTGGCGGTGAAGAGCCGCTCTTTAGAGCGTAGGTCCCCGTCGATCTTCGCCGAACCCTAGCATCCAGCATTGACGACCAGCCTCGACAAGCAGAGAGATTGATCGTCTAGAACAAGAGGAGAGGGCGTTGTCCTCAAGACTTCAGACATTACGACGTAATGATGAAGGGTCGACCCCAAGAGCACCCGACCGTCCTGCAGCCGGAACCGGGCACACGGTCGCCTCGGTCGAAAGTTCCGACGTTTCGCCATCAGACGTCGAGGGCCTCGGGTGAGACGACTTGGGCATCGCTACACCACGGATTCTTTCTAACCTCATGCTGCTAGTTTTATGGCTTCTCTCTTCACCGATCCTGATCTCAGAAGAAACAACACCGAGTTGTTGCAGATCCTAGCCAAAGTGCCCAACGCCCCTGAGCCCTCCATAAGCCCCTGCGAGCTGCCTTCTTCTGAGGACGCCGAGTTTCTCTTCGAAAGATAGTACGTCGTTGGCTCTCTACCATTTCGTGTGCCTTGGGCAGCCCCGGAATTTCTCACGCTCACCGAATCCCCCCGTAGCATAGACTGGTCACATGTCCAGAGTCCCTTTCTCTGTCGGGACGAGATTAGTGAGCTTCGCCGCCGGCTTTTCTCGTTTCCTCTTGCCGGCCAATCTGCCCCGGACCATGATATTTTCAGAGCCTTCATGATACTGGCAGTGGGCTCCGTGTTTCCGTACCGCAATGGCTCACACCACCAACATCCCGAAGGCTATTACCTTGCCGCTTTACAGCACCTTGGTGCCGACTTTTTGACGCGCGGGCTAGACTCTGTGCAGGATCTGTTGTTGGTATGTCGCTTCGGTATCTATCATCGGATCGGTAAGTAAGCTGCATCAAGTCTGATCCGGTTGCCACGCCGCCTTCCCCTCGCTTCAGTAGTCTGACCGCACCAAGGCACTTCGATATGGGATGTGATCCGGCTGTGCGGTCGCCTATGCATCGAGCAAGGCCTGCATCTCAACGACCAACCGAGCAAGAGTCTTTTGCATGCACAGATGAAGCGGCGCGTCTTTTGGTACTTCTACATCATCGACCGCTACAGCTCGACCCTTCTCGGGAAGCCCTTCACCATCAACGACCGCGACATCGAGACCAGCTTCCCCGTCGACGCAAACGACGAGGATCTCGTAGCCGCGGACCAGTCCCTGCGAGACCTCGCAGCGTTCCAGATGACGCACGTCCCGCTCGGCCCAAGCGAGATGACAGTGTTCTTCACCGCGGTGCGCCTCAGACAGATTTCATCGAGGATTCATACAGAGTTCTCCAAGCTTTCCCGGAACCATTCCGAGGTCTCGCGGAGCTACCTTGCACCTGGTCACATCTACACCACGCTAACACGCTTGATGCGCGAACTCCAAGAGTGGAGGGACCACGCGCCGGTCTTCCCGCGCCCAAAATGTCTTTACGAGTCTCAGGACTGGTTCGACCTCCTGCTCGCCCGGGAGCAGCTCTACCTGGTGCGAAGAGCGATCGACCTCGTGCCCAAGCGGGACGGTAAAACACCGAGGCACGTCTCCGTCCTATATCTCAAGACGGCTCTCCGAACCATTGAGGTTTATTCCCTCCTGTGCCAGAATCGCCCGCTCATCACCCACACCCGGAGCTATTTCCACATGATGTTCACGGCGGGCCTGTCTGTGATATTCTGCGTCTCTGCTGCGACGGCTCTCGACGTCGAGGATATCCAGAGCGCTTCCGCCGGGCTGACGCAGTGTGAAGAGACTCTGCGGGACATGGTTGAACAGCTTGCGAGCGCGAGACACTACGTCGTCGTGTTTGAGGCTCTTCGTCACAACACATTCCGGAAGCTCAATCGAGTTCTGGAAGCGCTGAGGCCCGACAACGGCCCTCAATGTGTGACGGCTGGCCCATCGGCTTCGACTCGTCCCTCTGGGTTTCCTGCACACTCCTCGCATCCTCTTCCGTCATCTTTGGGGATGGAGCGGCCCAATCACGCGGAATATCGCATGGAAGACGTAAGTAGCAGCGAGGCGGCTCAGAACCACGTCCCGGTCGGCGATACGTCGAACACGCTCAACTTTTCGTTGCCTTTGGACAACAGGATGACCGGGGACGCTACGACGTACCTGTTTACCGGGAGAAGCAACTTTGGTTCCCTGGGGATCACCGGAAACCCATCTCCCAGCAGCGATCTCCTTGACTGGGCTTTCCTGAACGACGAGACGCTGTGGAACATGGAAACGGTGTTGGGGGAGTACGTGTATGGCGACCCTAGCCGGCACGCTGGCTTTGACGGTTTTGAATTTTGACTTTACTTATTTATCATGATGAATACACCCGACCTTGTGGGCTTTTCTCAAGTTTCTCGATTCCTGGTTTCTCCTCTCTTACCTCTGCCCTCAATATAGGTGCCCGAGATAAGGGCCGTTCGTTCTCTTTACTTTCAGAATCCATGTCTCCTTCCTTTTCCTTCACTAAAGGATCCAGAAAAGCATACAATGTTCTCGATAAAGACGGTTTACCCGGAACCCATTTCCCATCCATTCACTTGACACGTTGGCACCATCAGATCGTCTAGTTCACCCTAGCGGTAGCATACTCCAACAATCGCACGGCCGCCGCCATTCCGGTCTGGACTTGTGTTTCCCTTGTCGCCGCGCCGATGTGGGGAGTGCTAACCGCCCCGGCTTCCCACAACGCCCCGTACCTCTCCCGGCTCGGAGGCTCTTGCTGGTGGCAGTCCAAGCCAGCGCCCCATATGAGGCCCTCTTCCAAGGCGCGCTGCAGCCCGTCTTCGTTGACGATGCCCCCACGGGCCGTGTTGATGACGATGGCGGTCCGCTTCATGCCCTTGAGCTGGTCGTATCCGATCAGGTCGCGCGTCGCCGGCGTCAGCGGCATGTGGACCGTGACGACGTCCGACGTCGACAGCACCTCCTCGACCGACTGGGCGCGGCGGTGTGGGACGTCGCCCCAGGCCTCGGCCGGCAGGTACGGGTCGTACGCGACGACATCCGCCTCGAACGCCCCGCGGAAGATTTGCGCCACCGACTTCCCGATATTGCCCATGCCGAGGATCCCGACCGTCTTCCGGTGCAGGATGAGACCGGAGCACTTTTCCTTGGGTACGACAACACCCGAGTTCTGCTGTCTGGCGATGACGCCCACCTGGCGCGCGACGGCCATCGTCAACGTGAGGACCAGCTCGGCGACAGCGCGAGCGTTGACGCCGGGGGTGTTGAAGATCTTGATACCGCGGGCCGAGCAGGCCTCGGCGTCAATCTTGTCGATGCCGACGCCCTGCTTGCCGATGGCCAGGAGATTGGGGCAATCCGCGATGTCTTCCGCCGTCAGGCGCGACGACCTGATCAAGAGGAACTGGGCCTCCTTCCATCTCGCATGCTTTGGTTGTCCCGGCAGGATGGCGTTGAAGTTTTCTTGGCAAAAAGCAATGACTTCGGGCTGGAACGAGTCCAGAATATAGACGGTCGGCTTCGTGCCAGGAGAACTGGCATTGGGAAAGTCAGACACTGCCGATGGCGCCATTCTAGAAGCTCGTGATGGTAGTGACTGGGACGGTTGTCATGAAGTAAGAGCAGGTTTTGATTCGAGTGGTGTTGCTGCTTGTAAGGCAAGGGAGTTTTGGTGGGTTGTTGACTGGAGCAGGCGGATTGGATGGACAGCGAGCCTTTGAGCTTGAGATCTCTACGTCTATTATATCAGTCGGCCTGTGATACAAGCGCTACATGACCTCTAATGCCATTTTTGGCGGCGCGTGTCAGACTTGGCCAACATTTGGCTTCATCGGTAACTGGTGTGTGTGGCTCTCGTCGGACCCTTTCCGGGCCGATCGGACTGACTCCGGATGGCCACTCTGATACCACATTCCACGGCCGGTACCACACCGAAGACCTCTCGATATTGCTATTACGGTCGAATCCGACACTCTTCCGTCCGACGGAAGTCCGATACTGGTTGGGCGGGGGGCCGAAAGACTCATGATAGCCTCGGCACCGGTCCGATGAGCAGAACCATGCTCGCGCGATCGTGTTAGTATATCTAACGGTTTTATCACCTCGTCTCTGTATTGTAACTGCTGTGTAACCAGCACGCAGCCTCAACTCGTCCGAACCCCCAAACTTCAATCAAAAATGTCTATCTCGATCCCCCATTCGCTCAGGGAGAAGCTCCTCCGCAACGAGGTGGCGTCCACGCTTAGCGTCAAGCTGGTCAAGTCCGTCGAGCTCCCCATGATGGCCAAAACGGCCGGCTTCGACGGCATCCTCGTCGACATGGAGCACTCCTCGTTCGACCTTGAGACGACGTCCCAGCTCTGCATAGCCGCGCTGTACGCCGGCATCTCGCCCATCGTCCGCGCACCCAGCAAGGACCCGTTCTTCGTCTCGAGGATCCTGGACGGCGGCGCGCTCGGCGTTATCGTGCCGCACATCCGCAGCGTCCAGGACGCGCGCGACGTCGTCTCGGCCGCCAAGTTCCAGCCGGTCGGCACCCGCTCGTCGACCAACGGGCTGCCCCACTTCCAGTTCCGCACGATCCCGGCAAAGGTCTCTAACCCGGTCACGAACGACGCGACGCTCGTCATCCCCATGATCGAGACGCTCGAGGCCCTGGAGCTCGTGGAGGAGATCGCCGCCGTGGAGGGCGTCGACTCCCTGCTCATCGGCACCAACGACCTGACGGCCGAGATGGGGATCCCGGGCGACTACGAAAACCCCAGGGTGACGGAGGCGTACCAGCGCACCATCGACGCCTGCAACAGGCACGGCAAGTGGGTTGGAGTAGGCGGCCTCCACTCGCGTCTGGACTTGGTCGAGAAGTTCTGCCAGATGGGCGCGCGGTGGGTCATGGCTGCCACGGATGGTCCTCTGCTCATCGCCGGTGCAACCAAGAGGGCTTCCGAGATGGCCAGCTTGAGTGCCAGGGCGACGGGGGCTAACACCAACGGAGCCTCATAGATCTGATGGTGAAATCTTGGTGTTGGGTTGTTGAGCTGGGAAATGCACTGTTAAACGACGGCATGAGGTCTGCCTAGGAACGGTTCCTTGATGGAGTCACTAATAGAACATCAACATTCACAAATTCCACGACGTTACTTTGCTACTTTCATCTGTCGAGACTGTGGAATGCAAATCGGCGAGCTTCAGCAGTCTGTAGATTTTTTTCTTGCCTGGCAGCTAGCTGCCTGCCGTCTCTAGACTGTGGATATTCGACGGCCTTGCTTCTGAATCCAGCTTGAACTATGGGAGGCTTAGATACTCACCCTGGCCTTAGCACAATGAAGTGTGCCCCGCGTCACAATGTACATCTACGCCGTCTTCAATCTGGGGTAGGATGACTAATGCGGGGGGGAAGGGGAGGGGTAGGGGGGGGGTGAGACAAAATCGTTGTGGGCCAGCGACACTGGTTGTCTTGGAATCAAACACAACTAGTTCTTCAAGGCTTCATTCAGAAAACAGCAGCAGAACACGGTATTCTTCAACTTTTGAAGTCTGCAGATCACTCATACGTTCCTATGGTTGACCCACCAAAACTTCTTCTCACCTGGTAATTGGCGGGGAGCTGAGCCATGAGTTCAGCTTCGTCAGGTCGTGAGCCGTCCAACTCTGCTGGAACCCCTGACGTCTCCTCCGAGACGCCGAGAACTCGACCAATAGCCTGCGTACGATGCTGGAAACGAAAACAAAAGGTTTCCTCGAGCCCTTTAAGCCCTTTCGAGGTTCGTGTTGACGTGAAAGTCCCACCCGGCTAACCACTCTGTATCTTGGACATCGCCAGTGTGACAAGCGGTTACCAACTTGCACCGCATGCCAATCGCAAGATGTCGAATGTGTTCCCCGACACCAAGACATCACTTCCTCTACTGAGCTCTCTCATAGTTCTGTTATAGGGTACGGAATTTGGTGCTTCTCGCCCCGCGCCCTGTCACAACTTCCCACCCATCGATCGCCCCCTGCTGATCGTTGACAGTTACGTCGAGTCCTTGAAAAAGCGTGTCGCTGAACTCGAGCACAATGTCCAATCCTCTTCGAGGAAACGAGCCCGCACAGAAAATCATAGGGCTGAGTCGGCAGATGGACCTTTACTCGCGGACCCGGTCAGCACCCGTACCCAGGACGCCGTCTCTATGGTCTCGAGCCACGCCTCTGCCCGGACCACCACCAGACGGGGCCACGAAGACTCATCTGTGAGGGCCACTATGGGCGCCATCGGCTTCTTGTCACGCAGTGCCATGGCCGAACCGCGTGGTCAGTCGGACGAATTGGCTAGGAAGTTTTCTCTCGGTGAGATCATCTCCGGGGCACTGGCCATCGATGGACGCGATCCATCAAAGGCTTCTCCTGCGCCAAAGACACCCACCATAGATGGTCACCTATTGCCGCTCACTCACGATGCAACCAGTGGCCATTTGCGGCGTTTCTTGGACAGCATTATGTTCCTGCCCTATCTCGATGAGGCAGGCCTTCTCGAACAGTACGACATTGTTGTCGCCAATAACGACCGACGTGACGACGGTGGGAGCATCAACCCTCTTCACGTTTTTAACGTTCATATGGCTTTGGCTATTGGTATTCTAATGTCCCCCGATTCCGCCCATCTGTCGATGCTCAGCTCTGGGTATCACGCTGTTGCCGCCAATCAGCTGCACTCCATTTTGCGCTCCGAGGTGTCCCTCGAGCATGTCCACTGCATGGTCATGCTTCTACTGTACTCGCTCTTGAGCTCCACGGGAGGCTCAGCTTGGCATCTTCTTGGCCTCACAGTGAAGACGTGCATCTCACTTGGTCTGCATCGAGAACCTGATGCCCATGCCGACTTGGCCATGGCTGAGGCGAACAAACGAAGATGGCTGTTTTGGACTGTGTACTCGCTCGACCGGTGGGTTCCCCTCAATAGAATTCAAGTCGTGGATCCCGTAAGTATTGAACTGACATTCTGCACAGCTCTTTAAGCATAGCTATGGACCGTCCTTTCAGCATCCAAGACGACGACATATCAGTCCAGGTACGGATCGGTGCGAGGAGGTTGAATTGAACGGGTCTTTGACTGATGCTTACTATTTAGGTACCCCCAGAAGAAGAGGATGCAGCAGTTTCTATTCAGCACATCTCAAGAAAACTTCATCTGAGCCGGTATGTGATAAACCATGCGCGGATCATTTCCAGTATTCGGACCGGAAGGGGGGCAGATATCATGCTCGATTACAGCAACATTTGCCATTGGAGGGACCTCCCCCCATCCCTGGATTGCTTCTCTCCAATGACCTTGAATGTTACAGATATTTTCCAGCAGCTGTCTTGTCGGGCCTTGGCCCGGCTGGTCTCGCCAATACACCAGGCAGAAGGGGGCAGAGATCTATTGCTTTGGAACGCCCATGATGTAGAAATGGACGCCATCAGCACTTCCGAGCAGTTCGTCGACCGGTGTTATGCTCGTTTCGCGCAGGGTGGTTTCACGGGCACTTTCATCGACGCCTATGATATTTTCCATGCTGCGGTAGTATGCGTCTGCCTCGCGTGGAGGATGAGCCAACAACCGCCCGCCGAACGTAGGCTTACCAAAGTCACGGGAACCCTCCACAAAGCCTCGACACTCGTTACAGCTATAGCTTCTAGATTTCCGGCTCTGGCGTCTTTTCAACGGGTACTGCTAGCTCTTTCGACATGTGTGATGGGTGAGAAGCATTCGGATTTCAATGTAAGATCCCATCGGAGCTCCCCTTCCCCTCTTAGGTAACTTGGATGGACTCTGACTAACAACATCTTGGAAGATGATTACTTCTGAAGCATTCTCGCCGATGATTCCCCGTCGGATCCAGCAATTCATCCGTTACACGTTTACATGATGGTCAAACAGCTAGATCAACATGCTCGCACAGCAACATGGGCAGACAGAATGGTTTTAATTCAAAAGTATAGAAATCCGGATATTGCTCCTCTGGCCTAGAACGTGACTCGTGCATCCCTCATAAGAGGCTGGCTGTATGAGCCCTAGAGTTTGCCACTGTCTCGGAGATGTGCAAAAAGGTAGACAATGTAAGTGAACATTGGAGAATGGGGTGTCCACTGTTGGCCCAGACGAAAGGATGCATCTCCTATCCTGATCGGTCTCAACCAAGTGAAATGCAGCTAGAAACGGAGTGTGTCCGGGGAGGGGTAAGTTACCTACCGAGGCCGACCATCAGACCATGAAAGCCCAGTCCGTAGTGTCATAGCAATAGACGACATCCGGTATCTACCCATCAACGATGGTTGCAACGCTGACACCCGCTAAGCCCATTGCGGGTCGGGTCATCGAAGACGGATTGCGTCCGAAACTTAGACCTTAGCATCGGACATCCTCCGGCCTAGCAACTCCACAACCCCAGATAACCCACAATGTCCAAAACATCCGTATGAATCGCGGGGAACGGGGTGAGGGGGTGAGGAGGAGCTGGACACAAGGAACCTGGTCTTGGAGGAACGGACCATTGACCTGATAGGCGAGGGGGTTCTTTCAGAACCAGGAAACTGCGAGCTTTGGCTTCGACATAAATACCTGGCATCAAGACCTTTTCGAGATACTAGCCCTGAGTAGGCAGCTCAATCCACCCTTCACTCATCACGGAGTGAAAGTAAACCCAAGCCAACTCTCGCGACGAACATGGCACCCACCAACGACTCAAAACGCTCGTCCATCGACGTCAAAGTCGGAGTCGAGTTGGAAGAAGCCGCTCCTGTCCGCGACCCTCTCATCGAACGATATGAACTCATCCGGGATAAGTCGCCCGAGGAGCTCAAGGCCCTCAACAAGGCGGTCGTTTCCAAACTCGACTGGAGGTTTTTGCCCATGGTATGCGCCATGCTCATGATGAAGTAAGAGAAACTACCCCATCTGCCTAGCAGCCAGTCAATCCCATCGATGCCATCCGAGCCTCAATTTGAAGCTAACGATTCGGAAACGACTGCAGCTACCTCGACCGTATCAACGTCTCCAACGCCCGGCTGGCAGGTATGCAGGAAGACCTGCACATGTCCGACACGATGTGGTCGGCCGGAATATCCATGTTCTATGTTGGATACATCATCTCGCAGGTCCCTGCCAACGTCATCATCGCCAAGGGCAAGCCGCGCATCTTGCTCCCGTGCTGTATGCTGGGGTGGTCTGTCGTGACCATCTGCATGCCCGCCGTCACCGCCGGCTGGGGCTTCCTGCTCTGCCGATTCATCGTGGGCATCACGGAAGGGCCGTTCGTGCCCGCCGTGTCCCTCATGACCTCGTCGTGGTATACGAAGCACGAGTCCCCTCTTCGGATGGGGATTTGGCACGCCGGCAACACCATTTCGCAGGCGATTTCCGGTCTCCTCGCCGCCGGCGTCCTGCAGAACATGGATAACATAGCCGGCTTGGCGGCCTGGCAGTGGTTCCTCCTGCTCGAAGGTACGTTGTCGCTGGCTGGCTTGCCGCTGCAGATGCGGTTGTCAACTTATCTCAGACGGCTAACGTGACTCCAGGCATTGTTAGCATACTGGTAGCTCTTGCCAGCTTCTGGTTCATCCCGAACTTTCCCGAATCGACCGGGACGTACTTCTTTACTGCCGCGGAGTCACAGATGGCTCAGTACAGACAGGACGTGTCGGCGGGTGGCCGATCCGAGGACGATGAAGGAGACTACTGGGGAGGTGTATGGATGGCTCTCAAGGACCCGTTCACCTACTTCTTCTCGATTATCCATTTCTTCCTCATCATCGCACAGTCTTACAAGGACTTCTTCCCATCGGTCAGTAAATCTGATTTTCTGTGTTCAATCTTATTCGGCGGCGTTGGACTAACGTCTCTCCAGATCCTTGCTACACTTGGCTTCAATCAAACCACCACGTACCTCATCCAGGCTCCGCCACCCATCATTGCTTTTCTGGTTACGTTGGCGGTGTCTTGGTCTTCCGGACGCATGCTAGAGCATGGATACCACATCATAGTCCCCATGCTGCTCACTCTCGTGGGCTGTGTGGTCATGATCACGACTCTTAACGTCGGTGCTCGCTACTTCTGTATGATTTTGTTGGTCACTGGCCCTTTCGTTGGTCTCAATGTGAGTTTATCCTCATCGTGTTTCTCTCTGGTTGATACAACGCTTACCCTGGTTGCCCAAAAAACAGCTCCAAATCTCCTGGGAGACCACGGTGGTGCCCCGCCCGCGTACCAAGCGAGCGGCTCTTATTGCCATTGCCAACTGTGTATCTTCGGTTTCCCATTGGTTCACGCCATACTTCTTTCTGCGCAACCAAGAACCTTATTATCAGACCGGCGGCGGAGCCATTATTACTGGTTGCGGCTTGACGGTCATCTTTGTTCTGATCACGAAGTGGTACTGTCGCAAGAAGAACAAGGAGTTGGAGGAGCAGGAGAGGCTTGCGGGCGAGCCCAAGGGATGGAGATTCGCTTCGTGAGATGTCTTTGTGGCAGAGGCGTATGTCCGGCAGCTGACGTTTTCTTCGATGACGGGTGTATGGCATTACAGTCGAAGGTGTTCTGGCTCAGTTGACGGAAAATGATGCGACACAACTGAACAGATAGAGAGACATATTTATGAGTTCCCGAATGACAGGTTTTATCGACTTGATTGCTGCCAAACGATGCCTCTGCTCGCTCTCGTTTTGCCTACCAACACTGCTCACATGTAAATGAGGTGGAACTCAACGTACGATTGCGCAGCCATGGTTTTGGTGCTTACTTAAAGGCCTGTCACGGCACGCTGAACTTCGTCGTTGAAGTTGAAAGAGGAGAGTTTATCTAAATGCCTCCCTGGCTGTAACTTGAAAGGTTGTCAACTCCCCACTTGATTGCCCCGAGTTCCGTACCTTAGTTCCTCGAACCAGGTTCCATTTGCTCGCTACAAACACAATCGAGTAGAAGAGACGTGTAAAATCAAAACAGGCAAAATTTCAAGATTTCACGGTTATCATTATGAGCTTTTCCTTTACCACTTTTGCATCCCAGCTCGAAGCAAACGGAGTCTCTGAACAATCATACGTTTAGTAGCTGGCTCAGCAACTGGTCAAGAGTGTAGTTGATTATGATTGGTAGTTGCTGCGGAGTTGTCCCACTCAATCGGCACACACCTAGGTAGACAAGTGTCTACTACTAAGGCAGGTATGCAGGTACCTAGGTACACAATTAGGTATAACGATACTTGAGAGGACTCCACCGGCTGAAGACCGGTAAAACTCCAATGCCGATAAGATAAGCAAGCTCCCGCTCGAAAAAGTGTAGTCCGCCGGAAAAAAAATCTCGGGCGCGACATCGACATTGAAGGGGACCCAAGGCTTCCAAGGAACCGCTGTCCGATCCCGTAAAGTTCCATATGCCTTCCACAATGCCTCATTCGGAAAACGACGGGCCGCTGGTCAAGCGCCAGAAGCTCACTGTCGTTTCCAAGTCTGCGACTGCCACGCGCCAGTCTTCCCGCATCTTCGCACCCTTCCGAGTATGTCTCTCGCCCTGCTTCTTCTGCGTGTGTCCCTCTCGGCTTCCCAATGCTAATACCTCTCGCCCAGACTGTTGGCCTCGTCTCCCCCACGAACGTTCCTTTCACATCGATCCCCCTTGGAAAGACGACGTTCCAGATTACGACATCTGTTGGAAGAGCTCTGCAAACCTACGATCTGAAGCGGGGCCTCAACCTCGTCTTCGTCACCCGTCCCCAGACGCCCGCCGACATCACCGCGACGCTCGCATGGAAAGAGAAGGTTTTCGCAGCATGGGGCGACGCAAGGAAGGGCGAGAAGCAGGGTATCTGGGCTTTCAAGCGCGGAAAGAAGGTCGAGGAGCTCGAGATCCCGGGAGACCTCGACGAGCCCATCCAGCAGATCCTGATCTTCGGGTCGTGGATCGTGGGATGCGCCGTGACGAGACTCGAAGTATGGAAGTCGGCCACCCTGGAGCACTACACCACGCTTCACACCATGGCTGGCAAGAGGGGCGCGAATGAGATTACTGGCGGTGTCACGAACATGCCCACCTACCTCAACAAGATCTGCGTCGGTCGCAAGGACGGCTGGGTCGAAATCTGGAACGTCAGCACCGGCAAGCTCATCTACACCATTCTCCCGCCGACCCCCGACTGTGGCGCTGTCACATGCATGCAGCCTACTACTGCGCTCTCTCTGCTGGCCATCGCCTACGCCAACGGCACCCTGGTCATCCAGAACATCCTGACCGACAAGCCAATCGTGCAGCTGAAGGCTGGCCATGACGATGAGCCCGTCACGTCCATCTCTTTCAGATCCGACGGGATGGGGGCCGGTCATGACGGCCGGAAAGACGGTGTCATGGCGACCGCCACTGCTGCGACTGGAGACGTTACATTCTGGGACCTGAACAACGGAGGCAGAGTCATGGGTGTTCTGCGCAGTGCGCACAACCCTCCATCCGGAAACGGCCCTCTGGTGCGTGGTGGTATCAGCAAGATCGAGTTCTTGTCGGGCCAACCCGTCGTTGTCACCAGCGGACGCGACAACTCGTTGAAGACGTGGATCTTTGACGAGAGTCCCTTCTCGGCGATCCCGCGTATCCTGCACCAGCGCAGCGGACACGCCGCCCCCGTCAAGTGCCTGCAGTTCCTGCCCTCCGACTTCGAAGGTGCCGATGCGGGTAACAAGTGGCTGCTCAGTGGTGGCCAGGACCGCAGTCTCTGGGGCTGGAGTATGCGACGTGACGGCCAGAGCACCGAGCTCAGCCAAGGAAACATTCGCAAGATGGCCAAGAAGACGGGCATTCTGTCCACCAAGGCTCTCGCGCGCGGCCCTACGACGACTCTGGAAGACCTGAAGGCCCCCGAGATCACGTGCATTGCCAGCTCCCTCAACCGCGACGGCGGCATCGGCGCCATACCCGGCAACCACCCCATCTGGCAGAAGCACGGCAACACCAAGAAGCAGCTGGACGCCGAGGTCAGCGGGTCGACGGGCTGGGAAAGCGTCGTGACAGCACACAAGAACGACGCGTACGCCCGCACGTGGTTCTGGGGTCGCAAGAAGGCGGGTCGATGGGCGTTCCCGACCGGCGACGGCTCCCACGTCTCAACGATCGCCATGAGCCCTTGCGGCACGTTCGCCCTCGTTGGCTCCGTCGAGGGTGGCCTCGACATGTACAACCTGCAGTCCGGCCTCCACCGCCAGCGGTTCCCCTCCAAGCTCACTCCGGCACAGGCCAGGGCGATGAAGATGCAGCAGCTGAAGCAGGCCGACAACGTCGTGCAGCTGCACACGGAGAGGGACAGCCACTTCGCGCCGGGCACGGGCAGGCACACGAAGGCGATCACGGGCATCGTGGTGGACTCGATGAACAAGAACATCATCACGTGCTCCCTGGACGGCAAGATCAAGTTCTGGGACTTCCTCACGGGCAACCTCGTGCACCAAATCAACTGGGCGCCAATGACGGCGATCACGGGCTGCAGATACCACGCGGCCAACGACCTGATGGCGTTTTCGTGCGACGACAACTCGATCCGCGTCGTGGACCTCGAGACAAAGAGGACGATCAGAGAGTTCTGGGGCTGCCAGGGGGCCATCAACGACTTCTGCTTCTCCAACGACGGCCGGTGGGTCATCGCTGCGTCGCAGGACTGCGTCGTCAGGGTATGGGACCTGCCGACGAGCCACCTCATCGACGCCATCCGGCTCGAGAAGGCGTGCACGGCGCTGGCCATGTCGTCGACCGGCGAGTACCTGGCGGCGACGATGGAGAACGAGCTCGGCGTGGCCATCTGGACCAACAAGTCCCTCTTCACGCACGTGCCGACGCGGCAGGTGTCGGACAAGGAGGCGGCGCTGCTCACGGGCCCGACAACGTCGGGCGAAGGCGGCGAGGGCATGCTGGAGGCGGCCTTCAACGAGGACGAGGCGGACGGCGAGGACGAGACGGTGGTGGCGCCGACGGTGGACCAGCTCAGCGCGGAGCTGACGACGCTGTCGCTGGTCCCCAAAAGCCGTTGGCAGACGCTCCTCCACCTGGACCTCATCAAGCAGCGCAACAAGCCGACAGAGGCGCCCAAGGCCCCGGAGAAGGCGCCCTTTTTCCTGCCGTCGGTCGGTTCCGGCAAGCAGCCGCAGCAGTCCAGCCTGAGCCTACTCGAGGGCACGACGGCGGCGGCGACCGAGGCCGAGGCTGCCTCCTCGGAGTCCAAGTCTCGCATCACGAAGCTCGAACGCGGCCGGATGCAGGAGGTGTTCACCAGCAAGCTCAACGACGGTGCCATCTCGGGAGACTGTAAGTTTATCTACCTGCCTACCTGCCCACCCAAACATCAATCTACCCAAGCGTGATGGTTTGGTGTGAACAGCACAAGACAAGACGACTAACACCGTAGCAGTCGACGACTTCATCAACCACCTCAAGTCCCTCTCCCCCTCAACGGCGGACCTCGAGCTCCGTTCTCTCTCGCCCGAGGATGACGGGCTCCTGCGGTTCGTCCGGGCGCTGACGAGCCGGCTCGCGTCGCGACGCGACTACGAGCTCGTGCAGGCGTGGATGACGGTGTTTCTCCGGCTGCACTTCGACCTCGTCATGGGAGACGCGCAGCTGCTCGAGGCGCTGGGCGAGTGGAAGACGCTACAGGAGCGCGAGGCCGGGCGGCTCGACGACCTGGTGGGCTACTGCAGCGGTGTTGTCGGCTTCCTGCGGAGTCCCAGGACGTGAGACGGGCGTAGGTAGGGGGCTGTGTTGTGTGTTGTGTGTTGTGGGAGGTATGGTAGTAAATGGTTGGCAAGGATAGATTAAGATGAGGTCAAAAGGCAGATAGATGCCATGTTCACTAGCAGAAGGGGTGGAGGGAGCGAGGGAGGAGACACGATCTGTGTAGCAAGCATTCGTCAGGCTTGAATTTTATGTCAATACCCACAAAAGGTCTTCATCAGTGCGTATTATACTATACGTATGCGCATGTTCATATTTTCTTGGGTCCTCCCACATGGACCCTTTTCTTCCCCTTTCCCCGGTAATTTTGTCTCCTGTCCTCCTCTCGTCGGCGTCGATCCTGAATGTTGCGGTTCCCATCCTCCCCGCAATGGCGATGCCCAATCCACCGCCCACACACCTTCACGTAGCAATCACACTATGCTTCACGATCGCTCGTCCGTCCCTTGTCGGCGGGACACATGCGCAACCGAGAGCCGCCTGCCGATCACGAACGCAGGGTGTCATGCCCATCAGTGTCGATGAGCGCTAGGGAAGTCACACACACCGGCAGCCGTCCACTTAGCCTATCCCTCAAAGTGTATGTTTCCCCGTGGGGCGCAATACGTGGGAAATTGCTCCGCCCCCGGCTCCCCTCGACGTGTTGTTACACCGACGCGACGCAGAGGACGGCACGCGATGCAACGTGGGCCGGGGTCTTCCGGTTGTCTGGTTCTGGTTCCTGGGGCCTTGTGTTCTTCCTCTATGTCTCTGTTTCCCTATCTCTCTCTCTTTCTCACTTTCCCACTCTTTCCTTTCTCTTTTCTTAGTAGTCCAAAACTCTGCCTTAGACTGCTTCTTGGCAACTTTGGGTCGGCTGACCGACTAGTCCCCTCCCCCCCGGCCCCCGACTGCTCGTTGCCGGTTGCTTGGGACGGGGGGGCAGGGCAGGCATGGCAGGGCAACTTCAGGCATTCCCGGCTCGGCTCGGCGAAGAGGGCACCGAAGTGTGGGGTGCGGAGAAGTCCCCAGTCATCTTCCCCGGACCTCCATCTCCAAATGGCAAAGGGGGGAGCGGGGTCCCCGCCAATTCATTTCGAACCGACCCTCCTCCTCCAAGTCATTGCTTGCCACTTGGTGAGCAATTGGCCAATGTCATTCGTCAGGGACCTCTTCCTATCCACGCAGACATGGGTGCTGCTGTCTGTCAAAGGCCCCGGCCATGAATCTTTCACAGGTCTTTTTCAACCAGAGCAACTTCCCCCGCATCTCTCGCCTGCGCCACCTTGAGCGTTCTAACCTAATTTTGCCTCTAACCCCCGTGTTTCTCTCTTTCTCTCGCTCTCTCTTCCCTTCTCGTGCGGGGAAGTGTCTCCCGGGATGTGTGCCCAAGAGGAAACAGACAAACATCCGGAGATGACATGTCCGAGGCTCACTCACCGTTCTCAAATCTGCTCGACGCTAATAGGTAAAGAAACATGGGTGCTTCGGGAGAATGGGTTGCGGAGACATATAAAATGAGGTCCTCGCCATCTCTCCTACGACTCACTCCTGCTTTCCCCCCTTTCTTGCTGGTTTTAGGCACGCGAGAGTACGAGTTCCGACGAGTCCCAGTCGAGCTTACACCTTCGCCAGTCCCCATTTCCATCTTTTGTCTTCGGAGCGTGTGAAAAGAGAGAAACAACTCCAACAGTTACCATATACCAAAGATGCGCGTCTCCTCCCTCCGCGGCGCGGCCCTCGGCGCGGCCCTCGCCCTCGCCACGCCGGCCGCCGCCGTGCTCAACGCGACCGAGACCTCCAACCGCCTCATCATCGCCAACGACCGCCTCTACGCCGCCATCGCCAAGCCCGGCGGCTCCGTTGTCGAGCTCACCCTCGACGGCGTCAACCTGCTGGGCACCCCCTCCGGCAGCACCGGCAAGGGCCCCTACCTCGACTGCTACTGCACCCCCGAGGGCTTCTGGACCCCCGGCACCGTCAAGCCCACCTTTGAGCTCTACTCGGGCACCGACTCGGCCGGCGTCCCCTACGGCGGCGTCAAGATGTCCGACACGTACGCCTCAACTGGCCAGGTCCTCGAGCAGTACTGGTTCCTCCGCGAGGGCGAGACGGGTCTGCACATGTTCAGCCGCGTCGCCTACTACAACGAGGAGAAGCCCTTCTTGCGCAATCTGCAGGAGCTGCGCACCCTCTTCCGCCCCAACGACCCCATGTGGACGCACCTCCTGACAAACCCGACCCAGTACGCGCCCCTACCCTCCAAGGACGCCGTCGCCAAGCAGGTCGTCGTCCAGGACGCCACGTGGTACCTCGGCAACACCCCCGACGACCCCTACGTCCAGCAGGAGGCCGACTGGTTCACAAAGTACACCTTCCAGGACACCTGGCGTGACATCGACGCCTACGGCATGTACGCCGACGGCTCCAACACCGCCGACGGCTCCGCCTACGGCGCCTGGATGGTCTTCAACACCCGCGACACCTACTTCGGCGGCCCGCTGCACTCAGACCTGACTGTCGACGGCATCGTCTACAACTACATCTCGTCCAACCACCACGGCGACCAGACCCCCAACATCACCAACGGCTTCGACCGCACCTTCGGCCCCCAGTACTACCACTTCAACAAGGGCCCCGCCGGCACCTCCATCCTCGACCTCCACGCCGACGCCGCCAAGCTTGCCGACCCGGAGTGGAACGCCGACTTCTACGACGACATCGCCCACCTCGTCCCCGGCTACGTGCCCTCGGCCAAGCGCACCACCTGGAAGCTGCACGTCGACCTGCCCGCGGGCGCCTCTAAGCCCATCGCCGTGCTCGCCCAGAACGGCATCGACTTCCAGGACAACGTCTTCGACACCAAGGCCTACCAGTACTGGTCCGACATCGACGCCCAGGGCTACGCCACGATCCCGCGCGTCAAGGAGGGCACCTACCGCCTGACCATCTACGCCGACGGCATCTTCGGCCAGTACATCAAGGACGACGTCCAGGTCGTCGCCGGCAAGGTGCAGACGACGCACGCGCGTTGGCGCGAGGAGACGGCCGGCAACGAGGTCTTCCGCATCGGCACGCCCGACAAGTCGTCGGGCGAGTACCGCCACGGCTACGCCCGGGATGAGACCAAGCCGCTGCGGCCCGAGGAGTACCGCATCTACTGGGCGCGCTACGACTTCCCCGACGAGTTCCCCGAGGGTGTGCGCTTCCGCGTTGGCGAGAGCGACCCGGCCACGGACCTCAACTACGTCCACTGGGCCGTCTTCGGCGGCAAGGGCAACTCGATCCGTACCGACATGTACCTCGGCGACGGCAACGTCAACAACTGGACCCTCGTCTTCGACCTCGCCGAGGCCCAGGTGCGCCAGAAGCGCTACGCCACCTTCACCGTCCAGCTCGCCGGCGCCAAGACGGCCGCCGGCAACACGGACGTCTTCAACGCCAGCGAGCCGCACTCCAACCTCCGCTACACCGTCAACGTCAACGGCAAGGACCTCGAGACCTGGGTCATCCCCTACCACCAAAGCAGCTCGTGCGCCGTGCGGTCGTCCGTCATCTGCTACAACATCGCCAACAAGTTCGTCTTCGACTCCAAGCTCCTCAAGGCCGGCGAGAACGAGATCGTCCTGAGCCTGCCATACGGCGCCAAGAACTACGAGAGCGCCGTGCTCACCGAGGCCATCTACGTGCAGTACGATGCGCTGCGGTTGGAGATCAAGTAGTTAATGGAGGGGCGTTGTGCGTTTTTGTATATGCGAAAAGCGAATCTGATAATTCATAATGAAAAACATGCATTAAAGAGAAAGAGAGAGAGAGAATGTGTGTGTGAACGACGTATGTGTGTGTTGTCTCTCCGTCATTGTTGCCGTACATACATATCTAGATACCTACTTAGGTGCATAAGCATTGGTAAGCTTTTGAACTGCGTGCCGCAGAGCCGGATCCCTTGCTTGTAGGACGGAATATAAGATAGATATTAATAAGAGAAAACTTACGCACGCACGAACGCACGCACATACGCAGCGGGAAAAGTGGCTGAGTAAGGATGAGGAACGTCGCGGTCAGATAAAAACCCGTTCGTTTCAAAATACTGTCTGCTTCATGTTATAGCCTCCCTCCCCCTCCCTCTTGTTTGTGATAAGGGCCGGACCGCAATCCGCAACAACAGCAACGAGAAGCGCAGGAAGTGCGGTTTCCAGGAGGTTCAGGGGGAGTGTGTTTGGGCCTGCGCTTTGCTTCATACACTTGGACGTCGCAAACAAGTCGAATTCGGAGGTGGCCGGCGCCGATCGTGTACCCAAGGATTGAGGTTTCGACCTGCTAACAGGGTTGAGCACCTTGTCGATTGTCACGGCTCCGTTGTAAGGTGGCTGCAAGTATACGAGATTGAGTTCGGCAGCGCAAGCCACCGGTAGGCAAAGAAAGCAATGAAGTGCAATGGCCTCTCGTCTTGTTGCCACGGACTTGGATGGCTGCGACTGGAATACCCGTTGGACTAGGTTGATTCGATGGCGCTGGCGTCCCGGGTGCAAATGCGTCAATATTGCCTTGCTAGTCTCGGACGGGAGACTATCCGCGAGACGTTAGGGAACGTTGCACTCCAATGATCGGCTCCCTTTATGAGAGGCCTTTCTTGCGTCGACGAGACGCGCAAAGCCCGGAGCAGAGAGCTTCGTCATTCGGATTACCAACTTTCCAACAACTGCGTAACCGTCGGAAGATTTTGGCCTTGGCCGAGCGTAACCCGACCACCCAATTCCAGAGAACAGGCAATCGACTACTCGTGGGGTTCGGGATGCAGTGCCGTGCTTAGGCATGCCGTGCAATGCCGTGCCGAGCTGAACATGGATTGAACCAATGTCAACCAGTCGGCGATGGACGGCGGGTGAGTCTGATGCGCCGAAGGTATTGTCTTTGGGCGTTGATCGGACATTCCTTCAGCAACGATAGGTTTTCCTCCACGGGATGCCTTGTGGGTTTCCATCGAGGCGAGGCGACGCATCTCAGTGATGGTCTCACCATAGCATCGCTGCCGTGCTACCTGGGTCGCCGGGCTGCCAATGCTGCAACGCTGCCACGTTGGGGCTGATAATTCGCGAGACGAAAGCCAGGAGTACTACATCGTAGTCACTGGGAGGTAAATAGAAGACATGATGCAAATGACCCGAGTCAAAATCAACTTCGCCGTGCTGTCAGCTCGTGGTGCAGGGCGGTTCCCGGCAGGACTCAGGAGGAATGGGCCCCAGTCCCCCGCCGTCAGCTCGGGAAGTCAGAAAACCCCCTCGGGACCGGGATGGCACTGGCGGCTCTGGTGCCCTTGCTGGCAGGTCTTTTGTGGTCTGCATGGTCGAGGTAATCTTGTTCGAGACCTCGAAACAAAGCGAGCCCTGGACAGTGTCTCCGCGAGTGGTATTCAGGAGAAGAAGGAAAGAAAATTCTGCTAGGCTGGCTCTCTCAGGCTCCACCGCATTGAGCAACGAGCTCAGCGTCGCAGCCATGGGAAATAAGATGTCAAGCGTCGAACCGCAAACGTAGATGCCGGGGGGGGGGGGTGGGTTTCCGAGTTGGCTTCGGAGGCCGTTGAATGGGTGGGTTCTCTTTCTTGGAAGGTCTGGTACATTGTTTGCCGACCATTGGCATGACGCCCTCCGTCATGCGCATGAGACGACAGCGTACCTGATCCGCCAACATTCGGGCTGAGTCGGTCTGCGACTGCCGTCTACTACGTATGTCTCGCAAGTCATGCGTTGTCCACAAGATTGTCGATCCCTTCTGCTGTGGTCAGAGGTGCTGTCACTGTAGAGAGCAAAGCTGAGTAGCCGCTACGTCAGCAGGAGTGCAATGATTCGCTAGGCAGATAGGATCTGCCGACAAGGCTGCGATGCTGTGCAATGACGGGGACCACGACCCGGAGGCCTATAGTTATCGTCTTGAGGCCCATGGGATAGACTGCGAGTCTGGCTCATGTGAAGATGTCACTACGATGCATAGTCAAGGCATGGGAAGAGGTAACGGCAGTGAGTCGGAACTTGCTCATGCGCCGGTGCGGCGTGGTATTGCTTGGTATTGGATTGTGTATGTCGTACCTTTACCAGTCAATTCTGTCAGACGGGTCCGGCCTCTTGGTAGACATCGATGCATTTGAATACGACTCGGCTCTGCAGAGAATCAAAGTCTAGCCAACATGGAGGGCAAAGATGGAAAAGATGGAAAAGGAAGAATACGTCCGTCCTCCCCTCCTACACCAGGAGCCTCAGGTGGACCAAACTTTCAGGGGTTCATCAAGTACCTAGGCACCTACTGAAGCAGCGCGAGATACCTGGAAAGGGCGGGCCTGCACGTGGCAGTGCGTGCTGTGAATATATTCCCCGTGAAGGACCGTACTTACATCGTAGGCAAGGTACAAACTGCCAACTGTAGGGGGTTCTTGGGGTTGTTACAGCCAAGTGGGTGCCCAGGGAGGCCCTGCAACGCACTGTGAGCCCCTGGCCATAGCATCCGTGGCTTTGGTACGTACCGGAGACCCGGATACCGATCTTGGGGGTCTTGGCGGCTGAGCAAGAGAATGACCGTGGCTCCTTATCGGCCGGATAAGAGATACGTACCCCCATCCCTCCCCGCCATCCTACCTACCTTACCCTTCGACCACAAACCTCGCCCGCCAGTACAGCATAACGTACAATCTCGTCTGAAACAGCATCTACCGCCAGTCAACTTCTACAGCTCCAGCTTCCCAACGTCTCCAAGAGTTCCTTCGCGCTGGGCGGTAGACCTTCGTCCCAATGAGCGGTGGCGCTTACCGGTTCACCTCTAGGGAACCGCCATCTTCTGCCCTGCTTTGCCTCACCTTGCCCTACCCTACCCGCCCTGTCTTGTCCTATCCTGTCCTTTCTTACCGTCCTGGCCCCTTTTTGTTCTCTGCTGCCCTTCTATTCGACGCATTACACTACCCTCCTGGCTGTGTGAGCTCATCCTATGCTCCCCAGGGAGACAACGAATGCCGCATTGGGCCGGACCCCTGACTGTGATCTCCGTCCTGGCTTTCCCGGGTAGCCCCCCCCCCCCCCCTGTCTGGGCGCACCGCGCTGGCACGTCTTGCTCGACGAGAACGCAGCTCCTGATCCCAACTTCAGATGAAGCCCTGTTTTGTTTTGTGCTTGTTTCCGGCCTGTGAGCAACGACATAGGCAAAGACGACCATGGCGCTGCCATCGCAGGATTTCGACGCCAGCAAAAGCTGTGCCTGCGCCTGTGCCTGCGTTTGCGCCAACTCGTGCTCATACTTTTCCTCTTCACCATCCCCTGATGATATCTCGTCTTCGTGCCCGACATCTTCGTCCTCTTGTTCCTTGCTTCTCCAGTTTACCGCTTCCAAGACTGAAATCCAGGAGGATCAACGTCACCCACCCTTCTCGCCGCCTTGTCGGTACCTGTCATCCCACCCTCCCCACCGCTGCGGTGAAGGGGCACATGGATCCGAACACTCATTCACTCCTGATATATTTAGCATCCCGGTCCTCCTTCGCCGCAAGTGGCTGCTCTTTGTCCTCGCTGTTGCAGCTAATACATATATCCTCGTCCTCTACTCTCACTCTTTTACTTCCACCAGAGCAGATCAGACGACGACGACAACTCACCTCATCTCCTTCCTCGACTCTTTGTACCTAATACTCGTCAACATGGTCGCCAACATCGGAGGCCTCGCTGCCCGTGCAGTCTTCCTCATGTCGACTCGCCCCCTCGCCCAGAGAGCGGACGCCGCGACTTACACCAGCAACGCCGTCGACGCCATTCGCACCCTCCAGACCTCGTGGTATGATGTCGGCACCGGTCTTTGGGACAACGCGTGGTGGAACAGCGCCAACGCATTCACGACGCTCGCCGACTTTGCCGACCTGAACCGTGATGCCGCCAACGAACTCAACCTTGGAGGCGTTCTGAAAAACACCTTTGACCAAGCCCAGAAGGCCACGGCCACGGCCGCCAAGTCCATCAGCGCCCTTGGCCTCGTCACGACTTCCTATGCCATCACCAAGCGCGAAAACCCGCTGCCCCTCGAGGCCCGTCAGTTCAGCGCCCAGGGCTTTCCCAACTTCATCAACGAGTATTACGACGACGAGGGCTGGTGGGCGCTCGGCCTTATCAGAGCCTACGACATCACCAGGGACCAGGACTACCTCGACATGGCTGTGCGCATCTTTGCCGACATGAAGACGGGCGGCAACACCACCTGCGACGGCGGCATCTACTGGAGCAAGGACCGCAAGTACGTCAACGCCATCGCCAACGAGCTCTACCTCAGCGTCGCCGCCTCGCTTGCCAACCGCATCACCAGCGACAAGGCCAGCTACCTCAGCATCGCGACGTCCCAGTGGGCTTGGTTCAAGGCCAGCGGCATGATCAACGACGAGGGCACCATCAATGACGGCCTCGACGGCGACTGCCAGAACAACGGCGCCAACGTGTGGTCCTACAACCAAGGTGTCGTTCTCGGCGCTCTCGTCGAGCTGAGCCGCGCCACTGGCGACAAGTCGGTCCTGACCGATGCCGCCAACATCGCCAAGGCCGCCATCAAGCGGTTGGCCGACGACAACGGCATCCTCCACGACACGTGCGAGCCCAACTGCGGCTCCGATGGCAACCAGTTCAAGGGCATCTTTGTTCGCAACCTGCGGTACCTGCACGCCGTGGCGCCCCAGAACGACTTCAAGACCTTCCTCCTCAAGAACGCAGATAGCAACTGGTCCAAGAACCGCGATGCTAAGGGAAAGCTAGGTGTAGTTTGGTCAGGCCCCGTACAGGGTGTTTCCGGACCGACTCACAGCTCAGCACTAGACTCGATTGTTGCCGCGATTGCGGTCGCCTAAGAGCAATTGCCATGTTCGCGGACCGCTGACCACTGGGCCGGAATTGGCATTGGATTCATAGGGTCGCTTTGATCACTCGTCTTCCTTTTTTCCCCCTCCTTTTGATTCTTCTTCTTCTTCCTTTTCTTCAATTGGCGTCGGGAAATAGGGAGCGTACTAGACTTGTTCAGGACGGGATACCCTCTGACACGGACACTCCTTTGGCGCTTGTGGCAAGACCAAAAGAAACTCAGGCGCACGGGGATTTATTGTTAATGATGACTCTAATGAGTAATGATACCACAGTTCTTCAAGTAGTTCGAAAAGTTTGTGTTGTAGATCCGGATGACAGTATGCAAGCCTGCACCACTTTGGAAAATACATCATCTTCCAAGAGTCCCAGGAGTCACATCAAAGTCAGTAGTCGAAAAGTGCGTGACTTGAATGCTATGAGCATCCTTTCAGCTCCTCTCCTCTCCGTCGCCCCTTATGGTGTTTCCGGACACTAGCCCATGTAGGGAAGAGGCGGCCGCCGGTCGACTCGTGCCCCTTACAGCGAGGTTCGACGAGAGGTCGAAGCGCCGAGCTGAATAGAGTTGACGCGGACCAGCAGACTCTCAGACCAGAGGCAGATCTCCCGAACGATCATATAGGTTTGGGGGGAGCCTGTGAGCCGGTGGGAACGTGATTTCTAGCTCAATGCTGATCGCTTCCGCTTTAAATTGCCCGAGAAGATCGGTCGGGGGTCGCGGTGTCATGCGGGGGAGATTTGAACTGGAGATCACATTGCGAAGTGTTTGCCTGTTCATGGCGAGGATTGTAACTAGGTAGTTTATGAACATGTGCTGCATTAAGAGATAAAGGAGGAAACGACGACACTTATGCTCTTAAAGAGTTCTAAGCATGCGACTGCTATCCATTAGTGTCTTGGCGGTGTGGGGTTTAGTTGAGGAGACGAATGCGCAGTCAATGATAATATATCCCTTGGGAGTTTTCCCCCCCCTTGACATCTCCAAACAAAGCCACAGGACTCACGGCGTCATGGCCTGATGTCGCCCCTCCCAAAAAAGAAAAAAGACCCACGGGTTCGCCATGCTACACAAACGCATCCGTGTTCGAGATGTGGAAATCCATCATCCCATGATTTTGGAGTGACTCCCAAAAATAGCATTGGCAAAGCAAAGCCCGAGCTCCAGCCCAACCGGTTGGACGAACGGGACGAGATTAACCCCTCGCACAGGAATGACAACACAAACCTCTCTTTACGCGGTGAGACACGCGGATACAACAGTACGCGCATTCGCGCGTATTTGATACGACACAGTAAGAAGGAGGAGGAGGAGGAGGAGGAGGAGGAGGGGAGGGTCCCAGGGAGTCCATGACGTGCACTTTTACCCAAGTGGGCGGGCGGTGCCGCGGAGCCTTCGGAGGAGAGGCGGGGGATACGTTATTATACGGCCATACACATGAAATGGATGCGCCGTGGTTCACATCTCATTCCTCACCCGCTGTAACCCCCCTCCCCTCTCCCTTGGACGAAAAAGAGGCAGCTCGAAAAGGTTGTTTCATCCCTTCTACTACCTACTCCTCCTTGTCCGACCGGTACATCACCAGTTCACCCAAGTGATTCTTCGCATCACCCATCGCGACCGTGGTTCAGCGTCCTGTGGTGACTGGCCGTCTCATCTTCGGCTCAGCTAATTCCTCTCCGGCCCCCCTCCTCCCCTCTCGTTTGATCATTCCGAATCGACTTGAGGGTTTCATATCCTACCCGCGGTGACCGTTCACCTGCCATGGCACCCTCCTCGCGCGACCCCTTTGGCCAGGTCCTCAAGAACCTGGCCCTCATCGCCCTGAGCCTCGCCTTTTTGCCCTTGAACACGGTCCTGCTGTTCGCGTGCTATACCTGGCAGCACCTGCGTCCCGGCCGGGCTTCCGGCACTCCCGGCACTCCCGGCGCTCCCGATACGGCGGACCAACGGCAACCGCTGCGTCGCCGGACCATCCTCGTCACCGGCGTCGGCATGACCAAAGGCCTCACATTGGCACGCCTGTTCCACAAAGCCGGCCACCGCGTCGTCGGCGCCGACTTCTCCCCCCACGCCTGCGGCAGCAGGTCCCGCGCGCTGTCCGCCTACCACGTCCTCCAGAAGCCTAGCCGCGGAAGCGCCGACCCTTACCTCGACTCGGTGCTCAGGGTCGTCAAGCAAGAAGAGGTTGATCTCTGGGTCAGCTGCTCGGGCGTCGGCTCCGCCGTCGAGGACGGCATCGTCAAGGAGGTCCTCGAGGCTCGCACCGGCTGCCGTGCTGTGCAGTTCGACGTCGCGCGCACCCAGGTGCTGCACGAGAAGGACTCCTTCATGGAGCACACGCGCGAGACAGGGCTGCGCGTGCCCGAGTCCTATCTCGTCACGAGCCGCAACGAGATGATTGCCGCGCTCGAGGGCGCCGCCGCGGGGCTGTCGTACGACTCGGAAGGGGAGGCCGCCAAGCCGCCGAGGGCCAGGAGGCCGCGCTTCATCGCCAAGTCGGTCGGCGTCAACGACAGGGGCCGCGGCGACATGACGCTGCTGCCGCTGCCGACGGAGAAGCAGACGTACGACCACATCTACCGCCTCGAGTGGCTGGGCTTGTCGGACAAGGAGCCCTGGCTGCTGCAGGAGTTCATCGACGGCCACGAGTTCTGCACGCACTCGCTCGTCGTGCGCGGCAGGGTGCGCGCCTTCGTCGCGTGCCGCTCGGCGGAGCTGCTGATGCACTACGTCGCGCTGCCGCCCGAGTCGTCACTGTCGCTCGCGATGCTCGAGTTCACGAGAAAGCAGGCCACGTCGTTCGGGGAGAGCTTCACGGGCCACCTGAGCTTCGACTTCATGGTGACCGACACGGACGTGGCCGTGGCCAAGATGAGCAGTCCCGAGCAGCTGGCGTTGTATCCCATCGAGTGCAACCCTCGGGCGCACACGGCCGTCGCGCTGTTTGGGGACACGCCGGACTTGGTGGAGCAGTACCTCGCCGTCCTCGATGACGATGATGATAATGACGACGACAAGTCTGGGGAGAGGCTCGGTGTTGAGGTGGTGACGCCACGGAAGCCGACCAACTACTACTGGATCGGCCACGATCTTCTGACGCTCCTCCTGCTCCCTACGGCGCAGCTCCTGCTCTTCCGTACGTCGTTGGCGGCGTATGGACGCTCCGTCAAGACGTTTGCCGAGCACATCCTGTTCTGGAAGGACGGCACATTCGAGCCGTGGGACCCACTGCCGGCGTGGTGGCTGTACCACGTCTACTGGCCCTCGGTGTTCTGGAACTGCATCGTCAACTGGCGGTGCTGGAGCCGCATCAACGTGAGCACTACAAAGATGTTTGAGTGCGACTGAGTTCAAAGCAGAGGACACGTTGGGCTATGCATGTATGTTGTGGGGAGGATGTTGAATGAACCGGGTCCGACAGGGCGCCATGCGAAGGACTCGTTCACCGGCATGTAAAGCTGCAAAGATGCTTCCCAAAAGATTAGACATTGCACGAAGCAGTTCCAATGATGCGGTATTCATTTTGGAAAGTGAAACGGAAAAGAAAACGAAGAAGAAAAATGCATGTTGTCGAGGCAGTTTCGAAATCATGAGTGATCTTGCCTCTTTCCAGACCCAGGTCTCGTCCCCCTCGCAGTCATCCCTACTATCCACACATGGACTAAAAAAAGATGTGGTGAGTAAATGGTACTCTAGAATGGACTGTCGACCGAGTCAGCTGGTCAACAATGTCGTTCTCTACGCCCTTCGAAGGGGGGTTCGTGTCAACATAATGTGGACGACACGCCCGGAACCCTTCCGAGGCCATTCCGGGCGCCGTTCCGAAGGGACCCGCCGCCACCGAACGGGGTAACACAGACTGCCTGGGTACAATTACAGGTGGACAATCGACAATATATCGAGATGGGAGGCGGGTGGGGTATACTCATATCGTTGATAGAGGGTAACCCCCGACATCAGCAGCTGCGCTTGATTGGCTGTTCTGTTCTCGATCCATCCACATCCAATTGACTTCAACTCAGGTTTCTGCGGCAGCGTGGCATTAAAGGATTCAATATATATTGCCTTTCGGTTCTGCCTCGAGAGAGAGAGAGACGTTCACGACAACTCTCTCGCTATTTCAATCCCACGAACCATAGACGGAGAAAAAAAAGGAATAGAGCAATAGGTCGTTCAGCATGGACTCGTCCGAGTTCCGCGCCGCGGCCCAAGAGGTCGTGGAAGATAGTAAGTCGTCTCTCATTCTCACTCTCACTCTCATATCTCATAACTCACTCTCAAAACTCACCAACTCACTCACCTAATTCCCTCTCTAACACCGTCCCCAGTCACCAAGTACTACGATACCATCGCCTCCCAGCCCAAGGTCCTCACCTCCGTGACGCCAGGCTACCTCCGCCCTCTCCTCCCGGCCGCCGCCCCCGAGGACCCGGAGTCCTGGCAGGCCATCCACGCCGACCTCCAGTCACACATCGTACCGGGAATCACCCACTGGCAGTCCCCGTCCTTCCACGCCTTCTTCCCATGCTCCTCCTCCTACCCGGCCATGCTCGCCGAGCTCTACTCCAACGCCTTCAACGGCGCCCACTTCAACTGGATCTGCTCCCCGGCCGTTACCGAGCTCGAGACCATCGTCCTCGACTGGCTCGCCCGCCTCCTCGCCCTGCCCGCGTGTTACCTCTCCACCGCCCCGACCCGCGGCGGCGGCGTCCTCCACGGCACCGCCTCCGAGGCCATCCTCACCGTCATGGTCGCCGCCCGCGACAAGTTCCTCCGCGCCGCCACCGCCCACCTCCCCGACGGCTCCGACGAGAAAGAAGATGAGTCCTGGCGCCTGCGCTCAAAACTTGTCGCCCTCGGCAGCGAGATGGCCCACTCCTCCACCAAAAAGGCCGCTCAGATTCTCGGCGTCCGCTTCGCCACCGTTCCGGCCCCCGCCGAGACCGGCTACGCCATGTCCGGCGCCGCCCTCGCCGAAACCGTCGCCGCCCTCCGCGCCCGCGGCCTCGAGCCCTTTTATCTCACCGCCACCCTCGGCACAACGGACACCTGCGCCATCGACGATTTCCCCGGCATCCGTGACGTGCTCTCCGCCGCCGACGAGCGGGACAGGATCTGGGTCCACGTCGACGCCGCCTACGCCGGTTCGGCCCTCATGCTGCCCGAGAACGCCCACCACACCGAGCCCTTCGCCGCATTCCACTCCTTCAACGTGAACCCGCACAAGTGGATGCTGACAAACTTCGACTGCTCCGCCCTCTGGGTCCGCGACCGCGCCTGGCTCGTCGAGTCGCTGAGCATCAAGCCCGCCTACCTGCGCAACCAGTTTTCCGAGGCCGGCCTCGTCACCGACTACCGCGACTGGCAGATCCCCCTCGGCCGCCGCTTCCGCAGTCTGAAGCTGTGGTTCGTCCTGCGGGCCTACGGCGCCTCCGGCATCCGCGCCCACCTGCGCCGTGGCATCGACCTCGGCGAGAGGTTCGCCGACATGGTCCGGTCGAGAGACGACCTCTTCGAGATTATCACGGGGCCGCGGTTCGCCCTCGTCGTCTTCACGTGCAAGGGAGCGGACCGGGCCGAGGGCAACAGTGTGACAGAGGCCGTGTTGGAGGCAATCAACGGCGAGGGAGTCATCTACCTCACACCGACGACATTGCACGGCACCTACGGCATCCGCATGTGCACGAGCAGCAGCCAGATCGGTGAGGAGGAACACAATAAGAAGGCTTTTGATATCTTGGTCGCAACGACGGAGAAAACATTGGCTGAGCGAAAGTAGATACGGCGCTCGGGGTAGACGAATAGATGATGAATAGATCCGGCCACGGAGCGTAAATTTGTCTTTTTTTTTTTTTTTTTTTGACCACATTGCGAACAACATACTCAAGGGCAAGCACGGTCTGCTGGCAAGTGTGACTTTGTGTCTGGAAAGTCGATATCGACGGCTGACGTAGAAGTACGATGCGAGATGCAAACCAAGTTTCGAGGTTATGCTTGTCACACGCTGTGACGCGATGCGGAGTAACAGGCGCAAGTCACCGTCTTGACAAGCTGCTGTTAGTATCGTAACAATAATTGCTTAGTGCTATGATGTATTCACAGCTTTGCAAATGCTTCCCATCCACTACTCGTGTAACTCCGTTCCCTCCGACACTCCGACACTCCAACATTCCAAGAAACCGAGGCCAACCTTTTCTTCTCTTTCTGCTATGCAAACCCCTTAATGGTAATCATAATCGTTCTCATAATTTCGTATAAATGCTTTGTTGGTGTGGTCTGTGTTATCCCCGATTCGATGATCCACCCAAAAGGCCCAACGGACGGATCTCCAATCATCACCAATAGTCCCTCGACCGCGAAGCTGGGTTGCTCCGGCTGCGTTTATGCTCATCGTACCGCCTGCCATACCCGTAATCCCTCTCGAAAGGGTCAACAGCGCGTGCGTACTCCCGCTCGCCCCTTGCGCTTCCCTCCCTCATTCGCACCCTCGGCTCAGAAGCCTCGCTCTCCGGCGGCCCGTAATCTCTCACCGATTTGTACTCGCTCTCGTCCCAATCGCGATCATAGTATTCCCTGTCGCTCTGGTCGTCCCGAAAGCTTCGGTCGTCTCTGTCGAGGCCCCTGTCCCGGTCGCGGTCCCGGTCCCGATCCCAAGCGGCCTGGCTCCGGCTGCTCCTCGGGGGGCGAGACCGCGACTGTCGCTGTCTCCGTCTCTCTTCCCTCCGTTGTTCTTCCGAGTACTTCTCCTCCGTCCGTCGGAGTGACTTGTCGATGCCGAAGACAACGGTGGCGCCGATGAGGCCAAGTGCAAGGGCTTGTCCCCAGTCGAAGCCACCGGCCTCTTTCTCAAACTCTTTTCGCTGTTTACGACTCTCGGGTTCGGCCTTCCATGGTCGCGGATCGGGAGGGAGAAAGTTGGCCGGCTTGACCATTGCTCTGGTTGCTCGTTCTTTGGTAGACTTTTTGTTGTCTTGTGAAAGGGCGATTGGTCGGGTGAGCTAAAATATAGTCCAACTTGTGTTTCCGGCTACAGAACCTCAGAGCTCAACCGCGTCTTCAATGGGCTTTGCTAATGTAAGATGCGAGGGCAGTAGTCGTCCGCCGCCTCGGAGGTTTATGCTATAAATCTAAAGGGTGATTGACAAGTGGCTTGGCGTATGCGGTTTAATGCCCGGATTGAGGCAAGAATGTCTGGGGGAGGGACCTGACGGCGTCGCACTTTCCAACGGCAGGTAGGAGCTGACAGATGTGGCTGGAAGCTGTCATTAAATGTATTCCCCCTAAAGACGGTGTGTGTGAACCCCTTGGGTTCCGACCGTTTTGCCCCTGGGCCAATGGCACGCCCCCCCGCCTGATGAACTGACATCCAATGTTCACGGGATGCTCGCTATCGGGCCCCTTAGAGAGCTATCCCATTGGGCTACGAGTGAGAGCTTGTCGTCACTCTGCAGCATGATGTCATAGTGCGGCCCAGGCCCGATCCGCACATCATTCATCGCCAAGCCGTTGACGTCAAGTGTCGATTTGGGCCATAGCTCCAACCCTCCCAGGTCGTTGCACACTTACGGCGTTCCACTGCTCGAGAGCCAATCCATCATCAAAAACCGCGCGCATGCCGTGGGTGTGGCTTAGCCAGGCGACATATGCAAGGGTCGGTCTCCTCCGGTCTCAACTACATCCGAAGTTGAGCGGTCAAACTCGTCGGGGCAAAAAGTACGAAGAGGATCAGAAATGTCTTGAGCTACTCGACGATGATTGCGTCAGGTTCGCAGCAAACAACAATGCGGTCGTGGTATTATTCAACACTCTTGGTCTAAGGAGTGGAAATCTACTAGATGCTTGCCCTTCTGGGCGCCATGGTCCTCCGCATCGCCTTCTTGGCCTCGGTTTCTTCCATAAAAGGCAGCGCACCATCATCTCGAAGCTTCTGCAGGAAGTCCTGCCCATACTTGTATCCCATCTGGTACAGCTCGTCAAATTTGCCAAAATCGAGCGTGCCATAGTCGTCAATCGGAGGTCGCATATAAAAACAGCCCGGCATCATCTTAGCCCTTTCCAGGGCGTCGACGCTAGACACGTAGGCAAGTCTAGCCTGTATCTCCGCCAGCGTTGGAGGATTGGGCGTTACTGAGAATGGGTTCCACCGGTTCCAGAAGGCCCACACTCCCGACAGCGAATCGCCGTAGGTCTGCGGTGTGTCATCGTCCAGGGAACCGACATCGATCGAGAAGATTGTGTCCACTCCCAGTCTCTTCATGTGCGACACAGTCAGGTTGTCAATGTAGCCACCGTCCAGGAGCATGCTGCCTTCGTCGCACAATGGTGGGAGTAGGCCGGCTAGTGACATGGATGCTCTGATGTACCTCCATGCGTAACCACTAGTATGGTATTCGATTCGACTCTTGCTGATGTTCGTTGTGTTGCAGTAGAACTCGAGCCAGAAATCTTCGATCTGAGCCTTGCCGAACGTCTTAAAAATACCGCGATTGAACTCATGCCCAGTGGTGTACGACGCGGTTGGGTACGTGAGGTCCAGCGCCAAACGCCACATGCTGGACATGCGGCCTGCGAACTTCTTGGCGAGACCAAAGATCGGGACAACATCGGCGTGGCGGGCATAGAGAGCACCGATGAAGGCTCCGATCGATGTTCCACCGACGACATCAATGGGGATGCCCGATTCCTCCATGGCTTGAATGATGCCGATTTGCGTGAAACCTCGGGCTCCGCCTCCACCAAGAACCAGTCCAATAGACTTGCCACAGAGTCGTCTGGCCAGGCGGTGGAAATCGCCCTTGTATGGTGCATCTGGGGAGTAGAAGGCGCTGTGTCGAGTCTTCCTTGACGTGTACTTCTGGATCTCCGCCTGAATTATCTGAACCCGCTCCTTCAACGTAGTGCTCGTCCTTTTGGAAGGCGGATGCACAGGTAAGATGTTCGGTCCAAGAGGCATTTGAACATGGTAGTGACCGCCATTGATCCACATGCGATTCCTCAGCCACGCCCTGGTCAAGCCAGACTGGGAGTACCGCTCAGGATGGAGAAGGACAAGGAGCTTCCTCGCTGTCGACTTCATCCCCAGCATGAAGCGCTCGTACTCGCCAATCTCGGGAGAGCCCTCGGCCAGACCCACAAGGAGGATACAGTCAGCTTGCGTGATGCACGTCTGAGTCCATGGAGAGTTGACATTGGTATCTGATTGATTGTTAGCATCATGTTCGGCACAGGATGTATCAACGACAAATTGCGAGAATTATTGTCCAATCAGGAAAAAATTAGAGTTAATGTTTGGCCTTCAGCGGGCTTTGCCTCGGGAAACAGGTTTATTCATCATAAAAGGGACGGGTAAGAAAAACGAACAGAGATGGAAGAAGCTTACCTGCGACGTAAACAACCAGCCCGTATTTCTCCTCCAAGTCGGCCAAGTACTGGGAAAGCTTGAGCTTGCCCATCTTGTTGAAGGCATGTTTGCCAAGGTGATTAAGAATTGCCGACTGGTTGAGAGAGGTGGCACCGTTTGCAGGGCCGACCTGAGCCAGAGCATTCATAAGTCGGTTGCCAAACTCCACCACGGGAACACCAGAGGTTACGGGCAAGATAGCGACAGTCCTCAGGTTGAGAGACGAAGAACCCTTGGTGATTGTGTTGGTGTTGCCTGCCTCCTTGGAAAGGAGTTGCGAGGGGTCGTCAACAAGGTTCCTCATGCGCGACGCAATGATCTTGGAAATCTTGATGGTGATATTTGGATGTTCTTGAGCAAGGCTGTTGAAGAGCGTGCGCGGGAACTTAACCAGCTCGGTTTGCCGAATGGCATGAAGCGTACCGGGTCTGACTGACTCCGTCAAGACCTCCAGCTCGCCAACGCTTTCGCCTTGACCGAACTCGGCTCGGACACTGACACCACCATCCTTCCTGTCTTGAACGAGACGCAACCGGCCGTTGAGGACAATGTGGATGGCCTCGCTCTCCTCGCCTTCATGGAAAAGCACCTGTCCAGCATCGACCTGCTCCCAGTCGAGAGCAAAGTCGATGTGCATGATCAAACGCGGAAGAAGACTGGTGAGTCTCTTGGCCATTGTGAGTAAGACGATGGGGTAGCGATCGACAATCCGCTCAAGAGCCGACCGTGGAAGGAATCCGACGTAGACATCCGTCTTCGCAACCACGTCAATGAAGGATCGATATGACGATACGGTGCCAACGTATCCAGCTAAACCGCCAGGCTTGATGAGTGACACACTGCGACGGTACGGCGTCTTCTTCTTCGAGTCCGCGTTGTCTGAAAATCCGGGGGAGCCATCCACACCCGTGTAATCCGCGTGCAGTGATGTTCTGCTCGAAGATTGTAGAATGTCCGCCGATGTGTCCTCCTTGGAAGTGCAGATGTCAAGGAATCCATCGACAACATAGTAGAGGCCAGGGTTGCGCTCGCCTTGCTCAACCAGAACGGATCCTTTGGGAAAGAAGACAATCTCAACGTCGTCCTTCATGTCATTTGCGAGGATGTGGGCATTGGGCGGTGTGTTCAGAGTAAACCCTCCAGAGGTCATCGACTCCGTATCGCCATCGCCAGAGGCGTCAAACGGGCCCATGAGACCAAACGCGTTGTTGCCCAAACCTTGTCTGGGTCGTCTTTGGTCGTAAGAAAAGAGCCGAGGAGAGCCTTCGACAGATTCGGCTTCGCGTGACACACTGCCGTTGCTGCTAAGACCGATCGCCTTGAACATACATTCAAGAATCGACTGTCGAAAAAGATTGTCCTCATCCAACGACTCTCTGCCGTCGACTGATACCCGAGAGTGTCGCTCGGTCGTGAAGGGGTTGAACGAGCGCTGGGCAAGAGGGCTGACGCCCTCGTGGCGAAGGGCATCGGCGACTTGGTCAAGGTGTACACTGCTCGCACCCGATGGCCGATGACCGCCGTATCGGGCGGATTGAATATTGGCCAGAAGATCGCCAGGGCTCGGTGTGTGCGTAGAGGCTCGCTCCCGTGGCGGCGCGATTGTGGTTGCAACCTGGGAAAATGATCTTTCCTTGGTGGCCATGGAGTGTATCATCGCATCCTTGCGGAGAGTTGATGTTGACTTGCGACGACGATGGGCGTTCGCATTGTGAAGCGCAATGCCCTTGCTTTCTGATTCGCCACCAACCCTCTCTCGTTCTCGATCAAACTTCTCCTTCAGGCGCTGTAAAGCATCACCCCGGAGCATGTTGGGCAACTGGCAGGTGGTAAAAGAAAGCATGTTCTTTTCAGTTTGAAGAACCTCGCCAGTGAGCCCCAGGTAGTTGTAAGCTGTAGCCAGCGTCACTCTCTGGAAGCGAGAAAGAATGACCTGAACGATGTGGGACGTCGCCTTGGGATAGACCTTGGTCAGACGACGAAAGGCGCTGGCCGGGATAATGGCGATGGTTGTGTCGACAGTCGCTCTGGCAATTATGTCTGGGTGAGCTGAGCCTGACGTCGCTCGACTTTGAAGCGTAGGACGTCTGGCTTGACGAGCGCCCCCGGCGCTGTCAAGAGAAATGGGCGGAATCCTCGCGCTGCCAGGAAGGTTGGGCGTAGCCGCCCGTCTCGGAGGTTCCTCGATCCGCACACCAGGCCTCTCTTCCGTGCTCTCAGGAAATTCAGGAGTGGCAGGAAACGGGCTGACGGGGTCAGAGGGCATGCGGCGGAAACCAGCATTGCGTGGGAAAGGGGATGTTCTCAAGCCTGCGCTGCCAGTGGTGGACTCAGGTGTATCGTCATCTGTCGACCGAAGCTTCACATCCTCTGTGAAAAGAGACATGATGGAGAAGAGAGATGACATCGGAGCACCGTTGCGAACTTCAGTAAGAAGCTGGTACCGCTGCTGCCCATGTGGCGAAGACATATCTTCCTCTTCCCCGACATCGGCAGAATCGGCACCATAGCTGTCGCATGGGTCTGTATCCATGGCTCTGGCAATTCGGCCAGATTTGACAAATATCTCCACCAAGCCGTCGACAACAATGCAAAAGCCCTTTTCCTCTTCGAGATTGAAGGTCTCGCCAGCGATGAGCTTGCGAGTCTGCATGCTCCTCGTCAATTCGTGGAAGACCTGTCGCTCCAGGTAACCGAAGATCTTGATGGCGCTCAGGAACTCGTCCAGGTAGCTTGACAGGCCAGACTTCTTGCCCTCATCGTGTGTGTCGGGGAACAGGTCCACATCGGGCTCCTTTCTCTGCGGCTCTGGGGGGAGGCGAGAGTACATGTTGAGAATGCGGTATCGCACGACCCAACTGACCGCAGATATGATGGCTACCACAATGACCATCCTTTGACCGTCAGGTCAGCAAGAGCTCACGAGGGCTATGGAATGTCGTCGTACTCACAAGGTAGTGGCGTTCATCGTCACGGTCCAGCTTGTTGAGAACAATGTGAAGAGGACAGTCGGGATCGTGATTGTGACGATCCGTATGGCCCAGTACAAGATCGAGGAGACCAGGGACAGGATGGCGAGGATCAAGCGGCCAAACAGGCCGAGCCAGCTGGACGATCCCTGAGCCGCGACGACCTCCTGCGCGCGCGTAAAGGCAGACGGCAGGGCAGCATCGGGAGATGCATTCATTGTTGCCGACAAGCTCTCTGACACCGCGTGGGCGGCACTCGAAATGTCGGACGACGACATGACTGCGGTGTTGGGGGATGGGACGGGCGTTGCAGCATAGTGCAAATGCAAAGGATATAAAGACAGATTACATGTTTGGACCACGCGACCCTGGGGCTAGCAGGACACAGCAAGGGAGGATGGCTTTTTAAGGCCGTTTTGGTGGCTGAGACGCAGGACCGAGGTCGAGGGGTGGTTGGTGATTGGAAGGAAGGAAGAAAGAGAAAAATAGAAACGGGAAGAAAATGACCTTTTTGCGCTTGTGGGGGGGGGGAGCTTGAAGAAGCTTGGAAGATCAAGGAACTCGGGCACGGGCGGTCTGCAATTATGCCGCCCCATGCCGCTAAAAAAGAAAGAAAGGTCCCGGAGCGGGACGTGCGGCATGTGATACCAGGCGCTGGAAGGTGCTGAGTGAGGTACCTAAGTACACAATTATGAACCGCGCTGTTGTTGGTAATGCTGCATGGAGGGGCACAATTGCATCGGGGAAACTTCGACCTTCGACGATCTAACGACGCTCTGCGACAACCAGTTTCCGACGCCACAAATTGCCTTTACAGTCCTTTCGAGTGAGGCTACGAACACCCTAAAGTATATTACTCGAAACCCACCGGTATGCCTTTTGCGCAGCTAGTTCTGGGCAGTCCGGGCTCCGGAAAGAGCACGTACTGCGATGGCAGTAAGAGTCACCCTTGCCAACGCATGCTTCGTGGTCTCGGAAGCTAACGACATGTACCTTTTAGTGCACCAGTTCATGGGCGCCATTGGTCGCGCATGCTCTGTGGTGAACCTCGATCCCGCGAACGACCACACAAGCTACCCGAAAGCGCTTGACATCCGGGACCTGGTGAAGCTGGAGGAAATCATGGCGACGGACAAGCTGGGTCCGAATGGAGGCATTCTCTACGCCCTGGAAGAGCTAGAGCACAACATGGAGTGGCTCGAGGAAGGGCTGAAAGAGTTCAGCGAAGACTACATTCTGTTTGACTGCCCGGGACAGGTCGAACTATACACACATCACAACTCTCTGCGCAATATCTTCTTCAGACTACAGAAGATCGGTTTCAGGGTCGGTCCTTCAACTTCTACCCCTTGAGTTGACCAACCACCCACTGACTTCGAACCAGCTTGTCGTAGTACACCTCTCCGACTCGTTCTGCCTAACCCAACCTTCGTTGTACATCTCGAACCTGCTCCTGGCCCTCCGCGCCATGCTCCAGATGGACATGCCACACATCAACGTCCTGACCAAGATCGACAAAGTGGCCTCCTATGATAGCCTGCCCTTCAATCTCGAATATTACACCGATGTTGACGACCTGTCGTACCTGATCCCCTACCTCGAGGAGGAATCGCCGGCGATGCGGAACGAAAAGTTCAGTCGACTGAACGAGGCGGTCTCGAACATGATTGAGAGCTACAGTCTGGTCCGTTTTGAGGTCCTCGCTGTGGAAGACAAGAAGAGCATGATGCATCTCCTCCGAGTGATCGACCGAGCAGGAGGATACGTTTTCGGAAGCGCTGAGGGTGCGAACGATTCCGTCTGGCAGGTCGCCATGCGCAATGAGTCGGCCATGATGGAAATTCAGGATATCCAGGAGCGCTGGGTCGACCGCAAGACCGAGTACGATGAGCTGGAGCGGAAAGGGTGGGAGGAGCAAGCCAAAATGCGGGAGGAGGAAGACCCGAGCGCGGGTCAGTCATCGGCACAGCAGGCTGCGGCGGATTACGATCCAGACTTCGGCGACATGTCGATACCCGCGGATAGCGGTGTAAAAGTAGTGCGCAGGAACAAATGATACCCTTCAGCCGTCTTCTTCAACCATGTCATCCTCATCAGAGACATCCGACGCGTCGAACATCATGGTGTCCTCGGCCGGGATCCTGGACTCGGTAAATAGCGGCAGCGCGCCACTAGCAGCGGCAGTAGCAGAGTCCTTGGCAGCCAACACGAGCTGCCGGGCGCGTCGGACGGCTTCCTCTTCAGCCTTTCGAATGGTACCACTCACTCTGACGACCTTGAAGGTGCAGGGCTTGCCATCTCCGGCCTTCAGAGGCACGTGATTCATAAAAGTCAGGGCGGCCCAGACAAGACGGTAGTGTGCTCTCTTCACTTTCAAAATGAAGGTTGATGTTGCGGGAGAAAGGTACTTGACTATATGCCCGTTAGACTCTTTCGTGCGACGAATTATAGAGTCTGCGCTCACCTTGGAGATTTCCTTCCAAGGCACCAGAACCGTAGTCGCCAAACAGAGCAGCGGCCTCGAGTTTGATCGCCTTCAACAGAGACAGAGGAGTGAGACTGCCCGTCGTCGGCTGGTGCATGACCACGAAGTCTGGGACATTGGGTGCTTGTGGGTTCGAATTCTCTGGAGGATACAAAATATTGACGAGAACGTATCTCTCCTTGATTCGGACCATTTTAGTGTATGGGTATCGGTGTTATTCCAAGACAGAGTTCTGCTGAGGTCGAGTATTGAAAAAGTTCATGGTTCACGGTACGTACCTTTCGCGTGCAACCATTTGAAGATCAGCCCCTCCGAGTGGACTTGTCACTCTGGGGGCTGTGGCTCGCTGACTAAGGTGGGGGAGCTTCACCACTATTGATACCTCCCTCTGCACGAGCTCCCGACGTCACCAAGCACAGTCCGCCCATGTAATATTGGTCATGTCTTTAGGATCCTCTTAGCGGTTGCACGTCTTTTATGTTAATCTGATTCTTAAGTCGCCTTTGTTTATCAACTTTCTCAGCACATACCACATATTCGCGATTCCCGCCATGACTGACGCCCCTCTCAAAGTAGCTATCCTTATCGTCTCGACGACAGCGTCCAAGGACCCTTCAACAGATAAGTCGGAACTCGTCCTTAGAGATGTCATCGAAAATGAGGGTGGTGGAAAGTGGAAAGTCACAGAGACCAAGATCGTACAAGACCATGTTCCCCAGATCCAACGCCAGATCATGCTCTGGGCAGACCTAGGTCCCATCGAAGGTGTCAACTTAATCCTGACCACGGGAGGAACTGGTTTCGCAGTATCAGACAACACGCCCGAGGTACGATGGAATTCTGACTGATGCTATTCAATATTGATTTGGCTGTTTAGGCTGTCGCAACCCTCCTCCACAGGACCGCCCCAGGTCTGGTCCACGCAATGCTGGCTTCGTCCCTGGCTGTGACTCCATGTAAGCGAAGTCTGCATCTCATCCAAGACCGAACTGACAGCAGCAGTCGCCATGATGTCCAGGCCGGTGGCAGGCACTCGCAACACTACCGTTATCGTCACGCTCCCTGGGTCTCCTAAAGGCGCCAAGGAGAATTTGCAAGCCATCCTGAAGACGTTGCCTCACGCATGTGTCCAGGCCGCCGGCGCCGATTCCAGAATCCTTCACGAAGGCGGGGTGAAGAAGCTTGAATCAGATGCTGGCATCGGCCCAGATTCCGCCGCCGCCGCATCAAGCCCTCCACAAACTCACTCTCATGACCACTCTCACGACCACAGCCACGGCCATAGCCACGGGCATTCCCATAGTCATGCTCCTGGCCATGGGCACGGACATGGACACGGAGCTCTCGTCAGACACACGAAGCCAGGTGACAATCCCTTATCTAATGATCCCAGTCTTGGCCCCTCGCGCAGATACAGAGAGTCACCTTACCCCATGCTGGAGGTGGGCGATGCTCTGCGGCTCATCAAGGACTTTACCCCCGAGGCCGAGGTCGTAACTTCTAAAGTCGACGTCAGCCTCGTGAACTCGGTGCTGGCAGAAGACGTCACTGCTAGAGAAAGCGTGCCAGCATTCAGGGCGAGTATCGTCGATGGGTATGCCGTGGTCGTGCCGGAGGACGGCAACCTGAAGGGCGTCTTCCCCGTTGCCGCAGTATCACATGCCGCCCCCGGTGACGTGAAGACCCTCAAGGAAGGCGAAATCGCAAGAATAACCACAGGAGCCCCTCTGCCGCCGGGAGCCACTTCCGTAATTATGGTGGAAGACACCGTCCTGAAGTCTATGACCAAGGACGAAAAGGAGGAGAAGGAGGTGGAGATCCTCGCTGACGGCGTCAAACCCGGCGAGAACATCCGAGAGATCGGCAGCGACATCCAGGAGAAAGACGTGATCCTCAAAAAGGGAGAACAGATCTCGGGCGTTGGCGGCGAAATCGGCCTCCTTGCGGCTGTCGGCGTCGCCGAGGTCAAGACTTACAAGCGCCCCGTCGTCGGCATCCTCTCCACGGGCGACGAGATCATCGAGCCGGACCGTCCCGGCGGCCTCCGATTGGGCGAGGTCCGCGACACGAACCGCATCACGCTCATGTCCGCCGCGAGGCAGTGGGGATTCGAGGTTGTCGATCTCGGCATCGCCCGTGACAAGGCCAAGTCGCTTGAGGAAAATTTGCGCGAGGGCCTGCGCCGCAGCGACCTCCTCATCACCACGGGTGGTGTCTCGATGGGCGAGCTTGACCTCCTAAAGCCGACCATCGAGCGGTCCCTCGGCGGTACCATTCACTTCGGCCGCGTGGCCATGAAGCCCGGAAAGCCGACCACATTCGCCACGGTCCCGGTCAAGACGACGCTCGGCGATCGAGTCACCAAGACCATCTTCTCGCTACCCGGAAACCCCGCGTCGGCCCTCGTCACCTTCCACCTCTTCGTCCTGCCGGCGCTGCACAAGCTCTCTGGCATCGAGACCACAGGGTTGGCTAAGGTACCTGTGACCCTGGCCCACGACTTTTCTCTTGACAAGGTGCGACCCGAGTACCACCGCGCGATCGTCACGGTTGGGAAGGACGGGTCGCTATCGGCGAGCAGCACCGGCGGCCAGAGGAGCTCAAAGGTTGGCAGCTTGAAGTCGGCGAACGCACTGCTTGCTTTGCCGACAGGCTCGGAGCCGTTGAAAAAAGGAAGCAAGGTTGAGGCCCTTCTGATGGGAGATATCCGTGTGGAGCTTTGAACATGTAGATGAGGTACACTTAGACTGACAGACGAGGAATAACATATCGGTGGTATATGCCGTGTTGAGTCGCCAAGTGAGTAATTGTAAGTCCAACAAATGAGACTTGTACGATTCAAACGTCAGACCGTAAATTTAAGTCTCTCGGTCGTATGTATGAATGATGCGCAGAAATCATGTCGATGAGGAGCTATAATACTTCGATAGTGTACAATACAAAATATCCTCGCCCTGCCTTAATGCCATTAACGCCCGCCCAAGTAGCCTTGGTGCAATGCAGTGCTCCCCTGTACATCGTGCCCGAGGCAGACAATTGCTATGCTGTCTGTGGTAACCTCCTCCTTTTTGAGCCTCTCCTGTCGCCATGGTGTGTTTGGTTTATACCTTGCCGAAGGCGTTGGCCTTGCCGGAGACAAGGAGACCGACGATCAGACCGAAAAGACCGAGGACGGAGCTGAAGATCTCGACAACGAGAATCTTGACGAACCTGCACAGTGTACAGTCAACATACTGAGCCACACTCTCTCTGCATTACGGCGGAACTTACAGCGTGGGGTCAGCGGCATCGGCCAACGCGGCTCCACTACCGTTGATGCCGACAGCGACACCGCAAATCAGGTTGCACATTCCGACTGTGATACCGGCCCAGAAGAGGGCGAAGCCAGTGTAGTAGCTGTTGCCGTCGTGCAGGGTTTGGCCCTGGACGTTTTCGAGTTGGGCGGAAAAGACGATAGCCATGATGACGCCGTAAATGGCGACGACTTCACAGAAAATAATGGAGATCAGGTTCTTGGTTCGCACGCGCGGCGCCTTAACGCCCGCGCCGAGGATGGAGGAGCCAGTGATAAAGATGCCCCTAGATGTCGACGCCCGTTAGCAATGTTTCCGTGATGCTGGAGAATGCCAGATCCTGTCCGTACCATGCCGCGCCTACAACAGAAAGACCGATACACAGAGCGATGCCCGTGTCCGCCCACGCGTATGGTGAGATAGATTCGAGGAATTCGCCGACGTTAAAGGCCTCGCCCGATCCCGTGAAGAGCATGTCTATTTGATGTGTTAGCTGGCGCTGTCGCGGGTCGCCGATGCATCGCGGAGCGGGTTCGTACAAGCTCCCACAACGAGGAGGGTGCTCCCAATGCCTCCCAGGCCATACGTGAGACTCATCGTGCTGGGTTCGGCGTGTGTCGTTCCTGGTATCGTGGATGGTGATTAACGGCAGAGGAGGGCTTGGGGGGCGTTGCAGCTACGTCGAGCTCTCTAACCGATCGGGCGAGGTGAGGTAAGGTATCTGAGGTAAGGCAGGACCCAGAGTTGGAAAAGTCACATGACGTGAGCTTCTATCCATCTGTTAGGTAAGCAATCGGCAAAGCAGGGAGAGTCAGAAGGGGAACAGGCAACAGCGGGAGCAGCATCGGCCCCACCTGGCAGAGTCGATGAGTAAGCGGTTTCCAAGGATATCCTCAAACAAGGCCAGTATAAATACAACCTTGCGTCTTTCACACTCACAACCACCAAAAAGCCGCCCGCCCGAAGGAGATCCGAAACCAATCTCCAAGATGGCAGCCGCACCTCAATCGTTCTACGAGCTTTATCGCCGTAGCAGGTACTGCGCTATCCATCTCAATTACTACACACATACTGCTACAGTCAACTAACCCTCGTGTTTGATTACAGCATCGGTCTTGCGCTGACGGACATGCTCGATGACCTCATCAGCGAGGAGCGCATCCATCCCCAGTTGGCGATGAAGATCCTGGCAAACTTCGATCAGGCTATAACAGAGGCCCTGCAGAAGAGCGTTAAGGCTCGTCTCACCTTCAAGGTTAGTACTGTTGATTTCGTCGCCGCTTCCCTTCGCACTTCCCTTCCTTTAGCCGTTGCACCTGGCTCGTGGCTCGTGGCTCGTGGCTCGTGGATCCAGGTCCTCTCAACAGCTGAAATACTGTCCAAAGTCGCAGCTACATGACCACAATTCACTTTGCGATTCGTTTACCGCAAGAAACAAATGCTAACACTGTTTCTCACATAGGGAAGCTTGAGCACTTACCGTTTCTGCGACGAAGTCTGGACGTTTCTTATCAAGAACGTGCAATTCAAGCTCGATAATGGTGGGCAGATTGTCACAGCCGACAAGGTCAAAATCGTCAGCTGCAACGCCAAGAAGCCTGGCGAAGGGCCTTGAAGGATTACGGGCGCACAGGCAGATCGAGAGGGCCAGCAGCGGCCTCAGCCATCTCTCTCGTACACGGATGAATATGCATTTTTGGACCGGGGCGACGACATCGACGAGCGCCTTAGTGGCTGCATATATTTGGCGTTCAGGTTCATGGTCTCATGGTGGCAACGGGCTTGGGACAACTGGGAGTTCACACAAGATTGCGATTTTGATACCATAAGAGGTTTTACACAGCATCGTTCAACTCGATACACTGGAGAGTCAATAGACCGAGTGCCTACATGGAAGTTGTGCTGTTATCTGATCACATGGTCTGCCTAAGAAGCGGCTTGGACCATCCAGTGATATTTGAAGATATGCGCAATACACGTGACAATAGTCATTTATTGCGTCATGTGTTCCTGGCGCTTGTGCGAAGCTCACCTTCAACAAGGGCTGTTTGAAGATGCTTGCTTCTTAACACGAAATGTCATCGCCGGCATGATACGTCATCTCACGGGCAGGGTCTCCACTACTCAATTGGAAGGTTTACCGCTCGATTTGCAGACAACCATCAAATGGCGAATTTTGGCGGCACGAATGTTCCCTGAGGCCTTCTGGAAACTCTGACGTTTTTATCTGCCAAGCATCAGCAAACAGTCGTCTGGTATTTGGCACTGTTCCCAGCCGCTTCAAAGAGGGGGAAAGGCCGATGCTAGGTAGGTACCTGCAGAGCCGGGGTCTGTGTTCCGGAAACCGGGGGGGCTGGCCTCCGTATGGTTCCTCTCGGAGCAGGGCTAGTTTCTTCAATAGCAACCGCGGTTGCACCTTTCAATAGCCTCAAAGGCTTGTGTTTCCAACGACACGGTGTCCGATTGGACAGCTTGCCCACTCAGACTTTGTCAAGTTGTCCTTCTGGCAATGCAATTTACTGGAAACATTATCCAGCAAAAGACCACTATTCAGCGAGCGAGTCAACACCGAGACTCTGAGGGCAGCAAGCGCCTCCCTGCCTTGCTCTAACTGGGATTCCCCTTACACATCGTTGGCTTCTAGAGACTCCCACAATCCCATCTGCCGTTGAGACACACCACCGCTATCTGTCCCGCTGATGCTGCGGACAACTCTCTCCGGACTTCTTCAGACGCTCACACGACCACATGCGTTGCGTCTGCAGGTGCTACACTGACTGGACCACAGCGCAGCGCACCTCGGCCCGTTCTTAGCTTCATCCCATCGCCAAGGCCACCACCTCTGACCCCGACATCCACCGGCCGCCAGCAGCAGCAGCAGCAAGCAGGGGTCGCTCAACCAGCAGTAGCAGTCTCCTTCTTTCCTTGCTCTCTCCTCTCCACATAATGCTCCGCCAACGACAACCCGCCGCCGCCGCCGCCGCATCCGCCCCTTATTACCCTCAAAAGGAACAGATACCCACCATGGCGGCCGCGACGACGACTACCCTGGACAACGAGCACCGTCCGCTGCTCCCACGCCACGAGGACGACGTACGCAGCAGCGGCAGCAGCAGCAGGCACCCCACCGAGCCAGACCACAACGACGACGACGACGAGACGCCAGAAAGCATGTCTTGGGCACATCGCAACCAATGGATTGTGCTCGCCGTTGCGAGCGGCGCCTGCGCTGCGTTCAACGGCGTGTTTGCGAAGCTGTGAGTTGTCGACATTTTCCGTTCAGGTTCAATCAGGCTCCTGAGCGCCATCGCCAAGTGTTCACAAAACAATTTCACTTGGATGACTTGATTTCAATTGTTCTCCCGTCTGTGTTGTGTGCTTGAATATGTTCGCATTGTTGTTTCATTGATGCCAATTGTCACAGTCTCGTTTCAACGGTTCAGAAACACATCTCTGTTTACCTAATGCCGAACCTCTTACTCACACCCCAACAGGACCACGACTGATCTCACAACAACGATATCGCAAGCGATTTCCAACTTTCTTCATTTACAAAACATTGAAGGTGCCTTCGAGGTCGTCCTGCGAGCCGTAAGCTCACCTGACTGCTCATTCTCGTCACTGTACTAACTTGGTTCACCAGGTCTTCTTCGGTCTCAACCTCGTTTTCAACGGCATTGTAAGACTTCCATCCCCTACGCAGCATCACTCAACTAACACATTCCCCCAGATGTGGACTCTCTTCACGAAAGCCCTCGCCAAGGGTCAGTCGACGACACAGGTCTCCATCATGAATACGTCCTCCAACTTCGTCATCACCGCCATCCTTGGTCTCGCCATCTTCTCGGAGGCCCTGCCACCGCTGTGGTGGGTCGGCGCTGCCATGCTGGTCGCCGGTAATGTCATCATCGGCCGAAAGGATGAGGAGGCCGACAAGCCTGGTGGTGATTACGTGCCGGTGCCCCAGCAGCCCGGCCTCGCCACCGTTCCACTAGACGGCCCGGACGAGGACAAGGACTCTGACGACGAGGATATTGTCGATTTGGGGGACTTAAACTCGCCGGAGCCTCGGGCATGAGACCGGTTGAGAGAGAGCGATACATGGATGAGATGTACATGTTTGCATACGTAATTTCTATAAAGACTCTTAGATGATGCATTTGAGAGATATCGAAACTGTAAATTAAATATGCGTCTTGCGCCAATCTGTCTTTACCCTCCCGTAGATGCCTTTGGAAGCTATGATGCACGAGTATGCAAGTAAAAGATCTACCTGGTTCCAGTCTCGAGGCATTATGGACCGTCGAGACCGATTCCCCTGGCTAAAGAATGGACTCGGCTGTGTTTGCCATCACATGAGTATTTCCACAGGACTAGTATTTTGAGAGAGAGGAAATAGACTTGACAGCCAGGCGAAGCTTGCCCGGCTTCCAGGCCGATGTTGCTCATCTTACTGCCCAATACGTAGAAGAATGGGTTGGGCACTCCTGGACAGGCGTAAAGGGCAGCCTCTTCTTCGTCAGAAGATGGTGTCATTCTCGTCTTTGTAAAACGGAAAATGAAGCCAGTATTCGCCTGCCTCAAAGTGAAAGGGGAAGCGGAGCCCCAGGTACCAAAAGGGGATAGGGGGCTGGCATGGTAGAAGGAAATGAGGAAGAGAGAAAAGCATGGCACGAAGGAAGAAAAGGGGAACGAAAGGAGGAAAGAAAATATGACCAAACGGAGGATCGAACAACGCAAGCCAAGCGCGAGCCAGCGAAAACCGAGCCATAGGGAACAAGAGTTCAGCAGCACTCGACGTCTACCCCGTCCCGTGATTGTTGTTGAGACAGACGAGATGAATCCTTCCCTAGGGGGGCGAGGGAGGTCGAAGAAGGGATGTAGGATACTGCTCGAGCCAGCGGCCATTATGCCATGTCAAGTTGAAGGCCAAACTAGGGGGCCGAAAAAAAACAAGATTCGAAGTGATAAAAGAAATTGATGGCTAGGTGGAGGATCGAACGGTACAGGTCAAGGACAGACCGCCGAGAATCAAACCGGCTGGAACAAGACTTCGGCACCTCTCGACCACCTGGTTGTTAGAAAGACGACGACACTTGGCTCCTTGTTAAGGGCACTCGCTCCCCGGACGGAGGGACCTATGACTGTATGGCGTGAAAGTGAGCCGGACGTTGTATTCACTTCCCTCCTCCTCCTTCTCCTCCTCCTTCTCCTCCTCCTCCTCCTCGTCTTCCTCCTCGCCCCTCGATTTATTCATAACGGTCCCCAGAGACTGCCCATGCTGACGGGCTTTCGGCCGCAACAATTATCTTTACTATCCAGGAGACGATGGGCTTTGTCGTGGGCTACATATTTCGTTGACCTCCTATCAGCCTCCCCCTACCTTGGGCCATTTAAATCACCAAGAAACTCACCAGAAGCATGCCACAATACAACGGAAACAATTTGGTACTTAGTAGCATTGTTGCCGTCTTGTTCTATTCACCTCTAGCGATCCGGAAGCAAGCCCTGGCCATATTTACGCCCACGTACGCCGGCCAAACATCATGCTCCCTATATCATGTTGAAACTCCCAGGCCCCCAAAGCAACGTCAAATCATACAAGAAAACAGACCACATCAACGGTTCTCGAGCTCCACGGCCCCGTCATCGACATCATCCTCATCACCGTCCAGTATCTGCGCACCGGCCGGCCGGCCGACGCCGCCGCCACCTCCACCTCCACCGTTTCCACTCCCGCCCCTCCGCTCGTCGACCGACGACAGCCGCACCCTCCCACCAGACGCCATCAACACCTTGTCCGATACCCACCCCGCGGCGAGCCGCATCGCGCTCCACAGCCTCTCCTGGCTCTCAGCGAGGGCGGAGTCGTCGCGTGGGTTCTCAGCGTGCTCGGCCGTGAATTGGTACTTCAGGCAGTCCTTGACGGTGACCAGACCCGAAAGGCGGCCGTGGTATTCGACGAGCACGACCCTAGGGCCGATTTTGCGGAAGAGCTCCATGACTGTCTCAAGGGGTAGCCGGGGATGCGCCGTCACGGGCGTTGTATGGATGTACCGGCTGAAATCGACAGAAGTGGACGACATCGAGTCGAGATTCACCGTCACGGTGGGTGTGAGCGGGGTGGTCGAGTTGAGTGCCGCCGGCGGGGGCGAAAAGGTGCACCTCGCGTCTGGATTAATTGGCCTCTCGCGCCTTACCCGGTCGATGGCGTAGCGAAGCTCAGTGCGGCCGATGTAGCCGACGAGGATCTTGGAGGTGGCGTCCTCGACGATGGGGAAGCCTTGATACTTGTCCTCCTTGAGGAGTTTCTCGAGCTCGGAGAAGGCCATGCCGCTCACCGGCAACGATGTGATCTCGGTCCGCATGACCTCAGAGACGGGAACGCCAAAGTTGTGTTCCTCCTTGTTGTCCAGGAAGGGGAACCCGCTGAACCAGATCATCCTGTCGGCGATGCCACCCTTGCCAAAGAGCTCGCTGACGATCTTGGTCACTCCGACAACGATCATGGTGGGGAGGATGTACGTCAGAGCGCCGGTGAGCTCGAACATGATGACAACCACAGAAACAGTAATGTGCATGATGCCGCTCAGCGCCGCAGCTGCACCTAGGAAAGCGTATGTACCGGGTGTGATGCAAGGCTCGTCCGGCTTGCAAGCAGCGAAGAACGCACTCGTGGGGTTGGCTTCGTGGATTGCCTGGACAATGATGCCAACTGTACGGCCGAATGATGCGCCAATGGCCATGGATGGAACGAAAATGCCGGCTGGGACTTTACAGCCGTACGAGATGATGACAAGCAGAACCCTGAGAACCGTGGCCAGAGCCAGCGACAGAATATTGGAAAGCCGCTTGTCGGGCTCGCATAGACCGTGGTAATCCTCGCCTCCCTCGCACTCGAGGAACAAGATCTCCATGCTCTCCGTCATGTCGATCCTCAGGAAGACGTTGGGGTAGCAGATGATGGCGGTTCCGGCCGCGAGGATGGTCGCCTCTGCGATGGCATACTTTGACAAGTACTTCTTCCTGAAGGCCTGGGCTCGTAGATTCCACTTCATGACAAAAGCGCCGTAGAGACCGCCAAAGATGCCCAAGATGATGTAGAAGACCACCTCGAAAAAGTGCCACGATCGGTCGTAGTGGACCTGGAACATGACAAGCTGTCCCGTCCTAAAGGGGTTCATGGCCGCAAGCACGGCCGTTGCGACGAGGGCGCAGAAGTAGCTGCGCCACAAGGTCTTGAGAGGAAAGTAGTTCGACATCTCTTCCAGAGAGAACAGCACGCCGCCGATGGGACTACCAAAGGCAACGGCAACACCGGCCGCGGCGCAGGCGCTCAGGATCTCCCGCGTCTTGGCGGCATTGCGGCGGTACTTTTCGAACAAGCGTGAGATGACGTTTCCGGTGCACACGGCATAGTGCACACTGGGGCCCTCCTTTCCGACGGACAGGCCGGACGCGATGGCCAAGGGCAGGCAGACGGACTTGATCAGGAGCGTCCAGGAACCCAGGAATCCCTTCATGACGAAGCCGGCAATGATGCATTTGATCTCCGAGATACCCGACCCTGCGGCGTAGGGCGCAAATGACTTGACGAGCGTGGCCGAGGTGAAGGCGAAGACGGTGCCGAAGAGGATGTATAAAAAGTAGTTCGCCGGTCCGAAGCCCGTCCAGCGATGCCACTCGTCGCAGCCGTTGTCCTCGCCCCAGCAGCAAAAGTTCTCGTTGAGGTAGAAGGCCGTCGTACAGTATCCCATCTTTATATCGGACAGCCACTCCGTAATAATGTTGAGAAACGCCGCATTCAGCCCGATGGCAACTCCGATCAACGTCACGACAAGCCAACCCTGGGCGGCGTCGTAGGACTCGCGCAGGCGGTGCCTCCACCCTGCCTGGCCACTGTCGAGCATGCCGGCCCGCCGCCTCCGCCGCAGCTTCCTCCGCGCCTGCTCCCGGGCGGCATCCTGGACCCAGTCTATCGTGGTGAAGTCCTCATAGCGCTTGATCTCGGCGATCTCCTCCTCGATCTGTTGCTGCTGGTGGTGGTGGTGGGCGGGTGCCGCACCGGCGGCCTCGTCGTCGTGCTCGCTCTGCTCGGCGGTCGAGACGGCGAAAGAAATTCTCGAGCTGATGGATGGGCGCGGAGGCCGGTGCGGACTGTGGGAGAAGGACGTGCTTCGGGAAGTCATTGTCGCATCGGCGGCGCCATGCGCATGTTCGCGGCGATCGAGCACAGAGAGATTGGAGGAGGGGTGGCGGTGGTCGCCTTTCGTCAATGTCGCTTTGGTGGGGTTGAAGTCGGCAAGATGTCAATTGATCCCCATGGGTGTTACTAGTACGGATACAATCGTCGCTCGCTGATCGATGGGGATGCTGCGATGTTGGTCGCAGGCTGCGGGCGAGGCTGGCCAGAGGAGGGGAGCAGGGGTGAAGAGGACAATGACGGTTTCCCGCTAATGGGGAGTCGGGACGCTGCGAGCGTCTTCGCGGTGGCCGGGCGGGGGGTGTCCCTGCAATCAGTTGGCGCTGCTACAGCTTGCACTTTACTGCCTGCGGGCGGGTGTAGAGCGGCGCGTTTTTAGTGGTCGCGTCTCACTGACCTTTTTCGGCGCGACTCTATCAAAAGCGACCCTCTCCTTAACGACGACCTGCGGGAAGACATCTCACATCACGACGACGACAAACGGCACAGCGACGGCGTTTGATCCATATGCCTTTTATGACTTCACCAAGAATCAACTAGACACATCCAGGACTTCAAAACCCAAACTGCTGGCGGCATCGAGCCCCCATTGCCTCACCCTCCTCGGTAGGCACATACACCGAGTCCGGAGCAGGTAGGCGGTTTTCGTCTCATATCCACCCAAGAGCCAACGCCTCTGTATGCGGCTCAATGTTTTTTTTTTTGCGGTTGGGAAACATGAAGACGGTGCAGATTCTATCGCCTCGATTGAGAGAAGTAGCTTTCATTGTCCTTGAGACTCACTTATATCCATGATTTCCAAAGACCGAGCTGGTCAGGATATCTCAAGGCGACACTGGAAGTCCGGGGTTTCGAGACGGCAACCATTGACGAAGAGCTCCGGCTGGCTTTTGTCACCTTGGAATAATCTTCGGCCGGTCTCATTTCACTTACACGGCCCATCACGAAGACCGAGGTCTGACGTCTAAGCAATGCCACCTCACTAACTTTTCTCCAGGCATCATCACCTTTGATTCTACCTCCAGCCCCTCGAAATCCAAATTCCCAATCCCTAATCCATCATAATGCCTCCCAACAGCAATGCGATACCGCCGCGTAAGGAGGCAACCGGTCAACCGGCTCTACCATGTATGGACTCACCCGGCATCCCCTCCATCATACGCCCCTGGTTCTCATTGTAACTCTTTGGCAGTGGCCCGCGTGAAAAAGATCATCGGCACAGACCCGGACATCGGCATCTGCTCAAACAACGCAGCCTTTGTGATCACTCTGGCAACCGTACGTCCACCTTACTACTCACCTCCTCCCCTAACTTAGATCTTACGCTGACCCATTCAGGAAATGTTCATCCAGCACCTCGCCTCAGAGGGCCATAACATGGCCAAGGCCGAGCGCAAACCCCGCCGCAACGTCCAGTACAAGGATTTGGGTAAGCTTTCGTTCCCTGACTGTGTCCCCGTCCCCCCTTTCCCCTTTTCTCCCCCTCGCTTTCTGGTACCTCTAGACTGACAACGCCAGCAACCGCCGTGAATCACCACGACAACCTCGAGTTCCTCGAAGACGTCATCCCCAAGACCGTCCCCTACAAGCAGATCAAGGACCAGGCCGCCGCTTCCCGGGCCCAGCCGAGGAAAGCCGACCAGGAGCCCAAGAAGCGGCAGTCTACCCTCAAGACCGGCGCCGCCAACGGCGTCAACGGCTCTGCTGATGGTTCCGCTGCCGCCGACCCTGTGACGACGGCGCTCCACTCCGATGACCCCGCCGCCCAGCTCGGAGCACGGTCCCGCCAGTCTGTCGCCAACGGCGACAACGAGGACGTCGACATGACGGGCTGATATCCTGCCCGGTCCCTGCCGTCCCCCCCCCCTCTCCCGACCTCATTTCCATGAACTCCCCCTCCCCCTCGTTGACAAGCAGATACGAAGAATCTTCCTTCTACAAGGAGATCAAATGGGGGCGGTGTTCGTGCAGAAGCATCCCCATCCTTACCTACATCAACACGCACAGTTACATACTAAAGATTGGGGGAAAAGAGCAGTAGTCTGTTTGTCTGCAGAAATGGAAAGCATCGTTGACGAAGTGTACGATGAAACAGTCCTTCCCCTCTCCCCAAGTAAAGGGCAAAAGGGGACTCGGGACTTGTTCTTTTCTCTCTTTCTCGGGGCTCCATCCAACCCCGAGTTCCCATTAATAAAAAAAGTTTTCAAAAACAACAAATCCCTTTTCTTTTGTCGTAAATGAGCAGAAAAAAACGCCAGTCCATGATATGAACACATGCCACCCTCCCGTGACTCTGCCCTGCCGCTACTGATCGTGATTTGTGGCATCCCTCACATTCTACTGCGTATCGTCTCTCAAATGGCTTCAGTCCTCCATGGTGGCGTCTCCGTCCAGGTGGACGCCCGCCGGGATAGTGCCCTCTGTCAGCATCTTCTCCAGCCGGATAATCTCCTGCAGGCTGTCGGCCTTCTTGATCATTTCCTTCAGCCGCTCCTTCTCCTTATCCGTGAGCTTTATCCGCGAGAGCTTGGAGGGAGCGCCGCCGCCACCGCCGCCGACCGCACCGTTCGAGGCGCCGAGGTCGAGTTGCTTGGACTTGATGCCCATAATCTGTTCAGGGGAGTTGCTGTCAGTACCTGCTACCGCAGAGAGAAAGAGAGAGAGAGAGAGGTGTGGACTGGAATGGATGGGAAGACCCAAGAAACTCACCTTGGAGGCCTCAGCCGTGGGCTCCTGTGCCGTACCGAATAGCTCCCTCGCCTTCTCCCGCTCCGCCTCCTTGACCTTTTGGTAGTCCAAGAACCGAACTGAGGGACACCGCCAGACGACCCAGTACCGGTAGTTCTGCGTACATCTTCGGTCAGCACAACCAGCCCTGACGGCAAGGCATGACCCAGCATTAAGAGAAAGGGGGGGGGGTTGCTGTTCAAAACGAACCTCCTTCTTGGTCACGGGGTTCTCCGCCAACACCAGGTGCGTCAGCCGTTTGAAGCCCGCTAGCATGTCCAGGTCCGCGAGCTCGGCCATCTGGTTCGACGCCAGCACGAGCTGTGTCAGATTCGGAATTGCGTTCGGCAGCGCGGGCTGTATGCTCGACACTCGATTGTGCGCCAGCAGCAGTGTCTGCACGCGCGGCGACAGCGGGAAGTTGCCCAGCACCTGGATATCGTTGTCGGTAAAGTCGATGGAGTCATGGGGCTGTTTGGTTCGGCCATGGTCAGCAACTCATTTTTTTGCATATGCCACTGTTTCTACCCTTCTCGCTATCTTCGCGGACGAAACACACAAAGTGTGTTAGGGGATGGAGGGTGGACTCACGCCTGCAACACCCAGATTCTCAATCGCCGGGATTCGATGTCCTATTCATTCCGGTCGGCGCAAACGGCCCTTGCTATCAATTCTGCTCTCTCAAAAAAGTGTAGTATCCGCCCTTTTCACAAAAACGCACCTCGGAGATCAAGCTCGCGCTCCTTGAGCGGGTTCAGGTAGGACAGCGAGCCCTTGATGAGCTCCGCTGTGAGCCTCATCTTGGTTGTCGGCTATTTGGTGCTGTTGGTAGTGGTGCTGGGGGTTACCTCGGGAGACTGGGGGATCGGTTTGTTTTTTTGCGAGTAAAGCTGTCGCGTTCTATGGGCCGTGATCTATAATGCGTCGCCGGGAAGTTTGTTGGTTCAATGGCGCCGTCGCAGTTCGTCGCGTCTTGGAGTCGCGTGAGTTTGTTTGTAGGGGACGATTTGACAAGGCTGAAAAGCTGGCGATTGACAAGGCGGCAGAGCGTCACAAAATTTCCCGGCCGATAAGAGCTATCATCCCCGCGATTTGGCACAGTCCATGCGGTTCTATACACGGTACGATACCTCCTTTTTGCTGTTGCTGAAACCAGGTCGGGCACACTGTCTACACTGTATCATATTGAATTGCTCCGCGACATTTCAAATGGGCATTTTTGCCATGTTCATTATGTATATTTGCTACGTACATAGGTAAGGTTAGGTATCCGTATTTGTCACAACCCCAAGCCCAACGCCGTTCCGGCCAGCCATCATGAAAACACAAACACTACTCCAGACCTATCCACCGATAGCGTCATGCTGTATGGCAACTCCAGTAGCGCGACGTCCATGATCGAGTCCAGGTGAGACCGAAGAAGCTGCTGTTGCTGAAGCGAAATGACGGTAGAACGTGGCGGTCTCCCACTGTTCGTCGTGCCCTTCCCGCCGACGGCAGCGTTTGGTGCCGTCGGTGCTTGCCTGGGAATCCTCTCCGTGTTCAGCGTCATCGACGTCGTCGGGTGGGAGGCTGTGAAGCTCGGTTTCAGATCTTCCCCTTGCAATCCGCTATAGACCATCGAGCTCTCGATTCGAGATAAATCCCAGAACCGGAGCTTCTTGTCCGACCCGCCCGTGACGATGAATGCGTGCCGTACGTCGCGCGAGTCTTCCGAAGCGCCGGTGCCCGCTATCATAGCACGAACACCACGGTCCGTGTTCCCGGTGCCACTCGGCTCAATGTTTGTCGCGAACCGCCCGAGCATGCCTTCCGGCTTGTCCTCGTCCACGTCCCAGGGTTCGTATCCCTTGGGGCCCTCCTTGTTGCCCCCCACGCGATAGATCTCCCTGCAAATCGTGCGTTCGAGATCCCAAACCGTGACCTCACCCTGTCCCGTCCCGCCCGCCACGCAGACCCATTTGCCGCGTCCCTTCGAGGGGTGAATGCATAGCCTGTAAATTGAGCTCTTGCCAGGAACTCCCCACCCCTTGAGTCTCATACGGAATCTCAAATCCCACAGGTCGAGGACTCCATGAGTTGTACCGACGCATAGCCAGTTCCTCTTGCGGTCCACACAGAAGCATGTGGGTGTCCCGTGATGGACAGGGTTCTCCAGCGCGTAAAGCAGAGACATGGTACGGAGATCGATGCCCAAGATTCGAGATCGATTCGTTGCGAGCAACATGACTGACGTCGACTCGGCCTTGAAGTGCTCGCACCACACCGCGTACTCGTCTCCCGGCAGCTGGTACTCCCGCAGAAGACGAAGCTTTCCGTACCGCAACGTGCCGCTTGCCGCAACAGTCTCGACTTTGACAATGTGGACGCTTCCATCACTTGCGCAGCTGATAAAGCAATGCGTGTTCTCGATGAAGCACAGCGCGAGCACTCTGGCTCCGTCGGCGTGCTTGTGAGTCTGTCTTGATCGATGTGTAATGTTCTTCTCCAGTCGGGCACTATCCCAGACCCGGACAGTCCCATCGTCGCCTCCCGTGATGAAGAAGACATGATCTGGTGACACCACCAGACGATTGATGGCGCCTGTGTGTTCTGCAAACGTGGCGACCATCCGCCCTTGTGGTCGCCATGGCTCATCACCCGGCTGGCCAACAGACCGGTTGGTCCTGCGACGGGTAATCGGGTTGACCATCGGTCCAAACACCGCAATGTCGTGCGGGTAATTGTCCTGGTACATGGAGTTGAGCATTTTGAGAATGCTGGGATCCGATCCCTCGTATGAGTGATTGGGCTTGAGCTTAGTAGTCACAACACTCGCTGTGCTGGTTCGACGATTATGTGCGTCAGGTCGAGCAGGGGGGGCCTGAGGAAAGGGGCCCCCTACTTTGCCAAACGCATTGGTGCCAGACATGCCTGTTTCTGGTACGCTCTTGTTGCTATCTTTGCGGTCTAGGAGGCTCAGAGCGCTCGCTTGGTGGCGCATTGCCCTCCGAGATGCGTACGGCTGGTCGTGAACGGAGCCTCCATCATCAGTCGGGCTACCAACTGTCATTTTGCCCTGTCCGGTCGAGGCATTTTTTGAAGGCTCGATCGACCTTGCTCTAGAAACATCGCGCGAGGAAGACCCTCCGTCTTCCACTACACGAGTGCGCAGACTGTTGAGGGCGGCAAACCGCCTTCTTCCCGTTGAGTCGTCGATGGTCATAGAGGCATCCAACAGAGCATCTGCGATGGTGTAAGGTCCCTTTTGGGCTGTGTCCGTGTCGAAGGTCGACTGCTGTAGCGGCTCATCGTCGTCGAAGAAGACCGTCTGTGGAGTAATACCAAGGCTCTTCAGTGATACCACCTCGTTGAGCTTAGCTGGCTCACTGTCCATGGCGTCTCGTGACTTCATTCTGCTGATCCGCCAGATAAACTCCCGTAGGACGAGAAGCTTGAACTCGTCATCGGGCCCCAGTCCGAGATTCCGCAGCCGCCCAAGCCACAACTCATCCTCGTCATTCCGATTGACTTTGCTCAGCGTGTCCTTAGACGACCGGCTGCTTATGGTCTTCGGTAGAGACCCGAATGAGAACGAACGAAGTTGCTGCGACAGTTTCCAAAACATGCCTTTATCCGTCTTGAGAGCCCAGATCACGGCCTGTTCAAGGACGGCCCTTGACATTGGCCGCTTCAGGGCGTCCAGCAAGCTGAGCTCTGAGAATTCAGGCACCATACCCGACTTCAAGTATTGTTTGACCAAGGGGTACACGATGCACCTAACGTCAGCCTGGGACAAGAAGCGAGTCGACTCGGAGAGAAACTCCGTAGCAGACTCCCGGATCCATTGGTTCGGATGCATCGTAAATCTCGCAGCGACATCTATCAGCTCCCAGATCTTGGTTTTTGACAGAAGGCCAAGCCGCGCCAGCTGTGCCAAGGAATGAAGAGCCGCTTGTACCACGAACTCCTCGGGGTCGGTGAGGGCTTGGACCATGAGTGGCAACATGAACTCCTCAAGACTGACGCTTCCCACAACACTAGCGATGCTGACGATGGTCTCAAAGAAAGCACACTTCAGCATCCAGTCTCGGTCGTTCAGGTACGTGTTGAGATGGGTCAGCAGGATATCGTTGGCCTCTGCTGGTCCAAAAAAGAGGCAAAGGTCGGGTACAGAGGTCAGGAACGCTCGACGAACAGAGACATCAGGGTCCTCTATAAGTGCTTTCGTGTGTAACTCGAACATCTCATAGAGTTCCCGCTGCGCATCATCAAACAAGCCATCAAAAACAGCCTCAGCCTCGATCCCCGGTTCAAGCTCGGGATCCGCCACGGTCAAAGTTCCGTCCGCTTTCAGGGTTGCTGCCAGCTCCAGATATCGGGCAGCGGTGGTCGCGAGGCTCCCGAGACATGATGCGTAAGTTGCTCGCACCAGGGGACTTGGTGGCTTGGCAGGCGCGATCAAGGCGCTCTGGAGTCGCGGCAAGATGTACTCGACGAAAATATGTGAGTTAACCGGAGACACCACTCGCACCAAGTGAAGTAGCTGGGCGATTGAACGCAATGCCGCGATCACCACCAAGTCCGACCTGTCGTTAAGAAGCGTAATGAGATACGGCAGCACTCGGTCCAGCTTTGCTTCGTCTGTGATTTTCTCCGAAAAGGCAAGCAGTACGTCGCAGGCTCTGATCTTCGACGCCGCCCTAGCCGTGTTGCGGAGGGAAGAGACGATGAGAGTCAGAAAGATGAGAGTCCCATCGTCTTCAGGCGGATCAGACGTTCCGGTGACGTACTGGTCGTGATTCGGGATGTTTAAACGGATGGGGAAATGGCCCAGACCCAGCTTTCCGGCCAAAGTTTCGGCCTGGGTCGGACGCTTGTCGCTCTGGTAACCGAGAAAGTAGGATATTTTATCAAAGTCGAGGAAGACACGATCGATGCGATCGTCCGCTTCCCCCAGATTCCTCGTCGCACCGGAAATGGGGCTATTCCCAGAAGAAGGATCCGTAATCAACTCCATGTACTGGTGAAGGAAGCTATAGAAGTATTCTGGAAAAACCTTTTTCTTCCAAAAGTCCAGGTACTGCTCTGCAGAGTATCGCCGCTCCGGGTCAAGCTGGATCATGTGCGATATCATGTCGCGCAGGTCCTTGTCCGGGATGCGACTGATTAGCGAGATGGCCGGGTCGTACTCGCCCTTGCGGTACTTGTACAGCTGACTGAGAGTGAAGATTGGGGACTCCAAGAACATCTCGGCAATGACGCAGCCAGCGCTGAAGACATCCATGGCCCACGTGAGCTTCGCGTCCTTGCTATTGACCTCATCGGCCGCGACGAAGCGTTCAGGCGCCACGTAGCACGTTCGACGGCCGGATGTGTCAAAGTAGTATGAGAAATCGCCGGGGTTGTCGTCCGGAAGCAGGATGGGTTTAAAGGGGGCGGAGAAGTCGGAAAGATAGAGCCAGTTCCAGGAAGTTACCAGCGTGTTTTCCGTCTTGATGTCGCCATGGTAGATGTCTCGAGCGTGACAGTCGCGCAGGGCGCACAGCAGCTGGAAGGCCAACCACTTTTTTTCAATGTCCTCTAGAAACGGGCGGGTGCTCATTCGGTCGTAGAGGGAGTTATAGAGGAACTGCCGGACCAGGTATCCGTTCGTTTCGGTTTCGACGATGCGGTGGTAGCCCAAGGCGTTGGGCACGTCGGCCAAGGCGTTGCGTTGCTCTAAGAAACGTCAGTCAATATTCTTGCCTTCTGAATACATCAGAAGAAACCCACCCTCTATGTCGCGCTTGTACTTCTCCAGAGGCATCGGGGTGTAAGGCTTGACCAGCACCTTCACCAGGGCGACTCCATCGTGATGCCGCGCGCGGATGCTCTTCATAAAGCGCGCATTCCCAATGCTCTTCTCGTACACGAGATCAGAAAGCTCGGGTATGTCGATGCCCGCAGATCCCACAGAGGGCGTCGCCAGAGAGAATCCTTGGCCCATGGCGGGCAGCGATGGCTCGGTCTGGAGGATAAGGAACCTATGCGATTACTTGGTCGGCACAGTGGGGAGCTGTCATGTTGGAGGTGCTAGGTTGACAGATGTGATCCTTGGACTACCTAGGTAGGATACGCCCCCGAATCAGGTTTGCGTGTGGTAGGAGAACGCGGATGTCTCGAGCGTGGCTAGATATTCCTAGTAAAGATGCTAGGTAGTTGCGATCACGAGTTGCGATTAGGTCACCGTCTCCAAAGTTAAGCAAGGTACCGCTGCGGTATGCAGCTAAGGCCGACCGTCCACTTAAGCAATCGGTGGGGATGTCGGCGTCCCGCTGCCCAAACCTCCGACCGACAGGGCCCAAGGGAGAACCGCGGGGACAACAGCGGCCCGTGCTATCTCCTCCACCCTTGTCAGGTTCAAGCAATCGCTGGAGGTCACTGCCAGTTTTCCGTGCACCTACAGTACCTATCCGTACGTTTTATGCGCAATCAATGAATGTATCTAACAATCCAATCCAGCAACAACAATTCCTACTCTATCCGCAAGAAACCCGAAACTTGCCAAAACAGCATTAGTTTTGGAATCTATCAACAAGCCCTCAACTCAAGGTAGCTTGATCCGGTGTAAGTCGTCCCGCTCAAGTACAAATCTCAGCCACTGAGACGACGGACGGTCTACATAGTAGGCGGCAGAACGTTTATTCATGGTGCATCGTGTCATGTGTTCGAACACATTGGCATCTACATGTATGCATTCAAATAAGTGTTGCACAGCAAGCCAACCCTCACTCATAAGCAAAGCACAAAATACAACAGTCCATGTTGCAATTTTGCGACATCCAGTTAAGTGTGTCGCAAAGGTGTGAGTTCTTGCTGACGACTTAAAAAGCGGCACATCCGCTGCTCAAGTGTGTCACATTGATCAGATATTCGTCCAGTATGTAAATAATCCTGCCCCTGCATGAGCCGTCAGGTTATACCGCTTTGTGCGGCATAAGTCCAGGTCCTTTTCTTACCGGTCAAGCAATCGTGGGTTGAGCAATCGAGTGTTGGGTCTTGTTGATCCCGGTCTGCCCGCGAACGGCCTCCGACTTCACAAGAACAACAAGCCATCTCGGCATCCCGTCCATAACCAAAACTGCATCCCACCAAGTCAAGTGGACTCATCGCACAAGGAACGTCCCCGGCAAGATAGTTCCTCGCACGCATTTAGACCAGAGTAGCCCAGCGGAACCTCAAAGGCGAAAACCCCTCTCCATTCGCTTCGCCGCCCACTTATCCATCTCAAAACCGGCACCACCACCCATTGCAACAGCCCTGGCTCTGTTTAAAAGCGACGAGCGTGGTTCATCTGAAGAGTCGCTTAAGGCCCTCTTCTCCGTTGCCCAAGTGACAGATCCGACTTTCCAAGTGTCACCTTAAAAAAAAAAAAAAAACACAACGTCCAGCTCCTCTCGCCGTCTCACCGCTCAATCCCACACGCGCCACCCCTTGCTGTGTGATCGTTCTTGTGCCATCTAGTTTCGATGTTAACGCTTGGGTCAGGGACCCCACGGCAGAGCAAAAGCTGAATTAAGCTGACCATGCGTACATGACCCTGAAGGTTTCAGCCCCCAGAGGCGGGTCAAACCAAACAGTGTAGAACCGGCGGCATGAAAGTCGTGAGGTCAGCGATGGAGACTTGTTTGTGCTGTGCTGGTTTAGAAAACTCTCTTTAATATTTGGGCTAGGTAGAAATTGAGTGGCTGCCCAGTGGCATAGGTAGGTACACCAAGTAATGTTGTCTTGCCAAGTGTAAAAACAGAGGTTTCGATCCGCGAGGTCGGTGACGAGAATGTCTGCGGACCTTCCGAAATTTGCAACATCCTCTCTGGAGCGGTCCCGCCCCTCTGTTTCCGGCCGGTCCTCGTCCCTTTTCTGGTCCTAAGTTTACCTTGGCCAACTGGTGGGCAGGACCAAGACACACTCAGCTATTCCACCCCAAGAGTTCGTCATTAGGTAAAACTGCAGAGGCCCTCCCCGACCTCTTTGCTCTCCAAACACCAGCATATCGTCGCCGCACCCTGGGTATATAAGTCGAATAGTCGAATTGAAGGGGGAGGGCACAGTGCGTGCGTTGTCATCATAAATTAGGATCGCGTATCGTAATCTCGTCAAATCGACTCGCATCGGGTGCTGAAGTTCGTCGTCCGTCAAGCCTCCGTGCCGTCATCATGATCCGAGGCGATTCCGCGTTGAAGAAAGAAACTTCCGTCTAGGACCGGGAACATCATGCGCGTGTCGTCGGCAAAGTGTAATATCTCGTGTCTATGTGCAAAACAGAAAGCCCAGAGAGAGTTGGCTGGACTGCCGCTCATGAAGTCGTATTGCACGACTCATTAAGAGTTACTGGCCGGGCTTTTGCATAAGGAAGTTGATCGTCTTTGAGATGTTGAAGTCAATGCTGGCTCAATGTCCGAACGCCGTAGCCAATGCTGAAAAGACAGCTATTGTCGTCAGGATGTATACAAAACTCATCCAGATCTGTGCGCATCTCATGAGAATGATGGATGGCCTTGGTGGGCGCTGGAGCCTTCTGTCGAAAGGTCGCCCTCGATAGTCTTCCGCCAGTGTTCTGGCAAGCAAACACAAACAAGAGGGAAGGCTTTGATTTCGCCGCTGACGGGCGGTGAAGGGTCTTGTCGGCCAGACGTGTTGGAAACGCCACTGTCTCGTTGAGCTTGTCGGCGAGCTTCCCACTCGTCGGCGTGCTCGTCCATCAGAACACCCGTCGCCCAGCCGTCGTCCCAGATTCCGACCACCTTAAGCATGTCACCGCGTTCGAGAGAGAACTCGTCCGGCGCGCGCGGATGGTAAGCCCACAAGGTGGCGACTCTATCGCCCGGATGGATGTCATCTTGAGAGTAGTAATCTTTGAAAAAAGGCAGTTGCTCTGACTGTTGGCTAGCCATGCCTTGCGGGGACGACATTCCAGCGCTTGTTGGCGACTGAGGATCAGCGAGGACCGAGCTGCTTGACAAGGAACCTGTCCTCCTGATGTTAGTTGGAGGGGGCCGTAACACGCCGGCCCTGGTTTCCGACTCGGGGCTGTCTCCAAACTCGGACGAAGACGGGTCGTCGCCTCTTCTTCTGCCAGTCATGTAGCCTGCTGCGCCTCCGACGGCGGCTGCTGCTGCGAGAGGCCCGCTGCTGCGACTGGGAGGGGCCGGGGCAGGATCCGATGCACTCTCCAAAGCCGACATGCGGGCGATGCGGCCGCCGGGCAAAACTTCATATCCACTCGTAGTCTGGACCGGTGATATCTTAGCGGTAGATGGCCCTTGCCTAGAGGGTGATGGTTGGTTGAAAATGCTTCCGCTCTGGCTTCCACGCCTTCGTCTCCTAGCAAGTAGGATGCATGCATAGATGAGTCCAGCGAGCAGCAGCGCGCCAGCCACGCTGCCAATCACGATCCCGGCAATCGCACCGCCAGACAGTCCTGCGGCCGCAGCTGCAGCTGCCGTACTCGAGGGCGTCGGTGTTGCTGTCGCTGTCGGAGGCGCGAACGTCATGGTAGGGAAGATGGAAGGTAAAGTGACACCGGCGCATCGTTCATCGATGTTCGAGTTGTAACAGCAGGTGTCGGTCGAGTTAATACCGCCAGATGCGCAGTAGGAGCACAGTCCCACAGTGCTGTTACCGTAGCCACAGTTGTCGCGCTCATTGGCGATGCCCTGGATGCAGTTTGAAGACGATAAAGAGTCGGCGGGAAGAGCGCAGTTTGTGAAGTCGGCCCTGATCTGATTCATGAGGTTGCTGCCTGGATTACCACAGAGACTGCTGTCCGAAGTGAGCAGTGCCTCGCTCTGCGCGAATTCGGCCTGTGAGGATCATCAGCAATAGATCACATCGACATGAGCATCACACCACTAACGCATGTGTCAGCGCAAACTGGCCGCGAATTCGCCGCAGTCAGGTTGCACGTGTCTATCGAGTTTTGGACGATGGCGTTACAGATGACTGTGGTGGTGAAACGGGCATACAGCTCATCCGGTTGAGTAAGATTAACGCTGCTGCAGCCAAGCAATGTTTGATATCTGATGAAGCGTGAGTAAATAGTGGAAGCCATTTAAACGGGTTGATACTGACTTCTCTCGTACGTAGGTTGTGTCAATATATGACAGCATCTGCTGGTCGAATGTTTCCCTATTCGAAACAAACTGTAAAAAGGGGCTGACGAAGCTAGTCAGCAAATGCTATGGCGGAGAGTGATTGCTATCGACCTACAAAATTCCTGCAACGAAACCTGTCGTCGAAACGGAAGCTGACTGGAAAGCAGAGCAGGTAGTTGAGCCCTGGAGCGAGACACAGTTTGACTGTGCCGAAACAAGTGCTGAACTCGACAGCGCTGACAGTAGCGCTATCCTCGCCGTTGCGCCCATGTTTGGTCTTCCGGTTGTGCGGTTTCTCTTCAGAGTAGTTGGGGAAGATATCATCAAGTGGTGGGTGGCCCCCAACTTAGGAGGTGTCGAGTAAAAGTTGGTCACCGAGAGAGAATCTAGTTCATGACTGTCTTCCTGACAACTCGCTGCTCGTGGTCTAGTCAGCTGACTTCTTCTCTAGTCGACTCCAACGGGTTTTGTCGCAAATGTAGGCCGACGATAGTAAAGAGCGCTCCGAGTGATGTTTGGCGAGTAATGGTCGTAACCAAAAAAAGGGGGGGATTCCTAGGCGTCTGATTGATGTGTGAGAGAGGCGGGATCGATAACAATCGAACTGTTTTGAAACAGGACACAGAAGACTCGGGTGTGGGTGTGCAGATGATTGACATCAATCGAGGGAACGACGACAGGCGGGTACCGCGAAAGGAAGTTGGCGAACACTCGGGTGCCCGGGTCGCGATTGACGAATTGGCAGAATGTACGAAAGGTCTTCGGAAGGCAAGCTCAGCGCATTGCAGGAAGGAGGTCGACTGTGGTTCGGACTCGGTTCTCGGAGGTTGAATACCGAAAAGTGCACTCGGAAAACAGCACACACAGACTAGGTAGAATGGAATGAGAAACTGAACGAGAGTAAGTGGCTGTGGTGCACCAGGATTGGCGATGTTCGGACGGGAATACAATTAAGAGGATGCAGTCAGCATTCGAAGTGTAGGATAAGTCGACGTGTTACAGTCTGTGCTCGTTCGAGACGAGTGAAGAAGGGAAAAGGTGACGATGATGATGATGATGTTGACGATGGTGGTGGTGTTGCGTTTCTTTGGCGGGACGATGTTGTTGGCAACCACACACTGGTACAAACACACACAACACTCACGCGCGGGAGAGAAAGGGAAGGGGAATTAGACCAGAGGAGGTACGGGAGGACCTTGGGAAAATAGGGAAAAATTGGAGGCAGCGAGCGACCAACGGCGGACAACAGAAAAGGACGGACAGGACATGGGCACAGCCTATCAGCAAGGTACCTGGACCAGGACTGGACCTAGACCTTGGACCTTACGGCACGCGGCGGGAAGGGGCGACCAGGTGGTGTGGACCTTTTCTTTCTTCTCCGACAAGGATGGAAGTTCCTTTTAGACGGGGACCAGACATGGGGCTGGGAAGCCTCGCTGGAGTCAGGTGGCAGGCGAGGTTGGGGGCCTGCCTTCTTTGGGAATTCGGGAAGAAAAAGGAAAGAGCGCGTAGCAACAATTGGATAGCGACGCGCGAACACCTGCACCGCACGACTTTTCTTCCCAAAGAGAATTGAGAAATGGGGGAAGGTCGGTCGGCTGTGGACGTTGCGAGTGGCTGCACCGAGGGAGGCGCCAGTTCAGTCCGGTCCGTGTCTGCATGGGCAAGGCACCAAGTAATCCGTACCTTTCTATACTGCTTTTGGAAGGAAATGTGCCTGTAGTACCTATCTAGGTAGGAACAATCAGTGCTACAGAGTACTAGTCTCGCAATGGCATCCGGGAAGAAAGCTGGGGTTTCCACAGAGAGGTACGCACATTTACGGAGGAACGGGTGAGACATACACGTATCTGACCCTTGTAGCCAGGTACCTACCTGACGACGTTAGTACCGACTACCCCTGCCCGCATGAGGGAGCAACGGCCACCGGAATCGTCAGAAACAGGAAAGGCCCTTGACCATTCAAGATTGGCAGAGCAGGGGAGCAGCTGCGAGGCGGTAGAGGAGCAGAGTCACACCCTGATTGGCCATGAATCAAACTCGCAGACAACAATCAACATTGTCACAGGTGCCTGCTCCGTAACTCCTCCGTATACGAATACTTCTTCCATTTACGTTTGCATGAACCGCCTTCATCATAGTTGTTGTACGCATAGACTGCCCAGAGCCCCCTTTCGACCGATGGCTTTGACTACGCAATAGGGCTGTCTTTCAACAACATTGCCTCTCTCGAAGAGTTTCTCCTAGTGCCGTTCCCGAGCACCTGGGATATCAGCAAGCCGTAGCGCCGGCAAGCCCTCCCTTCTCGTCCGTGCCGTACCGTTTTCTTCATCTCATATTCATCCATTTACATCCATACCCGCCTTTGCTCCCTTGAAGTCGCCTACTCTTGAACCTCTCTCTATTTTCTCTTCTGTCCCTTTTCCGCTTCTGTGCTTCTGGATACACGATCCCACGTTGTGTCCGCTGCGTCGCGGTATGGGATGCCGATGGGCGCCTATATTTTCTCGACAAACCCAAACATGATTTCGACAGTGGCGTGGTAGAGGGATGGTCCATGCTGGCTCTTGGGGTCTACCAGGTCAGTGCGAGAATGCGGGATAATCAATGTGAAAAGGACCAAGCAATTGTCCGTTTCCTTTCTATCTGCTGCTGATCAAACCCAAGCAAATTCCTTGCACCAACTCGTGTCTCTGTCATACCATCTTGAATGATGGTACGGACAGCCTTCTGCCATCCCTTTTTGTCCTCATGACACCCTGCCCGCACGGCAGTCTCCGTCCGACTTTGCGGGCGGTCTTCCGTTTCTGTTTTCTGTTCCAGCGTTAGCCCGCCAGGCAGATGTTATGTGAACGTTCCCATTCGGCACCGTTAGCAGGCGTTGACAGCATGTCTCATGTCTCCTGTTTCAATCCACCGACCAGGTCACACGGCAGCCGCTTCCACGCTGACACAAACACCTTGAAGAATCCCACATTGGAGAACGCAAGCGCCGACCAAATCTTGGGGTTCATCCATTCATTCACATCCCGGGCGCTCCACTCTTACCACGGTCCACGCATCGGTCGGGTACCATGCTGAGCGCCTCGTCGGTTGGCCGGCGTGCTGCGCTCCTGCTCCTGCTCATGCTGCTGTTCCATGACGGTGAGAAATAGCAGTGCGTCTGCAGATGACGAGACAATCGGGGAGTCGACTTCATATGTGTCACAGATGGGTTGCGGTGTGGCTTGCGCAGGTCCGAATCCCGGCAGGGTCGTACTGCAGTTGCCGGCACAAGACCACACACCACACTGCACAAGATAGATGGGCAGCAGTGGTGTGGTAGCACCCATGATATAGTCAACCGAGCCGAGCTGTCAAATCATGGCCCATGAGTCCCCCAGGCGGAGAGTATACCTGTATACAAAGTGCCGAATGGACTCGAGGCGCAAGAACCAGGGGCGCTTGGCAAAGCGAAGCAAGAGGCGAAATTACTACAACTTCCCCCATGTCTCGTGTCCCACGACGACATGCTCTGATTGGTGAGGCTCAGCACTGCTTCAGGGTTAGAGCAGGGGTCGTGATAAAACTGGAGAAGGGTCCCGCACAAGCACCAGCAGGCGTTTGCGAGATGAGAGGTGGCCCCAGCGCTGATTGTACTCCGTACCCTGCTAGGCACGGACAAGGCCTGGCCGCTGCGTCGGATCATTCCCCAGGGATGAACACCACCACCGTTTGGACGATCTACCCAATCACAGCTGGCCACCACTCGTGCTATCAGATCTCTCTTAGTTCGTATTCTATAGACTGAGCTTGGGTTACTGTTCAATCGACAGCCGACCTGTTCTACATATATATTTCAACGGTGCGACACGAATTGTTTTTTTAAAGAGTTATTATTTTACTAATAGCTAGCGCTTTCTGACACCTCTCTACTTCCATCGGTCGTCTTGGATTCCGTCTTACTACCCGTGCATCTCATAGCCTGGGAATTAGTACTGTCCATAGACTGCAGCACGTCATGTTGTGATAATCATAATACTACCCACTTCCGACTTGTTGGGTGCTCAAGGCAGCTTGCTCTTATCGATCGAGACTTGTGCCTCTTGTCGCACGTGCTATTGGCGAACGATGAGGTATTAATTGTGGTCGAGATGCCTACAATGAATAACTTAACCTCAAAACTTCCAGCCAGATTCAATATTTAAACAAATTGCAATGCTTCTTGGCTTCGTTTTCTAAGTACCTCAACATGCGCAATGTATCTCTAACATCTTATGGCAGCTAACCTTTTTGCACAAGTTGGTCCAAAAGAACCATAATCACAGGACAGATTATGGTAGGGTGTAGGGTTACCCTCCCTAGAAACGTTTAGAGTATCCTGATAGTAACTGCTTACATGAGGCAGATTAGGCATTAGTTGATACTGCATAAGGTTGACATGATGTACATTTTTCTGCTTATCCACGTTATAGCATGGTTTTCTTGTGCAAGCAACAAGACAAGGGCTTACTTCAATTTGTAAATTGTAGTTTTGCTGCCAACAAGGAAAAAGTCCTCCTCAAGCTATCTTACCCACCCACCTTTCGCGCAAGTCGTTATTTAAAACAACAAGCCTCTTTGTCCTCATCACGTAGCAGCTCCCTACTCTTTCTCATCTAACTATGTCTTTCTCCTCAGGGGGCAGCTGTAAACAGAGTGTATCAGCAATCTTGCACCAGTCTCAGGGTCTCTCAACCAGGCTTCAGTCTTGGCCAAACAAAACCAACTCTATCCTTAAGTCAACAGCCGCGTAATTGTTTACAGCATAGTCTGGAACTTATAAAGATCTGTTCATCGCAAGTAGTGCCATCACACCCAGGAGACCTATTTTCACACCTCAGTCGACAATTGTAAACCGTCTATAGCCTTCCTGGAATGCTAGGAACGTCTTCCTAAATTAGCTGATTGTTTTTACATGACGGAAATTGTGTAACTAAGACAAACTTAGCCAGTTAGGGCTGCAAGGCAAGGATTTCAAATTTACTTCCACAGCAACAAGACGCATTTCACGCTCGTCAAGTGCTCCTACTTTAGCACCTTTGTTACAACCAAGGGCTTGGCTTTCATGCCTATATACTACGTATGTCTCTCAAGTTCGCCACAAGAGGAATAGGGTTCGATTTGGTTGTCGGACTTGTGTGTCGAATGTATGTCTTTCCACATAGCCATCCTGTTCGTACACTAGTTGCTGACTACAACAGCTATTGAGACACAGGTCGAATCAAACCTAGTTTGCTGCTTTCGACTCCTCCCGGAAAGAATGTTGAGTCAGTCTCAACATGGTTTCGATCCGTCTTTGTGTGAGTTTGAGACACTGGCGCCATGCCACTTGACTGAAGTGTGGACTACAGCACCTGAGCGTGCATATTACCGGTGAGTCTGCGACGGATCTGCTTCACCACTGCCCCTCTATTGATGTTAATACGGAGGGCTAGCGTGGCCGGCATCTAGTGGCTTTCCTCTCGGACAATGAAGATGGGCGCGGCAAGTCTAGGCTCGGTCGCTTCCATTCTCATCCCCGTGACGCCCCATGCCGGTTGTACTTCTCATCCAACAAAGCCCAACAAAGGATCATCGACTTGAGACCGTTGCTCGCCACACCACTGCACACAACGGCATTTTAGGGACTGGATTGACTCCTCAAGTACCGTGTACAAGCCCCACTGTCATCAATAAAGAAACAAACGTCCGCCTTAGGATGGAGTTGGGAAACGGTCTGTGGCACTTACGATATGAAGCGACGGCTTGGGAAAAACTTTGGGAGAAAATCACTCAGAATGACCACGCCGACGAGTTATTGTTAATGCGGTAAAATGGTAGTGTAACGTCAAGAGCCAAGAAGAGTTAAGGGTGCTCAAGTCGGTACTATCCAGCAGCCAGGAATATACCCAAAAGTATCATAGGAAAACAGCAAGTCCATGCGTGTGGAATGCACTCGCACAACCCAGCCTCGGATCTTGCGTTAGGGGAAAGATATCCTCCTGTCAGTCACCTTAAACGACACAGGCTACATTCCTTCCAACTTTTAAGCAATTTGATCAACCGAATACCTCTCAGTCTTTAGATACACTCGACGGAACTGCTCACAACGTCTTCAGAGAACCCAATACCAAATCCTACCTGGCCGAACTTTGAAGATAAGGAACTTATCTCCGCTAAGCTCCTGAAGTCATGACATCGAGCTTGCCAATGCAAGGCGGCAAGAACATCGAACGCAGATCCAATTCAGCAGCTGAAGACTTCGGCTCAGCAGTGGGGTGGAAGCCACCGTCATGTATGGCTCGTCATGTCAACTGCCAATCACAAACCATCATCACTTCATGTATACCCAGGCTCCCGTAGAGCTGTTTCATGGTCTATAGATGATATATCACGACAAGGCCAAGGCCAGGGCCAAAGGGGGGGGGATGAACACATCCTATACGAGGCCGTGTTCCTAAGGCGAATTCAAGCATGTTACCTCAGTGTAATAACTGGTCCTCTGTTTGATGAGTAAGGGACGCACAGCTATTCACTTGAAATCAACAAATGTCACCGGTAACCGATTGAGACTCTTCCGACTCCTCTCCTAACATTGTGCATTATAATCACCGCACTGAATAGGACTGCCCGACGTCCAGACACAAGTCCCCTCGGCGACGAAAACTGCGGATCGAGGCCCCGGCACTAGACGGCTAAGGCCCGTGGGTTCGTCTTCCTCCGCCATCCACTTTTGCTCTCGTGGACCAGCGACCACCTGCGCACGTCCTGGAGGATGCGGACTACCGACGTCGAACGTCCCAGGAGGGCTAGGCAAAGCCGATGGGAAACATGTTTCTGCAGCACAACCCACCGCGTGACGACTCTCTCCCTTGAGACTGTCTCGCGGCTTGCTTATCCCCTCGCCTTGCGGATCCGAGCCTGCAGAGATCTTGCATGTCGCATATCGTAAACTGCCACACGGCTGCGTGCCCATCATGCCCGCGGACTGGGATCACTCGCTGAGTTCGTGGAACATGTGCGAGTTAACTGTCATTTGAACGTGGCACCTCAGTCGGGCAGTCTCTGTAAGAACACTGGAGAATACAAAGACAAAAGCGTTGGAGCTTTGGAGAGGCAATGTCCTGTCATCTTGACTTGACTCTTCACAACGTCGTTCCATCCTTGAGATGCACGTCCAGCCTTCGAGAACACCACGAAGCCCTACAACTCCCAGCTGGAGAAGCCCCTCCCGCTTTCTCGTTCTCCTCTTAGCTGTCGCCTCTTGCCATGGGCTTGAAACCACGGCTCGTCCGTTCCTCTCGCCCAACTCTCAGTCTGTGCCGAGATATCCAGAGACCAACGCACCCTTCGCCGACGCTAGTGAAAAGCAAACGATGCTTGGACGAACAAGTTCCCACACCCGCGATGATAAGGGTTGCAGCCCCCCCGTCGTCGCCGGTTCCCCAAGACCCCCGGGCAGAAGGATGGACGTGTCGATTGTTGGTGACCTCTGTTGCTCGATGTCTCCCAGTATGAGCATGAGTGCCGTCTGCCAAGAGTCTAGATCCTGCCTCCTCGGATTGTAGCTGCCCGTCCCCTTCTCCCTCCCCGCCTATACCTCATCGCGGCCGCGCCGCTTGGCCTTGTCGCAGCGTCACGCACGCCATCAGCTCCGACATCTGTTACTCATCAGAATGGCGACGGTTGTGCCCATTGGGGACCCAGTTCGTGAATCCCCTTGCCCCCCTTCCGCCCCCTTCCCTCTCGAATTCTGTTACTAACATCGCCGCCTCCCTTAGCTGTCACCGTACGGTTATGGGCCTCCTTATCCGCCGCAGGTGGCCGTCCTGGGCCTCATCCCAACGGTCCGCGTTGATGTGCCGCTCTGCATCGTCCTCATCGTCTTCTTCTTCGCCGGCGCCGCCGTCAACCTGGCCATTTTCGTTCGCAACAAGGCCCGTGGCCACAAGTTCCTCTTCTCGAGCGTCCTCGTCGGCTTCTGCCTGACGCGCATCATCGCCCTCTCCTTGCGCATCGCCTGGGCTACCCAGCCTTGGAACATCAGGCTCAACATCGCTGCCTCCATCTTCGCCGCCGCCGGCGTCGTTTTCTTGTTCATCCTCAACCTCTTCTTAACCCATCGCCTCGTCTGCGGCCTCCATCCTAACATTGGCTGGCTCCCTGCCGTCGGCTACTTCTTCCTCTTCTGCTACTTCCTCATCCTAGTCTGCCTCATCTCCGCCATCACCGCTCTCACCGTTAGCTTCTACACCCTCGTGCCAAAACAGCTCCACGACTGCCGCCTCGTTCAGCTCTTCACCTCCACCACCTTGGCCCTCCTCGCGTTCCTCCCCATCCCCATCCTCCTTTGCGCCGCCTTCTACCCGGGCCTCCGCCGCCCAGAACCCTTCGGATACGGCTCCCTCACCACCAAGCTTATCATCGTCCTCGCCACCGCCACCCTCCTCACTATTGGCGCTGCCTACCGCTGCGCTGTGAACTACGCCGTGCGCCCCGTCTGGGCACCGGGGTGGTGGCATCACAAGGCCTGCTACTACATCTTCAACTACGACCTCGAGATCGTCGTCATCTTTGTTTACGCCCTCATGCGCTTCGACCTCCGCTTCCACATACCCGACGGAGCTCGCAAGCCCGGTGACTACCTCAAGGGCCAGCACGCCTACAAGCGCGTCAGCAGCCTCGCCTTCCGCGCGAGCCTCGACGAGAGGCTCACGGTCGCCGTCGACGGCCGCAGACGACGCGCCTCGTCCCGCACGGAATACTTCACGCCCAGCGGCAACCTGGCTCGCAGGGACTATGTTCGAAGGAGCCACCTGCCTCGGACGGAATACTTCTCGCCGACCAGCTACCTGACCGGCAGCGGGAGCGTCAGTCGCTCCTCGCGGAGTAGTCGCTCCGAAGAGATTAGCAACGAGATTAATGGCGGGAGGGATGTCAGGGAAACTAGGGAGGTATTCCGGGAGCGTGTATACGAAAAGAAGTCAAGGGGTAGGCCACCTCGGAGACGGTCGAGCAGGGAGAGGAAACGGAGCCATGAGCGTCGCCGCCGTCGTCGCAGGTGATGAGAGGTGGAAGAGCAATGTCTGACAACCGTGGGGCACAATCGAGGTTGGAATAACCTTAAGATGATATGGTCTTTCGACGTAGTCACAGACATGGATAAATGCCGCCGAGTTATAGCACGAGGATGCTTACCGGGGTATAACGTGCCAGCACCTAGACCAAGGGAATTAAAACATCAGCTTGTCATTAGTATCGACACCTTTTTCTGTTGCCGGCGGTCTATGATGAGTATCTAACACGATGACGGAGCAAAGAGTTCAGAATATCACCAGGGCGCCCCGTTGGGTGAAGGGGCTCGCGCTCATATTCGAGCTGCCTGGGCCGTTCTGCCTTTCTCAATCATAGCGCTCAACGCAAAATCTCTCTTTCTTGGGAGTACATCGGTTCTCTTGGCTGTGGCTGTAATCTGACAAGATTAGACCCCCCCCAAGCACCAATGCAAGTTGAGCATGTGCGTCCCCTGTATCTTTCGCATCTTGTCCACGAGTAGCATCCAGAATGCTCTGGAGTAGGCAGTTGGGGTATCGGATGGGTGGATCAGAGGAAGTAGTCGGGTGTGCGTCTTGAGACCATTGGCTCGCCGGCTCTAGGGCAAGGATCGAATTGCAGGCTAGGTGTGGTCAGTTTACTTCTCTCGAAACAAAACAATGCATAGGTCATTCTTAGACACTTACAAGGTGTACTTGAGATGTTCATCAATTTCCATAATCGCCGCCTGGTTACCGCATCTGTAGCAGTAGTTGGGTGCTGGTCAAGTCAGTCATGGTTGGCCATATCGCCACATTTAGAAGCAGCGGGCTCACCAGAGAAGATGGTCACGACGTTTCTGTCTTGCGACCAGTTGTAGCCCTCCATCACAAGCTGATGGGCACGCGCAATAAGCGTGAGACCGTTGTTGTGGTTGAAGGCTTCGGAGATGTCTTGGCCGAAAGTGTAGCCAGCGCCACGGGGCGAGATTCCCCAGCCGCAGCGGTCATCGGGGTCGGACCAGAGCAGGTCACACATGGGACCCTCGTGAGGCACCTCCTGGATTCTGTCAAGGGCCCTGATGTTGTCAAGAGTGTCGATACTGGGGGACAGGCCGCCGTGCAAGCAGAAAATTTGGTTGTCGATGAGGGCGGTAAGAGGGAGATAGTCGAAGAGATCGGTGAAATACTTCCACACATTGGCGTTGCCGTATTTCCGGAGGCACTCGTCGTAGAAGCCGTAGACTTGGGTGATCTGGCGGGACTCGTGGTTACCGCGGAGGATGGTGATGCGCTGTGGGTATCGAATCTTAAGGGCGACGAGGAGAGTCACAGTCTCGACGGAATAGTAGCCTCGGTCGACGTAGTCACCTGGTTGGAGAGTGAGCGCCTGGCCGCAAGATTGCAAGGCTATCGAAAGGACAACGTACCCATGAAGAGATAGTTGGTATCGGGGTTGGGCCCGCCAATCTTGAACAACTCCATAAGATCGTGAAATTGGCCGTGGATATCACCGCACACTGTCACCGGGCATTTCTGAAAGAAGGGGGTCAGCTCGAATTGCTTGCCCTGCGACCAGGGAGACATACGACTGGTTGCACGTTGGACTCGTCCTGCAAGACTTCCCGCGCCTATTGATGGATGTTAGAAACCGTTCCTGGGGGTCACGCGAGTGAGGGGTGGTCAAGGATGAGGGGAGACGACAAAGACGAATGGCGGATCACGACGGCTGGTGGACGCGCATCGTGGTCCCCATCATCGACCGAGAACAAATGGACTGACCTTCTCGCAAAGTCTCTGAACGTCAGCCTCGACAAGCTGCTTGCAGCTCATGAGGCTCTCGATCCAGCCGTCTAGGGTCGGGATCGTGGTGGGCTCAAGGTTCTGGGCGGAGGGCAGATCGGCGGGGACGCGGCCAACATCCTCCATGTTCGTATCCATGCTGAAAGTCGTCTAAGGAATTGAAAATGTTGGTTTGGAGATTGAGTACCCGATCGCAAATGACGGCGGGGTAAAGTGCTAAGAGAGAGAGACAGCGTCGGCGTGGTAGTGGTCGTCGTCGAGGTTGGTGAGGATGACGTTGTTTTCAGCAGCCGGTCGCGGTATTCAGATTAGCACAGCACCTCAATCCTAGCGTGGGGCTGGCGGCGAATCGTCAAAGGCGGTCAGAGCTTCGTCAGGGGCCAGACGGAAGGGAGGATTGCGATCGAGTATTCGGCGGCAGGGGGAGAAACACAACGTGGGAAGCGTTCGCGCAAGCGTGTGGGGTGGAGCGGGATTATGTTCTGTGATGCTGGTGGATGGATGGTTGAGAAGAGCGTCGATGTCAGGGCGATGGGGATTTTTGCGATGTGGAAGGTGGTAGGTACTCTCGTGCAGGTGCAGGTGCGGCGGGCGTGGTACGTGTGTGCGTGGTGCTTTCTCTGCTCTGCTTTGCTCAGCTCAGCTGGTTGCAGTCGCCAGACAAGACCAGGGCAGGAGCGAGGAGGGACACCTGAGTGGATGAGGGGGGCGTCCGCGGCGTCTAGGTCAGTTCAAGCATGATGGGACGGCAGACTGGAGGACATTGGACTGGATTGGAGGACTCGCTTAAATGGATACATACCTACTGCATCATCAGAACCTCCACTTACTGCATCGACCCCGACACAACGGTACACACATTAAGTTATTAAGTAAGGATAGGTCATACGGATGGATACCTATCTCCTTCACACAGACTTCGTAAGCCCTGAGTTGTTTGCACTTCGTCGACTACCACGTGTTTCAGTCTACTGGTTTAATGTTTTCTTTGGTCGTGTTCCCAAATCGATGCGAGTCAATAGCTCCCGCGATTGCTATCTCCTCAATCAACAAACGCTGTTGCAGGCAAAGTAAACAATGTCAGTTTAAGGGCGTCGAGCCAATCCCCAGATCCAAAAATGCTCCGGCACATGCCGGTGACCGTAGCACACCCGCCACTCGGCCTGCTAATGTCTCGGTATCATTTGCTCCTGTCTTGTCACCAAAAAGAGCCCGCAGTCTTCAACCCGTCAGTCATTCCCATTACCGTCACTGTCATCCTCACTACCGTCGACGGGTCCGTCTTTATCATGGATCATCCACGTGCTCCAACGACTGATAGGCATTCTGGCATTTCCGTCTACGACAACCCCAGACCAACAGGAATGGCGACTCCCGATGGCTGCTCTAGGTCCCGTCCGACGAGAGTGCGGAAATCTAGCTGCACCTCGTTCAACATCTTTGCGTGCTCGTGAGCACGCTCCATACAGTCGTTCCATACCTTACCGCCGCGCTCAGTGCCGCTGAGCTGACGGGCGAGGATGGCATTGAAGGCTTCTACTTCTTCCTTGGCCCATTTGACGCAGGCGCTCATCATCGGCGGGGGAAAGCATGAGTGAAAACAGCTCACAGTGTTGCGGATGAGCGAGAAGTAAACAAACGACACCTCCCAGATATACAGGTGCAAGTCGCCCTGGAAGATGCATTGTCTGGAAGAAATGTCAGTAATTGGTCATGAACATGCTGCCCAACCTTTCGACTTACCTCGACCTCTTCTGGATAATGTCGTGCCTCGCGAGCAGATACGCCTCGCGGGCTCTGTCCTCGTAGCCCAGTCTTGCCAACCAGCTAATGTTGCGTTTGTTCTTTGTGGGCGCAGTGTGCGTTGTCTCCAGCTCGCGAATAATCATGCCCGCCAGCTTCGCGCATCGCTCTTCGACCTTGAAGCTGATAAAGTCCTGCGCCACCGCGTTGTTCTTCAGGCCTCGGGCGAGGTTTTTGAGCTTCTCAACGCGGCCAACAGCCGGCTCGAAGCTCTGTAGTGCAATGTCGATATCCAGCTCATCCATCTGGCTCTCCACCCATCGCAGGTTCTGCTGCTTCCCATCCACCTCGATGAGCATATCCTTGATGTCGGATAGCGTCTCCAACAGCTCTGTCTTTTGAAGCAGACCAGGGTCCCGGGATGCAAAGTAGTTGATCGTCTCCTTGGCCTTGTTGGTGGCCTCCAGCTCCGACTGTCTCTCCTTGCGGAGCTCCTCTACCGCCTTGCGAATGTTCAGAAGCAGACTGTTCTTCTCCGTATCCTCGGGCTTCTCGGTTCGGTAGATGACGGATTCCTGGCCGACGCCTCTAACCATGATGGCATCCGCTAGCTTGTTCCTCGTCGTAGTGTTATCGCTCGACCCTGCCATGTCCACCACCTCGATATCAAGCAGTGGCCAACACCTATCGGCAACCAACTTAACGAGAGGGCCCTGAGCCTCACGCGGAGGCACATCCGCCTTTCTCTTCTTGCGAGAAGCAATGAGGAGGTGGTCGCTCAGGAGAAATATCTGCATCGCTCGGCGAGATTTGTAAGTGGCGTTGTCCAACTCGATCCATGCGCCAGCATTCTGGATGACATGGCGGCGAGCAGAGTTGGGCAAAAACTTCTGTGATCCCTCGACATTCTTGTACAGGGCTTGCATCTGCGAGTTCCACAGAGCGCTTCGATCGGCGACCGAACTTCTCTTGTCCCGCTTGCTCATGCCCGACGTGAGCTCTCCACTGAGGCCAGACGACGCGTTGTCCCCATTATTGGAGGCCTGGCGTAGTGCCGTCGTGTTGACCTTGAGGTCGGTCATAAGGTTTTTGAGCGCCCGCATCTCGCTCTTCAGTTTCTCGGCCTCCTTGCTGATCTTAATGAACTGTGTGCGGTTCTGCATGACGTTCTGCTGCAGATCTGCATTGGCTCGGCCTTTGAGATTGCGCAGATTGTCCTCGAACTCGCGGATCTGGTCTTCAGATGCTTCGCTAAGCAGGCTGGCAACATCTACAGAGGGTTAGTGCACTAGAAGCGAGACAAGAGGTAGGAGGTTCAATAGTTCAATACGCACATTGATCTGGGATCAAGCCAGGGTCTCGTAGAGCTTTAATGTCTACGATCGGCGCAGGGGCTGTATCGCCTCCTCGACTCGGAGGTGGTTGTGCTGCTCTGCGCTGGCGGAATTCGTACTTGTCGAGGGATGGCATAGCCGGTACCGGCGGGTTGTTCACATCGAAATCGTTCGGCAGGTTGTTAAATCGAGTTGAGTATCGTCGCTTCACCAAGTCCGAGGTCTGTTGATTCAACCGTCAGCCCCCAAAGCCCTCCATCGGCCCGATCCTGGAAGCATTGCTCACCTTTCCTCCTCCAGCTTGCGGCGGTGGCCGTAGCCTTGGCTGGACCGGAGGGGGGCCAGCATCGGCCGCTGGCCTCGAGCCGGGGGCCCGTACCGGACCTGATCCATCTTGAAGAATGGGTTCCGAGATCTGGCGAGGTGCACTAATCTGGGGGCGGCCCTTCCTCTTGCCGCTCCGGAGCGAGATCTTGCTGCGTTCCCGATCCTCCGACATGTTGGGCAATTGGGTTGATGTGACGCGAGAGGGTGTGGTTGGCCATACACGGTGGCCGCGAATAGAGCCCGGTGTAGAAAGGGCGAGGACAGAAGCCCCCTCGTGAAGTTGCAGGACGGGTTGGGTTGAGAATGTTTCATGCACCGTCAACAGTCCGTGGAATCTGGGAAGCTGTGGTGCTGTGTGCTGCGTGGTAAGTAGGTAGGTAGCCTGTGAGAAGGCGGGACGGGACCCCTGCACTGCACATTGGATACATGGTGGACGGCACACTCACCTAGGTAGGTACATACGCAACTCCCTGGGCCGGTGCCAGTGTGAGTTGTCGGTTCCATGATTCGATACGCCCACTTGCACTGGTCCGTGCCCGCAAGACCCACCCTCAGCGGCTGCTTGGCAGCCAGAGAACGCGACCCGGGAACGATGGCGCAGAGGCTAAAAAAAATTGGTAGAGGAAGCTCCATCAATTCCCGATAGAGCTTCTTCCCATCGATACTCTCTCCGTCAACGAAACCTCGCCAGTTGTCCTCTCCCGGCCCTCCGACCATCCCCAACTCTAGCGCATCTCTCGGCAACTTTCGTCCTTTCCTCAGCTTTTGTTGCTGCAACTTCAGAGCCAAACTTCCGTCCGCCAAAGTCAAGAAACGTTCCGAAAATCTCCAAATATGGCCCAGACGTCTACGATAGTGACGGCATCGGTCGCCGCCGCCGTTACCGGCTTGGTCGGTGAGTCTGCCTCGACACCTCCACGCGCCCCGTAACCAGTCTGCCGCTCTGCCGACGCCTGGAAGCCCTCGAGGCATCGGTGGCAGAATGCTATTTTTCTAACCTTGTACGCCCGTGCGAATAGCTTACGCTGCCTTCTTCGACTACCAGCGCCGCAACAAGGCCGAGTTCCGGAGAGAGCTTCGCCGGAACGAACGCAAACAACACAAGGCCGAGAAGGAGGAGGCCGAGCAGGAGACCGTCCGTCAGCGGCAAGCGATCAAGCGGGCTGTCGATGCAGCCAAGGAAGAGGGCTTCCCTACGGACGTTGAGCAGAAGGAAGCCTACTTCCTCCAGCAGGTCTCCGAGGGAGAGGTTCTTGCCCAAGACCGTCAGTACACACTCGGCACCGACAGGTGTCGGAAGCTCCAGTACAGGTCCGATTGCTGACAGCTGTGATGTTACAGCCACGCGGGTCGTCGACGCTGCGCTTGCGTTCTACAGGGGCCTGAAGGTCTACCCTACGCCCGGTGACCTGATCAGCATCTACGACAAGACTGTAGCCAAGGTGAGAACATCATTCGACGCCTACTCGCATCGCTGTGTTAAATGCCGCTGACTCTTCTTCCCTAGCCCATTCTTGACGTCCTCGCCGAGATGATTGCCTATGACGACTCCCTGAACATTGGCCAGTTTCAGGGTGGCGTTAACGTCGACCTCGGCAACATGCCCACCGTCGGCCTGGACTAAACGAGAGCCTCGTTTCCGACGCAGTAACTCTCAATCGTAACGAGTTCTCCTCCACTCTCTTGCTTTTCATACTGGAAACCTCCCTTTCCGGCACGCAAACCCAAAACCCGCAGCCACTACACCAACACGGTGATGCTGCAAATCCAATTATCCACCCCCGTAATCCCCGGAACCCTGCGAAAAGAACGAGGAAAGGAGAGGAATTACGACTTTTCAATGTACAATACCTGGCCGGCTGGGCTGTTTTGATAGAAGGTTTTGTAAGAGAAAACCATGTGTATATTGACGATCCTGGCAGGGACGTATCATCAGGCAGGAATAAAGGTTCATGACATCCCACAGCTTGGAAGCAGAATCGGCATCTTGCTCCGGGGAAACACGCGGCTAGGCCAAATTCTTTTTGTGTGCTCAATTGCTCCTAATCGACTAGCTTTCAATCTTCCTGCCCTTCCTGTCCACACGTTCGTCCCTGGGGTCGAAGCCACCGTTACCCCAGGTAGCCCACTCGGGCGTCGCCTCGCCCATGTAGTCCTCCGGCTTCCAGTCGCCGTCCGGTCCGCGCTCCTCTAGCAGTTCAAAGAAGCGCTGATAATCGATGCGGGGGTGCCACTTGCCGTCGACGTAGAAGCGTTCGCTCGCAAGCAGAACACAGCAGCTGTGGGCATGTTCCGCCGCGATGCCGTACTTGAGACCCTTCTCGTTGAGCCTCTTCTCCAGCGCCTTGACGAACTCGGCCACTTCCCAGTAAAAGGGCACGTTGGACATGCTCAGGCCGGCGTTGGACGCCGTCGAGGTGCCGCAGTATGTGACGCCCTTGATCTCGACGAAGCACGGCAGGCCCTTCTCCACGAGCTGGGCGTATCCCTCGACCTCGTCGTCGACGTTGAAGCCCTTGACGAGAGTCAGGCGGAAGACGGTGCGGTGCTTAAAGCGCTTCTCCCTCAGGATGTCCAGGCACCGCTGGAAGCGCTCCCAGAAGTCCCGGTGCAACGGGCGGTCGATCTTGCGGAGGGACTCCTTGTTGGAGGCGTCGATGGAGACGTACAGCTGGGTCACGGCCTTGAGGGCGGCGAGTTGGTCTGGATGCTGGGCGTTGCAGACGAGGAAAGACGAGATGCGCTCGGCGTGGAGCATGCCAAGAAACTCATTGATGTATGGGTAAAAGATGGGCTCGCCGACGAGGGAGAGCGCGCAGTGCCGGATGCGCATAGCCTCGGCGAATCTTTCGGCACGGACACCTGGCACACCGCGGAGCATCTTGATCTTGTTGTAGTGGTTGGCCTTGACGCCGTCGAAGATGAGCTCGGGCGGGTCAACGACCCAGCGCCACGTCGTGCCTACCGGATTTGTTCCATGGCGCCAACAGAAGACACACTTATTGGAGCACGACAGGGAGGGAGTCGTCTCCATGCACTGGTGCGAGTTGATGCCGTAAAACGAGTACTTATAGCACGAGCCGCGACCGCGAAGGGCCGACTTGGTCCAGCGGCAGATCTTGACGCCCGAGTGCGAGCCGACGATGGAGTAGCCTTGCTTTGTGAGCGATGCGTAGGTAGGCGAGTTCTTGGGCACCATCTCCTTGGCAGCGGACGTGGGGGTTTTTTTCTGCGTCGTCTTGCCGTACGAAGTGAAGTCAACGGCAATGGGTGCCGCTGCCGTGCGGTTGGTTGTGTCTGTGTCTGGATTGGAGCTCTTCATGATGCGTCCCAGGTCTTCAACATCGTCAATGTTCTTGCGGTTCTTGAGCTTCTCGGGCTTCGCTTCTGAGTCCTCAATCAGGACCTCGTCGTCCTCCTCTTCCGCGGATTCGTCGTCGCTCTCCTCTGGGGCGCCGCTTCCAGGGAGACCTTCTCCCAGGCTGCCCGTCTTTGCCAGCATGGTGAGCACGTCGACGACGCCCTCGGACCATTCAGATAGCCGTTCGGTGTAGTCCCTCTTTGTGTCACCCATTCCTACGGGAAAGGCTCGCTTCCGTCCCGTCAGCTTGGCCATCCACTTGTCGACCTGCTTGGCCTGGAAACAGAACCCATCTTCTTCCGTCGGCCAACCCTCCCTGTCACCAAAGCCGAATACGGAGTATCCAAGGAGCGAAGACAGCGGTGCGGTGTCAATACGGAAGTCATGGTGAGTCTCCTGGAGGTGTTCCAAAAAGGTGTCATTGATCGTGTCAATGTTGTAGCTCGGCAGCAGAAAGAGGTAGAAGAGTTCGGCAGGATCGTCCTCCGACTTGGGCGGAGTGATGAAGTAGTCGTCAAAGTCGACATCGGCAAGATCGAGTACCTCAGGGGTCGTGAACGAGCAGCCCGTGCCCGTGGCGGACCTCTGCAGCTCCTTCTCTAGGCGCTCGGCGTATTCTTTTGCAATCTTGGGCGTGTTTGCGGTGATACTCGAGAAGAAGACCAGAGGCCTAATCTTGCGGACTAGGGTCTCTGCGTTTGCCGAGTCCGAAGAGACACGTTTGACCAGACCGCCCTTTATCCTTCTGGGTCCGTTCGACTTGGGCGCTTTCGATTCGGTGACAGACTCTGATGGTGGTTGTTTGGTGTCCTTCTTCTCGTCCTTCTTCACATCCTTCTTTACGTCCTTCTTTACGTCCTTCTTTTCGTCTATGGGCTTAGACTGAGGCTTTTCTGTGTTGTAGACCTTGGGAAGCGCCTTCAGTTCCCCCTTCTCGTCGGTGCTATGAAGATAGAAACGGAGAACGAGAAGGCCAAAAGCCGCGAACAGAATTACGGGAATGCGAACTTGCTGCCACACATCGTGGGCATCTGCGTACAAGGAGCGTCAGCACGAAACCCATCTGACCCATTGTCGGCGACGCGATGTTAGGCAAGACTCACTGTTCAACATGTCCTTGAACCCGGCAGATTGCAAAGAAGAGGCCATGGTAGAATGAATGGGACTGCACCGTGCTCCAGTACGAGCTGTTGTGCGGGTGCTATGTCACTTTCAGAGAACGCGAAACGGCCGATTTCCTCCAAGTCGCATAAGGGTGGCGGGGTGTGCGAAATAGTCGCCGACCAGTGGATGCGAGCGCAATTGAAATTCTTATTCAAACTTTCCCGGCGTGCTGCGCCTGGAGTGTGGTGGTGCCCCGCCAGAGAATTTTAGGCCTGCCCTGTACCTCATCGACCCCGCCATTAGCGTCTTTGGAGTTCCCCCCGTTGCTGACAATCAGGTTCTGTCCGGGCATGCCGCCCTGAGCTTCCAGATCGCAAAATAGGCATTTCTGTGGAGCTTCTGGATGCCTCTTCGGTCGTTGTGTTCAGCAGGATTGACTTGCTACAAAACCAATTCGATGACCAAGGAGTAACTAAGTATGTGCACTACCTTGGCCAGAGTACAACTGGACATCAAAGACACTATTCAAAGGGAAAGGCTGCGGCCGTCGTGTTCGTACAGTAGACCTGGGATCGCTAAATTTGACATGCTGGAAGCTGGCCTAGGTGTGGCCAGCAGAGGGGACACGAAGCGTCTATCCATCTGCCTAGCGCAACGTAAGATGCGCCCCTCACTTTGAAGCTCAAGACAAGAAGAGCAGTGAAACGACTCCCGGAGGATCCAATAGGACTGAAACCCTTTGGAAAGCTGAAGAATACCGTCTTAAAAATATGCCCGGTAAATTTGTAGGATGTAGCAAAGTCCCTTGGTCTCCTAGGCTGCTCAGACTCTCCGATCAGAACCGCCTTGCGCTTGCTTGTCCCTCAGGTCTTTCAAACAGGGCGCGAAGAATATTTCGCCAGATATGGCTTGGTGGAGCGTTCCAACAGCTACTAGCAACCAAAGACAGCAAACGGAAAGCGAGAATATCTGGCAAGTCAGTTTATAGAACGGGTCTGACAAGAGGCGACAGAGAGAGAGACGAACCATGGTCATGACCCGGAAAAACGCACTATCCAACTCCTGAGCGAGCATACCTGTGCAAGTCGCCAAAACGCCAAGAGGGAAGGTGAACCCCCACCATCCCATGTTGAACGGAAACTTTTGCATCGTCCCGATGCTGATGAGCGCAAAAGACAACCATACCAGAGCGAAGCCCCACATGATTAATGCCAAGAAGATGCCCAAGAAGTAGAGAATCTCTCCGCCATGTATGGCTCCTGGAGCAGCCGTTTTAAAGACCGTGGTCTGTGGGAGGAGCTTGAGAGACACTTTTCCTAGCTGCTGTATGCCGAAACCACCTTGACCCAGGGGCCCGATGGGCAAGAAGACGGAGACGATGGCTTCCTTGGATGGAAGACTATGTATGGTCAGGCGGTGGAAGTAAAGCGCTAGCACCATGCCTGAAAAGCAGATACCGATGCCCCAGAGGATGTAGGAGGCGATGAGTGTGATGAAGGCATGGTCTGGGTTGACAAGGGCCTCGGCAACTATACCGCCAGTCGATGATGCGACCACAACCGGGACGATGGGCAGCAGACTAGCAGCTGTTACTGCCTGGAGTCCCGGGCGGTGTTGATGGATCCTGGGAAAACATGTTAATGCAACACTGAGTACTCGGGCCTACGGACGGCTTACATGACGAACGGCACCGTTATGCATGTCGCCAAAGACAGAGCGGTGTCCAACCACCAAAGCCCCCAGGCCCAGGAAACGACCCACTGACCCCAGATGGGTGCGCATACAAAGACCATCATATTTATGATGGCTGACACAAGTTAGCGTGCTGCACCAGACGTCTTTTGACTTTGAAACATACTTGCAAATCCCATAGGAAAGCAGCCAAGGAACATGGACTGAGCAGGATGAGTGACCATAGCCCTCCATATTTCAGGATATAGCGCATAGCGCAAAACTGTGATTGCGGTAAAGACAGTGAAGAGAGAAATGTTAAGAATGAAAAACGCGACTGCGACGCCATTTGAAATCCATGTCGTGTTGTAAGGGAGGTTGTGAAGCAAAATCGAGGTTATTCCTGTTCCCATATTAACTGCGAACCATCTATGCCCATGTTAGACTGAGAAACTGGTGTAGGATCAGAGTGCAACTGACGAAGGTGTGAAATGTCTGACAATTTTTCGCCAACCAAAGTCTTCCTTGCAAGGCGTGCCAGATACCGCACAATTTCGTTCCGAGATTTGCTGCCGGACTCCATCTTGTAATTCTGACTGAGAGGTCGGCGTAGGACTAATGATTGCCATCTTAAAATGGGGGAATAATTGCAACCAAGAGACGTAGTCTTTGTAGTTTTCGACTTTCAGAAATTGACAGTTAAAGACCTGTTTTACAATCAACCCAGTCTACAATGCAAGTGATAGAACGCTCAGAAGACATTGTGTTGTTTGGAGCTATTTCTTTATGGTGGTGGCAATCATTCCAAACTCAAGCTGAGCAATCTCTACTGTGACTAACACGAACAAGTCCCGTTTCCGGCAATTAGGCCCCACCGGATCCGCCCAGCTGACTACAAAACGATGCGGTTGTCGGCCAGGGTCATTAGAGCGGGTCCAGCCAATTGACCAGAGAAAATGGGAATCAGGTATAGTCAAATCTCACGTTTTGCACAGAATCAGCATCAAAGCGAGTAGGCCATAAAATCTGTAATTCCACTAGATTGCACCGCGAAACTCTAACCAAACCCATTTCGTCTTATCGTTGACCATCTGACCACGCACCTATCGGGGCCGCCCGTCGCCTATCAGCGGCTTTGCCGGGATCACTTGAGTTGACCGGTAGCTGTCTCGTCCAACCAGAAACGCGCATTTTTGGGGACCCTTCCGCCAACCGTAGAAATGGTCGCCGAAAAAGCACCCGAAGCTCGAGCAACGTGGACAATTTGACCCTGTCTCAAAGAGAAAGATAGGCACAACAGGACGACCCACCGTCCGAGGTCGGATCAACCAGTAGTTCCGCCAGGCCCGCCCATGTCCGTCAGGCATGCCAGCCAGACCTGGTGACCGGACAGATCGTATCACCGACGAACAAAAAAGAGTCGAAACCCCGCACCACAACCACTCAACAACTCAACACCATCCAGAGCAACAGCCAAGTTCATAGAATCCGTAGCCATGGCCCTCGACATCCTGACCAAGATCACCTCCGCCTTCGGGCATGACCTCAAACACAACAGCAACCAGTTTGACGAGCTCGTGTTGGCACTGAAGGAGGCACTTGGCCCATCGTCGGGGTTGGACTCCGCCGACGTCGACGTCAACGAGCTGATGAAGCTGATGGAGGAGTATAACACGAAGGAAAGCGACTGGATACAGTTCGCATTTGCGGAAAAGAGCATGGGATACACCCGCAACCTCGTCGATGAGGGCAACGGCAAGAGCAACCTCGTAAGTAGACGCCGAAGGCCACGACTTCGTGGCAGACATTGAAGCTAACACAGCACAGCTTGTGCTTGTCTGGTCCCCAGGCAAAGGCAGTCCCATCCATGACCACGGCAACGCCCACTGCCTCATGAAGATCCTTAAAGGCGACCTGACTGAGATCCGATATGCCTTTCCCGAGGGTGGCGAAGAGCAACCAATGAAGGTCATCTCTGAAAGAACACACAAAGAGAATGCGGTGGCGTACATGGCAGACGAGCTTGGTGTCCACCGAGTCTGTAACAGGGGCAGCGACTTCGCTGTGTCCCTCCACCGTAGGTTGCGCGTGACCGACTCTGCCGCGATTTGGCTGACCGTATCGTAGTCTACACCCCCCCCAACGTTGCAAAGGGGGGATGCAACATCTTCAATGAGAAGACAAGCAAGAGCAGCCATGTGGCCAAGTGTGGCTACTACTCGGCGTACGGCCGCCGACTGCCGACGCAGTAGATGGTATAGTGCCGATGGCGTTCGATATCGTTCTGGGCGTTCGCGTATTTGGCTTCGGAGACGACCCGAGCTTGGAGACGTTCTGTTTGATACAAGACTGAGAATGCCGAGAGCCGTAGAGCGCTTGTCGGTTGATTGATGACTGATGATGGAATGACCGATCTATCCACCACATAGAGTGGATAGGTACCGACGAGGAGCTCAACCTACCGCGTTTCCGTATGTTTTTTGGACACCAAAGGATAGCGAATTCAACAGACAATAAACTGAGAAGCGAAATTTTGAATGAAGTGAGGTTGTGAAGGTGCAAGAGCCGCAAAGTCGTCGTCGTTGGCCAGAGACCACCCATACAGGCCCCGAGACAAGTCACGTGAAATGTCGTGATTTTTCAATCGGTGGTGATTGGCTGATGTGGACCTTCCCCACGATGGCGTGCTCAGCAAACTGGCTCATAGACCGGGCCCACAGACAGGCGCGTCTTCATCCTTTCAACCCGTCAGCCACACTCAAGCCTCACACACCAGCCATACCCAGACAGATCCCTGCGTCGATCCCGTCCTGAAGGCCAAGCGAAACGCGTCGTCGCGCTTGTGCTGGTTGCATGAGTTTCCCGTCTTCTTGGGAAACGGATGTGTTTCGGTACCGACCTTCCTATCAATTTTACCAGTCTGATAGCTTTCCCATTCCGATCCATCGTTCCACGACTTATTCCCAATCCGGCTCCGGAAATAAGACCCCAGAACCGGGTGCTCGGGCACTAAAGATGCCACCCCACAAGCGCGGCCTCCCCGTCATTGACCTCGTTAGCAGCGACGATGATTTTGCGCCACGGCCGAGTAAGAGGGTGTCTGGAAACCGCTCGGTATCTCTAGGCAGTCAGACGGGTACCAGGGCTTTCAGAGGTGCACCATCGAATACACAGCCATTCGCCAGCTTTGGTGCCATACCCGGCTCTTCGTCTCAACCTCACACATACTACGACACTGACGAGGAGCTAATTGACTTGACTCAAGCTCCGGACGGCCCACCACGAGAGCTTTATGGAACTCTCGGTATGGAGCCGCCCCTGTTCTTGTTGGTTTCCGTGGTCTGACCCCGACGTAGATAATAAAATCGTCGGCGTGCGCTACTACAATGGATACGCCTCCCCAGGCGAATTGGTCATTTGTCTGCGAGAGCCCAACAACCAGGTATATACTCATCGTTGTTACACTTGCTAGGTAGAATGATTGTTCGGAGCCGAGGATGCTTGTTTCTCTTCACCCAGTATGACGTTTAACACAACTACAGTACGATCGCAATGCCATTCGGGTATGCAATGTCATAGGCGTTCAAATTGGCCATTTGCCACGCAAAGTGGTGGAGAAGCTGGCGCCATATGTTGTACGTGTTTCAACTGATCTGGTCAAGGAAACTACTCATGTTTGAGCCAGGATCGCGATGAAATTGCAATAGAAGCTGTCCTTACAGGAGAGAAGGGCATGTTCGACTGCCCCATTCGTCTGCATATCTACGGAACCAGCAACCCCATCAACCGGCTGGCTCTGGAAGAGAAGTTGAAAAGGGACAAGCTTATCAAGGCCGGTGAGCTCAAGAAGACAAGGGCAGAGGCCGAGGCACAGCGGAAGGTGCTGGGCATCAAGGGCAGCCAATCCAGAATTGGCCTTGATGGGGGCACGGCAGAGCCCGAAGTCTCTTTAGAGGAGCTGGCACAAGCCAGCCAGACGGTTCAGGACCAGCACCGTGGAGATGCCATCAAGTCATTCGTCGTGGACGAAGACTTCTTGTCCAAGATGACGATGGCAGAGCAGCCTGCTGTCCTCGAGTCAACATTGCTGCCATACCAACGTCAGGTAAGACCGCCCTCGTGCTGCGTCCAAGGTGGCCTGCGAACCCTTCGTCTGGGACATAATACAGAACACGCCGAATATGTCGGAACAAGACAGGGGCTAACTTCCATATAGGGTCTGGCCTGGATGACGGCCAAGGAGAATCCCCAGCTGCCTACCAAGGGTTCTCAGGAAAGCATACAGCTGTGGAAGTGGGACCAAAGAGGGCGTGGCATGTACAATTTGGCAACCAACTTCCTGGTGTCAAGTCCACCCAAACTTCTTTCCGGAGGAATCCTGGCCGATGAAATGGGTCTCGGCAAGACGCTGCAAGTCATCAGTCTAATATTGACCGGTGGCCCAGGCCCGACGCTCATTGTTGCTCCGTTGAGCGTAATGAGCAACTGGGAACAGCAGATCCGCAGGCATGTCAAGCAAGAGCACCTCCCCAAGATCTTCACATATCACGGAAACAATAAGGCAACCAAAAGTGAGCTTGCCCAGTACCAGGTCATCATCACCAGTTACAACAAGCTTGCAACCGAAGGCGGCAAGGACAAGATTGAGACGCCCTTGGGACCACTTATGGCTACCGATTGGAGACGAGTCGTGCTTGATGAAGGCCACATAATACGCAATGCAAAGACGAAGGCTGCTGTTGCTGCCAGAAGACTCAAGGCGCAATCCAGATGGGTGCTCACAGGAACCCCAATGTAAGAATGCATCCAACTTTTTCCATCCCACGAAGGTGCGCTACTGAGGACGCTGACTGACGATAGTCAGCATCAACAACATCAAGGATTTCCAGTCCCTGCTGCAATTCCTTTCTATCACGGGAGGCGTCGAACAGCCTGCCATCTTCACCACCGTCATTTCGCGGCCGCTTGCGCAGGGTAACGAAAAAGCTGAAACCCTTCTTCAACTGCTGATGCGAGATCTTTGCTTGCGACGCAAGAAGGATATGAAATTTGTTGACCTTAAGTTGCCGCCCAAGAAGGAATACGTCCACCGTATTGCCTTTAGACCGGATGAGAAGAACAAATACGAAGCCTTGCTGTGAGTTAACTTTGGCACTTGGTATGACCCTGGAACATGGTGCTGATGTAACGCGCAGATCCGAAGCACAGATTGCTCTGAAGGATTATCAGAACAACGCGAGCGGCATGAAGGGACAGTTCCAAAACGTTCTGGAACGGCTCCTTCGTCTGCGACAAGTGTAAGAACGACAAGTCCCGGTAGAGCTTCTTTCTGACTGACCCTGACTTAGGTGTAACCATTGGACGCTCTGCCGCAAAAGGATCGACGATCTCCTCGCCGCTCTTGAGGGCCAATCAGTTGTCGCCCTCAACTCTGAGAACATCAAAATAATGCAAGAGGCGCTGCGCCTCTATATCGAAACGCAGGAAGACTGCGCCATCTGCCTCGACACTCTGAATAAACCTGTCATCACGCACTGCAAGCACGTTTTCTGCCACGCGTGCATCTCCAAGGTGATTGAAACGCAGCACAAATGTCCTATGTGCCGCAACCAGCTACAGGAGGATGCACTGCTCGAGCCCGCTCCTGAAGTCAGCGAGGAGGAGGAGAGCTTCGACGGCGATGCAAAGAGTTCCAAAACCGAGGCTCTCTTGAAAATCCTTCAGGCCACTACCAAGGACCCCAAGTCAAAGGTCATCATCTTCTCGCAGTGGACGTCGTTCTTGACTATCATCCAGAACCAGCTTATCGAGGCAGGATACAAATTCGCCCGCGTCGACGGCTCCATGACGGCACCGAAGCGTGATGGGGCCATCCACGCCCTGGACCACGACCCAGACACGCGCGTGATGCTCGCCAGCTTGGCTGTCTGCAGCGTCGGCCTCAATCTCGTATCAGCGGATACGGTTATTCTGGCCGACAGTTGGTGGGCGCCGGCCATTGAGGATCAGGCCATTGACCGCGTACACCGCCTGGGACAGAAGCGGCCGACGACGGTATGGCGTCTGGTTATGGAGGGAACCGTCGAGGAGCGCGTGCTGGACATCCAGCATGAGAAGCGGACGCTTGTGGGCAAGGCTTTCCAGGAGAAGAACAAGGGCAAGAAGACCCAGGAGACCCGGATGGCGGACATTCAAAAACTGCTTGGTTGAATGACGTTGTGGTCGATTGAGCCTCTTTGTAAGTTTGGGGATCGGGTAGTTTGATCAAAAGTTGTGATTTGCAAAGTGTAATTGCTAGGGGTACCAGATTCGCGTCTTTTATGTCTCTCCCTTTGGATGCCCAATACGGTTCAGCTGGTGTAGGTTGTTAGTTGTGCGGACATGGTACGGAGGTAAGGTTCAAATTCATCCCTGATATCATACATCCGCCAGCTGGGGAAAATGCTTTTGCAAGTCACCTTTCATTTAAACCGCGACAGAACTCAGGAGTCCCGAATGGCCACGAATACACGAGGCTAGCTATCAAAATAACTCGGCTAATGCGAGTTAACGATCTCAGTCGACCACGCAGACCAATGTTGTTTCCATGCCGAGCTGCGTACCAAAGCAACTACAAGGCCCTGAGTTGATCTTCTCGCGGTGGGAACGTGGTTCGGAGATCCGCTGGTTAGGTCTTCCTATGCTATGCCTTGTACTTTCCCATTTCCTCCGATATTCATACATCCAGATGTTGATACTTCCCTGGCGGGCGTGGGATATGATTGATATGGGCTTATTGAAGAATCTCACGAAGTTTCTTCATAATTCCCCCTAGGTCATCGGCCAGGCCAAATTATCCGCCTCGAGTGAACCCCGCTGATCATACTGCCTCGGTGGTGGATGTCTTCGACCCGTGGCTTTTCATCGATGATTCATGTGACATATCGGTCTCCAAGGTTCGACATCTACTTCGAATCATGCGTTTGGCACTTAAAAGGGGGTGACGCCTGAGATCAGTGATTCTCCGTCCTCAGTGATCCCATTGCTTGCATTTACTACTGGGCTCATCAACGACAATATTGCCTCTTAGATAGCGTCCAGCGTCTGTTACCAAGCGGAAGCTATTTTGAACCCACAACCGGGGTTTAATCGAAAAAATACAGTTGATGTTCACGTGGAGTTGCTCAAGTTTTGTCGTGGGAACGCCTACACCTCGAGAGAAACAAATACATACTCCAATAACCCATCGGGGTTATGCTCCTCGAGAGTCATGGTCGCCGCCTCAGCTCGTCGTTGGGATACCATCCCTAGCAGCGAGACGGCAGCCATCAACTTGATCGCAAATTACCTCGGCGAAAAAGAGCCCGTCCCCGTGCCCGTCGTCAAACTCAGCGTCATGTTGACAAACGCTCTAGAATCCACCATGTCTCTCTTCTTGAACTGTCCCGCGTAAAGTAATATCTTCTTTTCTCCTTCCCGTGACTGTGGCGTCGTTGTAGCTATTGAAAACGGAAAGTAATGCCTTCCATAGGTCCTCTGGACCCCATTTAGAGACGACCCGTGCCGCGGCTTTGGCTCGCTCAAACAGTTCCCGGGCATCATCGTCAAACTCCGCTCTGGCCACCACTACCCCTGCCCAGCAGCCGACTTGGCCTCCCGGGAAACCTTGGCTAGCAACATCCATACTCGAGATGACCCAGCACGTGCACAATAGCACCTCCTCGGGAGAGCTTCCCAAGCCCCGGAAGCAGCTCCGGGCGCCGTCAGGCCCCCCACAGCAACGCCAGCTGGTGCCAGAGTGGCCCGAACACTTCGACGTGATTCCTCCAAGGCGGCTGGCGCTCGCCAGTTGGAAGCTGCATGTTTGGCCGACTGACACAGTCGTTATCGTTCGCGGCGAGCTTCTTGAGGACATCCGGCAGTCGTTCCTGACACCACTGCGCACAGCGCCTAAGCGCCAGGATGGGTAGGGACGGGCTTGTCTCGCCGCAACCTAAGAGAACCCAGTCGTGTGATTGATCAAGGAGTCTCTAGGCGTTGGTATTCTGTGGTGCCCTGGGAGACGAGGATTCTCTCCTCTTAGATGAAGTCCAAAAGGATCAGGGCAACGTATCGACCGATCCAAACTCTTCCAAGAGAAATTTGGGTAGGTGAGTAGGGCCCGCGGCACCGGCGAGGATCGAGGAATCGGTAGAACCGATGCTTTCCTTGAGATGCTCCTCCAGGTTTACCATTACACCCTGTCCAGTTCCGTAGCTCAGATTGTCGCAAATGTGAAAACACAAGAGGTGACACCAGCAACGTGTAACAGCGTCGGAAGGTTGCAAGACGCCCGATCTTAGTATCTCCAAGGTGCTCTGGCACTCGTCTGGTACGTCCGCAGATCGGGCGAGAGCGACCGTACTCTCATATCATTAAGATCGACTGCATTGCGATAGTCCGGCTAGGCACCCTTTCCGTCGGATGCAGCGAGCAGCGCATTGGCCTTGTCTGTCTGATGAGTTATCCTGTCGGCAATCATGTATCCTTCTTTGACATCGGAGGTTTCATCGGTATCGATCTCTGCACAACTCCCGGGCGAATCAATAACATCTCCTCCGTCCATATCTTCCTCTCCTTTATTTTACTTTATGCAGTCCCATTTGCCTAAACTATAGATCAACTGGCACCTGCTTCATTAAATCAGCACGATATCATATGCTTCTGTAAAGGGAGACCTACATGAAGAGAAAGTTTTTCTACTCTGTCAAGTAGCTGATCACCTTGTCAAGTTTCTTGTTGGCATATAGGTTGAAAATGAGCGGTTTGAAACCGCCCCACTGAGCGAAGGGCTTTTGAACTGCTCTCTGCTTCCGCATATTAGTCGTTCGTCTCGGAGATTCCCTGCTCCTCGCTATCGAAAGATGTCTCCCTGTCATGGTCACAAACGAAGCTTTTGAGGATAAAGCATTCCAGATGCTACTGGAGGTTAAACCTGTCGTTTGCAATGCAGACCGACGCCCGATAAAAGCCGGCTAGAGAAAAAGTCCAGCCTCCTCCCCGTCTTGTTGCGAGAAAGCTTGGCTATCTGTCACCCTTGCCACAGCTGAGGATTATGCCGCAAGGCTTCCAGGTCGCGGACCATCAAGACGATTGATATTTCCAGATGGACAATGCAGATAACTTCCCCGGCCAATCAAGGCTAAGCCACGACTCAACGACGCGGGCACCGCAGCCACCAGGCGGGCAATTAAAATTGTCCTCCACTTGGGCACCGAAGCTACCACCAAAATATAAATCAACATTTATTTGACCACTGGTGCTGGGCTGTTGAACTTCTGTTGGTATTGAAAATTCCGATCGGTTGATTGGTGATGACTTGAGTTGAGGCCAGCAGGTCATCAGAGTGTGCTCGAGACTTCACACAAGAAGGGTGGCAGTTTTGATACATCGAACCCATCTCATACTTGGAAACCAACAATGCCATCTCAAGTCTCTCTTACATCCCGCCAAGTGAACACTAGCTGTCAAGCCACTCGTCCATGGCATAACGACACTTGCCGCCAGCAACATATCAAAGACTGCAGCAGAGAAACAGACGTTGGCCCGAAAACCATGTCTCAACACGAATCGGCAGTGCCCACAACCCTGAGTCACCCAGAAGATATGTCGGTATCAAGTCGTTGAATAGCAAAGGCGCGAGGAGAAACGCGAACCGCATTTCCCAAGAACCATTTCCCACCCAGGAAAATGACAGTTCCGGATATGTAATCGGCATGGCGGGAACACGTGCCAAGCAGGATAACGGAATGGCATCGTCTACTTGAGACGGAAACACGATCGAGAGGAACGGCCCGAAGCCCCAAATATTTCCCACGCCACAGGACAGCTGTATGAGGCTGGGGATAAGTACTTTAGAGATACAAGGAGAAACGAGTATCTAGCCCGAAGGGCCGTGACCTTCTCCAATAAAGGGATATGACTAGGGAGAAGAGCAGAGTAGTGGATCAAGGAGTCAACGTGAGAGGTTAGATGTAGAAGATGGCCCCATCCATCACCTGAGAAGCGTTGGGAGCGTACCTATCTGTGATAAGCAGACGAGGTCGTATGTAGACAGCGGACAAGCCAATGAAGCAACTTGCTCTTGGCCTTGAGCGAATTTGAGACTGAAACCATCGTGATGAGATTCGCCGGTGAATGAAGCAAAGCTTGGTGCCTTGCTTTCATGGCAGCCAGTCGGCAAAGTGGTGGCCGCAGCACAACCTTACCCTCAGACGGCTGGTGCGCGGATGCTGTCATCGGGCGTGAGGGGCAGAACGAGCATATCCAGCTCGGGTGCATCGAGGATGGCCAGGTGATCCGAGTTGAGATGTGTCCCCGCAATTTAGCCCGGCAGCCGGAGAGAATGGTGCGGTGACGTGGGCCTGTGTCGAGTATCGACGGGGTATAGGTACATCATGTCGGATACAGACGGTCGGTCGTGGGGTCGATGCCAGCCACGTATGGGCCTGGACCATTGAACGTGCCAAGAACAGAGCAAGTGGCATGAGACTTGGAGTGGGTCAACGGTGTCTTCTTCAGAACCAAGCTACAGAAACAAAAGATACCCCACATCGAGATGAGGCCCAGGGAACCATCCTCGTATTAAACAGCTCGTCCTCCTAGCTGTCGCTCTGGACGATGGGAATCCTGCCCATAGGCAAAGAAGGCGGTGTGTGTTCAGGCATGTGTGTTGGATTAGCAGTGTGAGATGGTGTGTTGCGCGCACTACCTTACTACCTAGGTACTTACAGCTTCCGCCGCCTCGTCCTGAATGGCGTCCTCTTGGACGGCGTCCCGCTCCATTGGAGAATTGGACGATAGGTGGTGTGCAGCAGTCACAGGCAACTTTCCAGATGCGCAGGATACGCAGAGGCTGCATCTGCGCCAGTTCGAAGCGGGACGTCTCTTTGGAGCAAGAGACAACGTTGCCCTGTTTGGTACAGTGGGTCGTCAGCTCAGATGGGAAGCCATGAGGTGATGATGATGGGTGACCAAGGGCAGAATGTCGGTGCGAGACGTGAAAGGATGGGGAAGTTTTGGGAGCGGGAAGAGTGGCCCCTTTTTGGCTAGATGGATCGGGATGGGTGGAGAAACGTCTCGCAAAGTCGTCATACTCGTGCAAGGATGACCCAATCACGGATCACATTTGCCAGTGTTCGCACTACGGTCACCCCTGTTGCCATTAGCCATCGGACTGCTGCAAGGATCTTCTCTCTCTGTCTCTCAGTGTCTCTTCTCCATAGTCCACACACATACACACGCGCTCTCTCTCTCTCCGTCTCGCTTCAGTTGACCTTCACCTTATCGCTTCCAACGTCTGTATCTTTTGTGTCCAAAACCCAAGCCCGTCCAGTTTCATCATGGTGCTAGGGAATGGCGCTACACAGCCGAACGCAGTCTGTTCCTTGGCTAGAGGATCTCCCATCCTCGACCCCATCGGTCTCCCTCCTGACATCCTCCCAGCCTGGATGGTGGCACCCCGTCGGTCAAATGCTGCTGTGTCACCCCATCAAGGTAGGTACAGGGGATGACCAAAGTCTGGTGGGTGGTCTCAATCCTCCCCTTGAAAGCTCTGGTTCCCGTCGAATGGACTCATACAGCTTTGATGTGGTGGTAACCCGGCTCTTCCTTGCCTATGGAGTATCGTCAGCTCTGACGCCAACGCGTCGTTACCTGCCTGTCTAGACCTTGTGGTCCGGGTTGTGGCTGATATACCCTGTGCAGCCAAATCGGATAGAACAAGGAAGCGAGCGCATCAAACGGGCAGGGTTGGCAGGACCAGTCCGCCTGCCCAACTCCCAAAACATTGGCTCCTTGTATGAATACTTAGTGTACGCTTACTACCTGTGTTATTGTGTTGAACCGCGAAGCACAGGGGCGATCCCGATTCAAACCGCTGACAAGGGCGGCTGGCTACCTCTTCCTCATGTCTCTGAAATGGCCCTCCGACCGAGCAAGTCAACCATCAAGCTTGCGTGTGCTGCCAAGTACAACCGTAGGATGCGATGCAATGCTCCAGACGCCAGCCAGCGAACCAGTCCGTTGCCTTCTGGGACAAGCAAGGCGTCCAGACAAGCACGCCCAAGTCGTATCATCTCATTCGTCCACTGGCTCATGTTCCGGCCTTTCCAAGCTTTTCCCTGTGCGAACGCACAGATTGGATTATGCTCTTGCCACAGACGACCTGGGCCCAAGAGCAGCAATGGGTCATGTCCATCCTTCCCCGCCCAATGCGTGCCAAAAGTCGTTACTTCGTAAGGTGGGCAATGCCTTCCTATGAGGGAGTGGCGGGGGAGAAGCTCGAGAGGCGTATGGTAGGTGTGGCAGTTGAGTGGCATTGCGGAAGAGCACCTCAGCTACCTACGTAACCAACGCCCGGCGTGCTTGCAGCAGAGGGAAAGATACATACGAACGTTGCTATCCGTACCTTCCTTCGAGCTCCCGGCACCGTGTTACAAGCTAATGTACCTACGGATACTTGTGACGAGTTGCTTCCCCGCAGATTTAACGTCCCATTCAGCCATCCCCCCAACCCCAAGCTTCCTGCTTCTGCCATTTAAATACTACCTGCGGTCATCTCCAAGTCTTCTTCCACCTTCAAGCTTCTGCCTGCTAGCAACGTCGTTCTGTACAACACAACACCGAACAACGATTTAGGCTAGCCGTCAACAAATAGCGCTTGCCGACCGAGATACTCGACGAGAACAGTGACGAGTCTGGCAGTTCATTCTTCAAGATGCCTACCGCAACAGAGCGCATCAATGCCCGTGAGTCCTCGCAACCGTCGAGCAAACATGCTCTCATCTTTCGAAACTAACCTCGGGATTCCAGTGAACCCCTTCTCCAAGAAGGAGGCTCACAGCGTCAGGTCCATCACGACGTATAAGGTTTTGACCATTTTGAGCTGGCTCCTGTCCCTCGTCGTCACCCTCTACTATACCTTCAACGAGCCCCGCGATGGCTTCACGATTCGGAGAAGAATCTGGGATCAGAACTACCTGTACCCGACTGCCTTTACACTGAACTCGGTCATTGTCGACATTTACTGGTGAGTATGAACAGCGTTGTTTAGGTGGGCCTGATCTAACAACATCCAGGATCATTCTCTTCATTCTGCAAGTCGGCTACGTCGCCCACCTCTTCTCGAGCAATAGCGATTATGTCAATGCCGCCGCCAGTGTTGGATCTCACTTCATATTCAACAACCTGCTGCACTTCGCATTCGTCATGCTCTTTGTCCGCTCCCATTTTGTTTGGGCCGAACTCATTCTGCTCATCAACTTCGCTAACTTGTCGTCGCTGTATTTCCGCCACAACACCTACCCGCGCTTCATCCACTGGCCCGTTATTTCTGCTCCTCTGGCGTGGACGTTCGTGGCCATCTACTGGAACGGTGCCATCATGGTCCCTCACCCGCATAGCCTGGTTGCCCGCATCTTTGGAAACATCTTCATCTGGTCCATCCTAGTCTACGGCGGTTTCTTCATCGTAGCATACAAGGTACGCCCAGTGAAACCGTGGCAATTGTCCGTCTGCTGACTTATCCAGGATTACACCATTGGATTCTCCCTCAGCGCTCTGGCTGCCGCCATCGGTGTTGCCCAGTTCCACCGCCAGGTCATTGCCTTCCAGTGGATCTTTGCCTTTACCATCATGGCCGTTCTGTTCGTCTCGACGCTCGTCACTGCCTACCCGGCTGCAACCGGCAAGGACTACCCTTGGCGAAGCCGCTCTTCCGCTCCTGCTGACGCGGAGCGCGCCCCTCTTCTCGCCGATGACCAGTAAATGCTCCCAGCCTCACTTACTCTGACAGCGCAACATGGTAGCCTGCAGAATTGAGTGGACCTTACTCGATTGAAGCACCCATCGAGCTAAGACCGGAGACAGGTGACGGAGCAGAGAGAGGGTTGACCAGATGCCCAAGTCAGAATTACGGGACCAAGAAGTGTTGTACCGAGATATTCCTACGACAACTGACTTGTATGGTGTCATGTACATAGCATTACGCATGCACAGAGTTGGTGTGGAATGTAATTCCTCTTTGTTGTCATTTGGGTTGGGAGGTGGTGTAGGGATGCGAAGGAATGACGTAGCGGCCGTCTCGTCTTATCGTTATCGTTATCGTTTGAGCTTCATTTATCGATATGGATTAGTCTTAATGCGGAATGGTCGTTTCTTTTGGATCCCTGTGACAGTGAATCTATTCATTGCCAGCAATTCCGAGTTGTTCACGTTTCGCATTGCGGATTCACAAATCTGCTGATAGATGGACTCATGGTGTCGCCCAGGCCGTTTCCTTTCCCTCTGAATATCGGCACCGATATATGCCAAATCTCACGGATATATCGACTTTTGGCCAGTGACCGAGGGACCAGATTTCTTGAGCGTGTCTTGACCAAGGATGAGCGCGCCTCAGTACCTGTTGACCCTCCGTCGACGCGTGAGCCGATGGCGAAGCCCGAGACCAGCCAAGAGAGAGGATTTCCAGCATTGAAGAAACAGAATCCACTGTTGTGGAAGAGGGCATCTTTCGTAGCCGGGAGGTAAGCGCGCACATGCACGGGCACGCACTGCCACCAGCTACCACGATGATGCCGTCGCGAGCCACCCACCCCGGCGACGGCACATCACCCAGCCGCTTTTCGCCCCCGTCGTGGCGTCCTCGGAACTGACGAGGAAGCCAGGTTCGCCGCGAAAGAAGCCGCGTTCAAGGCGCACCCCTTTAGGAAGCTCTCGTTCCACGACATCACCATCGTCAGGCGGGCCCTGGAGGCGGGCAGGGAGAAGAACGCCAACGGCAGCGGGCCGCCCGTGGCCGTCATCCGGGGTGAGAGGGAAGGCGATCCCGAGCAGACCGCCGCGGTCTCGATCAGCCACGACGGGGACTATGCCACGGCCGTGTGTCTCGGGTTTGAGCCGGAGGCGACGGACAGGGTGGACTAGAAGGCTTCTGTCTGGACCGTGGGTCGACGGTGGGCGCGAACTGCCGAGGTGAGAGCGTGGTCCAGGAGAGCAGGCGTGCTTCTGCGAGACTGCCGTGGTAGTTCTGGCTGTGGGCCCCGTGCGCCTCGCGGCGTGGATGGATTTCGATGCACACATGTACCATATATGGTCTCTGGATCCTGACCTGCAAGGTCTCTGGCAGTCACCCCAAAACAATCGTTGCTCCCATCTGTTTAAATGTATAACTGGCAGTGGTCATCACCGTTTACCGGGTGGTTGTGTGCAGTTTCTTCTCCAGCGTGCTTACCACGAGTACGCTGTACGTAGCCCCAAAGCCTTAGAAACGCATCCCGGAACTCCCGTGCACATCCCACTGGTCACTAGTAAGGAACTAGAGGCCTAAACAGCAGCACCCAACGGATCGCCGAAGGGGTCTTCAACCAGCAATCCGTAACTGCCACAGCTTGCCATCCGACCCACAGGGACAACACCCCCCCCCCCTTAAAAGGAAAGCAAACATAGTTACTTTCAATGGCGGTATCCACCGTACACAGGCCCACTCAAAGCATAGAACTTAGACTTAATTCCGGCTGGGTTTCTCCAACAAAGCAATTAGATCCATATGGCCGGCTGGCCTAATGGCTAAGGCGTCGGATTCCTATGAGGAATACAAACTCATCCGAAGATTCTGGGTTCGAGTCCCAGGTTGGTCGTCGAGAACATGAGAAATGTTCTATGAGTCTCATTTTTTACATTTTGCCCAGGTGGGTTGTCAAACGAACCAGAGTGCCACCAATTCCATGTACCGTCTGTTTTCACAAGTCGAACTCCCACTCCATCTCCTCCCATTCAGACATCCTCCCCCTGCCCTCTTCCTCCCGTTTACCATCTTGCCTTTTGATAATCAAGTCCCTTCGAGCATTTCGACCTTGCCGTCTCTTTTTTTCTGCTCTCTAAACAGCAACATACACTGCGACTATTTCTTATTATACCTGTCTGTCCTCTTTGCATCGGTCGTTGCTCTTCACCCACCTAGGTTTTCATGTTGAGTTCTTGTCGCGGTGCATGCTATCGCGCACTGCCAACCGTCTTTCGTGGCGCATGCAGCCTTTTCATTTTTGAAGCAACCCCCGCCCCACCGATAGAAGAACCACATCCCACACGCAGGCAAATGCAGAAGACAAGCTGGAAGCCAATCTCCAATGAAGGGTATCATTGTATAAGTAATTTACTGCAGACAACGCAAACCGTTCCAGTCTCTGGCGATGCCGCCCAAACAGTCTAAACAAGAGAACACACACATGAATGGCGCAGCGCGCTCAATCTCAAACACAAAAGAAAGAAGGAATCCATCCTCAGGGCGCAGGACACGAACCATGCACGTACTCTTCCCCACGGCAAGCTCACTAGGCTTCGACCATGAGCTGCTCACCCTCCTCCAATAATTCCGTCACCTTCTTCAAGTTGCCGATGAGACTGCGTCCGAGACCGACGAGAAGCAGCTTCTCCGCGTTGGCAGGCAGGCCTAGGTACGTGGGCGGCTCACGCTCCGGCAGCTTGTGGATCCATGCCATAAAGTCCTGCAGGGAGGTGCCTGACGGTACGACGAGGCTGCCCTCCTCCTGGTTATCTGCGCCCTCGACGAGTTTGTGGCCGACATCGTAGGCTGAGGGAGTCAGGAACGAGTGTACCAGCTCGTTCAGCTGCTTGAAGTCGCCCTCGTTGTCGATCTTGCCGCCGTATGTTTCCGTCACAAGGTAGCGGATCATCTCCCAGGGGATGCTCTGGGGTGCAATGTTCGTACGGTTGCCGGCGGCCTTCTCGACCCACGTGTCAATGATGAATGCCGAGCATTCGTACTAGGGCGTGTTAGCAGATGTGCATCCAAGTAGACCGCACCGTGTAGGACTTACATCGCTGTCATTGAACTCCCAGAAGCCCTTCCAACCCAGGCTGGGGGCGTAGCGCAGACGCTCTTGGACGACGGCGTGCAAGAACGCGAGCAGAAGATACAGTCTTGTGCGTTCCACAGGGGCCTTGGTGGCCCTCGTCGACAGGGAGGACATGGAGTCCTTCATATTGGCGCGCACACCGGCGGGCTGCTCGTACATGAGTACTCTCGAGGCGCGGAGCAAGTTGACGGGAATCTTGGGACTCGACTCCATCGACAAAAACAGCCGGAAGTCCGAGTGGGGATTGAGCGATTCCATGCGCTTCTCGAGACTCTGCAGCCACGTAGGAGCGAGATGGACGTTCTTGACCAGGACCCAGTTGCCGAGTTGTGCGGCGTTGCTAATTGCCTTGTCGGCGCTTGCGAGACCCTCGTTGGAACCCATGGCGATGTTTGTGCACTTGACGCGCATCCTCTCGACGAGGTTGTCCACCTTGTAGCTGGCATCGAAACCAGGGCTGGAGACCAAGGAAATCGGTCTCGTGGCCGGCACCTGGCTCACGGTCTCCTTGAGGTCCTCAACAACATCAAATGTGTCAGAGCCGAAGACGAGGGTGACAAATCGCTCAGCGGCCGGGACGAACCGGTCGAGGCGGAACAGCTTGACGAGGAGCAGGGACTGCAGGGCCTGGTCGAAGGCCTCCGTGGTGTCCTCCCAGATCGGGGGCACAAAGTTCTCCGCAAGCTCCTCCGTCAAAAACTTGTCCCAATCAGTAGAGGATACCCTATCGAGCTTCTCCTTCAGCGCGTTCATGCGGCCAGCGCGTGCAAAGGCGTCGTCCTTGGCATCCTTGTCGGTGGAGAGATCCTTGCCCTCCACACGATCGTCAAGAATAACGTCGATCAGCGTCTTGTCCATCTTGTAGGGCGTGGCCTGAGCAAGCAGCATGGCCAGAGTGATTCGGTCCTTCTGAAGCAGGCCCAGTGCAGTCCGCTTGAACGTTGTGACGAAAAGGTCCTTGACGATAACGTCACGGCGGATGTTGTGGTTCGTCTCGTTGGCGAGGTTCTTGTTGCCATGGAGGACGGAGTGGAAGATGTCGAGGAAGTACTGGAGCGAGAACTGGTAGAAGTGGTTGAGGTAGTGAAGCTGCTCCAGCACCGCAAAGACGGTACTGCAGGAGCGGGCGATGATGCTGTACTGTTGGGTGATCTCTTCAACTTCCGCCATGACGCCCTCGGTGTTGCTCATCTTGTCCGAAATCTCGGCAGCCTCCGTCTTCAGCGTCTCCAGAGTCTCGATGACGTTGTCATCGTCGAGTATGTTTCCGCGAGACTCGTTGAGAGCTTGTAGAAGACGCTTCTCCAGCTGTCGCAGATGAATCTTGAACTCTCCTTGAAGCTTGATGAGGTTGGATCGCCGCTCGTCGACATCGGGCCTCTCGGACTTGAGCACATCGTTGAGGGACTGGGTCTGGAGACTGCTCTGTGTGACCGTGAAGTTGACGAATGTGGTTCGAGAGCAGATGTCGGGAGCAAACGTGGCCGACGGGTCGCGGGTCGACAGGTAAATCTTGAACGACGGCGAGAAGTCGATCTGCTGCTTGCCGAGCTGGATGAGAACACGCCCACCAGTCTTCTGGTATTCCTTGTTGAGGACGTGGTTGAGGATAGGATCGAGGTACTCGGCATCCTGGATGAGGATGGGGTTGCCGAAACGCAGCGAACTCTCCAACTGCTTGGTAAACGAATCATCTAAGAAACTGGTGACAGTCAGGCGACGCTCTTTGCTCTCCTTCTGCAAGAACTCTGTGACTCTTCCGGAAGGATCGATGATGAGAGGGTAGCGGTTGAATCGCTTCAGGATGATGGCGTTCTCCGTGCACAGGTCATCGACCGGCAAGCTGTTCTCCTGCCAGCTGAGGCGCTCATCGGCCGTCGAAAGGTACTCGGTGACCGGGTTGTGCGGCTTGAACAAGACACCAGAGAGCTGCAGCTGGTGCAGCCAGTCGTCCATCATCGACTTGCGGAAGGTCTGGTCGTACAGACCGCTGTAGGCCAAGAAGGCGGCGGCGACGAGCACGTCTCCGACGAGGGTGCTGATCTGCGTCTCAAAGGACTTGCTGCCCTCTTCCCAGCGCACTCTCTCGGATGACAGGCTGTCGAGGAGCTTGACACTCCTGTCGACCTTGAACTGGACCTTGGACATCTCGGACTTGATAGCCTGGGTCTCGCTGATGAGAGCAGCGTACTCCGTCTTGTACTGGGCGATGCTAGACTCGAGGTTGTTGATGGTATTCTCCACGGCCTTAGCCTCTGCCTTGGTTTGCAGAGCCTGCTCCTCGAGCTGGTCGACTTCGTCTCGGAGAGGGCCGACTCTGTCCAGGATCTCAGAGTACGAAACCTGTGCCTCCACCCACTGCACCAGAGGACCGCAGGCCTTGCTGGCACGGTTGACCTTGTCGAAGGTGAACTCGGGGTTTGATAAGAACTCGTTGCGCATCTTGACACGCAGAGACTTGGTCATCTGGCGCTCGTTGTCGAAGTTGACGATGCTGGCAATGAAATCGTCGCGACGGATGATACCTTGGATCATCCTCCAGTCGTTGACCTTGTGGCCCAGCAGAGCGCAGACGGACTCGAGGGCCAGCCTGACACCCTGGGGAGGGTTGCCCATGGAACGGACTTCGGTCAGGTGCTGGCGCTTGATGTTGCTAACACTGGCCCTGGCCTCTTCGACGGCGGGCTCGGCCTTGGCGAGGTCCTCCAACACCACCTTTCTTCTTGTGGCCACCTCGGCCTCTTGCTTCTCCAAGGCAACCTGGATCTCCAAAGAGGTGTTCTTTCTCTGTTCGGCCTCTCTCTGGTCCGCAACCATGCGCTGCAGCTTCTCGTTGGCCTCGGCGTCCTTCTTCTCAAGCTGGGACTTCTTCTCCGCAAGGCTGACCCTCAGGTCGCGAACCTTGTCGACCGTGTCTCGCAGCTTCTCGAGACCAACGTTGAGATGGCGCTGCTGTTCCTCCAGATCCTCGCGCTTCTCGTTATAGAGCTTGACGTACTGCGCGACGAAATCCAAGAAGTGTCGGGGGGTGAGGAAGGTGACCTTGCCCTGCTGCTTGAACAGCTTAGTGTTGAATCTCTGGAGGGAGTAGTGGATGTAGACCATGGAGTTGACGATGGTCTCGCGGTGCGAGGGGGGCAGGCTGAGGCCGCGGTACGCCACCGGGATGGTATCAGGCGCTTGGAAGTTGGGGCGGTCCAGGTCCATCGACTGGGTGAGTTCGTGGCCGACCTGGAAGAGGGCCTGATCGGACCAGTCGCCAAACCAGTTGAGCACGCAACGGTTGAACAGGGCGGGACTGGTCGCGGCCTTGGATCCGAGACCGCCTTCTGGCGGGTTCATCGTAAACACGACGTGCAGGTTCTTGACAATCTGCTGAGTGAACCATTTGTATAGTTCCTCGGGCGAGTCCAAGTGCAAGTTCTGTCGCTGGGCGCCCTCCTTGCAAGCCGTCATGAGCGCGGCGAACTCATCTCCCTCGAAAAGACCAGGAACCTCGGCGTTGGCCAGCAGAGTGTTCATCCGCTCGAGGAAACCAGAGTCGAGAACATTGGCCTCGTCCATGATGAAGCAGATCTTCTCTCCCTTGCAACCACAGCGACGGAGGACATCCCGGAGATCGTCATCAAAGTCTTCGGCGGAGTACTTGCCATGAACCTTGATCTGGAAGACCTTGAGGCCGTTCATCCATGCCACGAAGCGCGAAAGCGTCGTCTTTCCACTGCCACTGACACCGATGAGAATAAGATGGCCCTGGGGCTGTCTGAAAACACGGTCAATCCGCAGGACGTGTTCCAGGACATCGTTGAACAAAATGAGAGGCACGTCAACCTCTTCCTCGCAGAAGGTCTTGAGTCTGGCCTTGACGAAGTCTCGGAGCTGCTCCCGGTCGACAGGTACGTAGTTCTTCGACAGCCAGTTAGAGAAGAGGATGGGGCCGCCGAGAGCCTTTTGGTCATCAACAGTGGGGAAGAGCTCAAGGGCGATCCGTCGGACGGCGTCATCGGTCCATTGACGTTCATCCTCAGCGACGAGACGATCTTGGAAGAGTCGCAGCGCTTCGTGCGCCCAGATGCGGACGAGTCCCTCAATGGAAAGGGTCTCCAGAGGCCGGATAGCCTCGTAGATACCTCGCACCCATCGGGTGAGCTCACGAGGACTGTACACGTAGTGAGGCTGGATCTTGGGCGTGAAGCGCTGTTGCGACTCGAGATAGAGCTTGACCATGGCTTGGGTCAGCGGTTCCGAGTAGCCGCGGAGAGACGGGATAATCTTGAGAACAGCCGAGTTGAAAGTACCGTAGATCTGCAGCAGGGAGAGCTCTCCGGGGTAATCAACCATGATGAGAGGAGCGTGACGGAGGAACCTAGCACCAAGGGGCGTACGGCCTGCATCGGTGGGCGGGTTGCAAGCACCGACGAACTGGATACGGTCGAGGGTGACCCAGGACTTGTCCGACGTTCTCCAGAAACCGTTGTGCTCGACGAGTTGACGCAGGAAGGAGATGGCTCTCTGCGTTCCGTATTTGTCGGGCGCGGGCAAGTTGATTTCGTCGCAGAAAATGACCAACCATCTGCCGATCTGGGTCGGCGAGAGCATTACTCCGTTCAGGGTCTTCTTGTACTCGCAATATTGCTCAAAGGTCTTGATCAGGAGATCAGGCGTCGTTGCGCTGGAGAAGTTGAGACCGACAACCTCCATGTTGGGAAGCTTGCGGAGAGCGCTGAACAGCGTCATCGTCTTACCCGAACCGGGAGGACCGCAAAGAAGCAGTGGCTTGTGCTCGGCCAACCAGGAGTACAGGACATCCTCGTGACGCACGGTATCCAGCGTCGGAATGACCACGTCGGTCTGCGTGACAGAGTGAGTGTTGACCTCGATGGTCGGCACCTGGTTCTGCCACGGCGCCCACTCGGCCTTGGGGAGAGTGACGTCGAAGTCAATGAGCGAGCTAGTGCCGTCGAGAGGCGGGTTGCCGAAGCTGGCAAGGCCGCAGACAGCATCTCCAAAAGACTTGCGGTCGTTTAGAGGACAGTCGCCGGTGAGAGCCCATACGAGCGCGAGGAGAAGCTTCTTCGCGACGAAGGCTTCGACCTGATCAGGATCCAGAGGGAAGTCGGAGTGCTGGGCATTGTACTCGATCATGTCGCGCACTGCCTTGTTCAGGAGAGAGAATAGGGTGTTGAGCACACGCGCGACAGTGAAGTCCATGATGTGATTGTAACTCTCGGCTTCCTTGAGTGCAGCCACGAGGAAGTCTTCCCCGGAAAGGAAAGCACCGAGGAGGTCGGCCACTTGGGACTGGATGGCGAGAGCCTTTGCGGGACTCTGTCCAGCTGCGACATTGTCCTCGTCGAGGTCCTCAAAGGGCTTGGAGCGAAGCGTGCCAAGATAGTGCTCGAGCATCATAGTCGGCGTGACAGTGTCTTCGCTGAACCAGACCATGCCGCAACGACTGACCGTGGCAAGAGTGGCGTACTTCAAGGTCTCGACCTCGAACATGATGCGGACGTTGGCGGGCAAGTTGAGACGCTCACCGTTCGGCAGGGTGAGGAGCTTGTTGTCGTCCAACACACTGTTCAAGTTCTCGACCCATTCAGGGTCGACGTCACCGTCGAAGACAATCCAGTGGCGCTTGGAATCCTCTCCTCGAAGATTGTCGACAATCTTGCGCAGGATACTGGTGAAGAGACCGTCCGTCCACTCACGGGTGGTAGAGTCGAGGTTTCCGTACAGCGCCTCCTTGGACATGACCTTGGAGTCAATGACGTGCTGCACACCCTCCACACCCTCGACCTTCTGGAGTGCGTCGAGCAGAAGGGTCCAGGCGGCAGATTTGCCAGTGCCCGAGTTACCGACCATCATCACGCCGTGGTGGATCTTTTGGATCTGGTACAATTGGAGGACCTTGGTCATCCAGGTGTCGTTGACAACCAGCTGTCTCTCGTCCGCAAGAGTTCTGATGGCCTCCTCGAGCTGATGCAGGTTGGCCGGGACGTACTTGACGCCGGGGAAGCAGGCCTCTTCGACCTCGGTGAGGATCTCGACATCGCTCTTGATCAGCTTGGGCGCAATGGTTTCTCGGATGCTCTGGACGATGATCTCAGGCTCGACCACTTCTTCGGCCCCAAGGCTGCCATCGCTCTCGAGAAGTCGCGCACGCTTCAGCCCTCCTGAGCTGACGAGGACGCTCTTCAGGGCACGGAGACCAAAGTCGTAATGGGCTTGCTTCGACAATCTCGCCGCGCACTGGTCGAAGAATGGGACCGTATGCTTCGAGAGCTGTTTAGCCTGGTTGAAGCCCTGGGAGTACAACATGACTTCGGCAATGAGCTCCTTGTCAGGCTTGGACATGGCGACACTGCGGAACAGCTTCTTCAAGTTGTCCGGGAGGTTGGAACGGCCAGCGTAGCCGGGGTTCATGGTGATGAAGATGCCAGTGTTCGCGTTGACGCGGAGCTGTCGTCCAACGAGCTCGGTCTGGGCCTTCTCGTCTTCGGCTCCTTGTTTCAAGCCGAGCTGAATGTTCTGAATCTGCTGCGAGACGGCCGACAAGATCCTTTCCTCGAGACGGTTAAACTCGTCGAAACATCCCCACGCACCAACTTGGCAGATACCGAGGAAGATGCGGCCCATGGCCTGGAAGTCGAAAGTGTCGTCGCAGCAGAAGACAAGGGTGAAACGACCAAGCTGGAGGCCGAGAGCCTTGACTGACTCCGTCTTACCCGTTCCGGCAGGACCGTAAGGAGATCCACCCAGCCGTTGCTGGAGGGCTTGGGTGAGGGTGAGGAAGCATCGATCCGTAAGGGGTGTTCTGACGAGGCGGTCGGGAACTCCGAGATACTCAAACCCATAGGCGAGCGTGGCGTTGGCCATCTTGACCTGCAGGCGTTGAAAGAAGTCGCCCTCGGGAGTGTAGACGTAGCGCATCTGAAGCAGCCACCAGTAGTGAGTCGGCGTGGTGGCGTTGAGACTGGTCAACTTCTCGATGGCGTCTCGCTGATGAACGCATTCGGTGATGAGCTGTTCGCACTTTTTGCGCTGGATGATTTCAAGATCGCCCAGGACGGTGTTGGCAAGGAGGCGAAGCACCTGGACCTCGCGGTCGTAGAGCGACTGTAGCGTCTTGCCGCCATCAACCAGAGATTTCTCAACGGCTGTCGTCCAGACGACCTGGGTCGCGAGGACGACGATCTGACTGGGGAAAGCTTCCATGAACGTATCCATGGCCTCCTTCTCGATCTTTTCAGACTCAAAGATGGGGGTGTACTGATCGACAGCCTCCGCGAGGAGCTCGGCTAGGGTGTTCTTCATGCCGTTCTCCAGTAGAGCGAGCCAGTCGTTGATCTTGGGTGTCTTGGCAAGCGAGATCTCCTTCTTGAGACGCACGGCTTCGCCTTCCTTGGATGTGAAGCCAGAGATGATCGTCTCGTCGTCCATGATGAGCCCAGAAAGACCAGCAAACATCTTTTTGAAGTGCTTCGCGATGCGCAAAGTGTCATTGCTGTTGCCAATCATTTCAAGAAGATCCTCGTCACCGACAAAGTAGAATCGGGGGAATGAGACACGCTCCTTCTCGAGGTATTCACCCAGGGCCTTTTGGATCTTGTTGAGAAGCTCAGCCAGTCTCTCGAGAGACTTCTGGACGTTGGGGATTGTGAGAACGTCCAGAACGTAGGGCTGCTTGTAGACCTTCTTCATGACGGCGGAGAATTCGCTGTTGATGTTCTGGAATCTAGAGGACTCGACGGGCAACAAGTGCTTGATGTCGGCGTTGCCGGTGAAGACACCCTCGAGATAAACCCATTGGCGTTGGACGTCAATCCAGACATCGAAGAGGACGTGGACTCTGTTGAGCTTGTCCTCCCACGATGATGCCTCCTCTTCGAACTCCTTGTAGTAGGGTGAGTGCTTCATCGCCTGAAGAGAGTTCAAGTTCTCACTGCATTTCGCAAACAAATCGTCCCAGCCACGGATGAGACGGCACTTGTTCTGGTAGTTGACGAGCTCCAGCCCGTAAGTGGACCACGTCTCGCGAACCTGTTTGAGAAACTCCTCCAGGGCCATCTCACCCTGGGCCTGGGCAATGATGTCTCTGACAATGACTTCTGTAGCGACGAGATTGAGGTCCCAAACGTCGCCGAGAGTCATCGAGACCGGCGAGTATCGCTTGCCAGGCTTGATCTGCTTGTAAATCTTGGTCCAGTGGCGATCACGAATCGCCTCCGACTTGAGGTCAGAAAGAACAGAGTTGACCTTTAGCAGGCCGCGTAGGATAGTCTGGACATGCTCAAACGCAGCGTATTGGCGCATGCGACTGGGCATGTCCTTGGTACTCTTGATGAGGTCGTCAATCTTGGACCGAATCTTTCTGGGCTGAACGGCAGTCCACAAGATCTCTCTCGTTTCGTTGAGACTAGCCCAGATAGTGGACAGGTTGGACCAGACAGATTGGAAATCCTGTACCTCTTCCAAAATAGTGCCCAGAGAGGCGTCCGTGGCGGCAGGAATGTCGAGAGCTTCCTTAGCCTTGGCGACCATCTCGAAGTCGGATTGCAGCTTGGAAATTCTAGCCTCGAAGGAGCTCAGGGTCGCTGATGCAACATCGGGCTGGATAGTACCGGAAACAGGCTTCTCATCGTTCCACTGCACGGCGACTTCGGCAATTCTGTCGTTGACGATCTTGTCCTCAGCGATGATCTTTGATTTGAGAGCGTCGGTTTGATCCTGCACAATCTTGGACTTCTTCTCCAAGATCTCGGTCAGGGACTCCCACGAGCTGTCAATCTGTTCTATGTGAAGCCAGTCGTTGGCGAACTGGTAGCGCTGGCGCACGAGGGTGGACTGTCCCTGTCTGAACATGTCGATCTCAGGTGCCCAAAGCTTCACGTTGCGTCTGCAAGCCTGCACGACGGTGATAAACTGGACGGCTTGAGCAGTTGAGGACGCATCTAAGCCTTGGCTTTCGAGGTCTCGACGGGCCTTCTCAATGTCGGCGTGAACTTCACGCATGCGGTTGCCGAGTCTGCTGGCGAATTTCATCAAAATCTCGTGCTGCCACTGGTCATACTTGGCGTTGACCTTGGTCTGCACCTGGTCGTAGTCAATGGTGATGTGGCCGAATTGCCGGCTGACTTCCTGGGTGTCAAAAGTCTGGCGAGTCTTCCGAATCTCCTGGAGAAGCTGAAGCCATCTCGAGAGCTGATCACCGAGAGCTTCGTACACCTGCTCCGACTGAAGATCCCAGAGAGACTGGAACTGCAGCCACTTGTCGACATAGGACCCAATCTCACGGAGCTTCTTCTCAACAGACACGTACACGCGGCTGAGCAAATCCGTGCAATTGCTCGGGAGGTCGTCAAAGTGAGGCTCGTCCATCGTAGTCGTTGTCAAGGTCATCTGGTAGCGTGTGGCCTTGATCTTTTTGAGGTTGCAGACGATTCCCAACCACTCATGCAGCTGGACAAACCAGCTTGAGCGCGCATACTCCAGAGGAGGATCCAAGTAGATCACCTGATTCCGCATGGACAGCTCATGGATCAAGCGCCTGATGGCCGGTCCCTCTTGTACAGGTTCCTCGCCGTTCTCCGTGACTTGCTTGCGGCGACCGTCGTCAAGGTAGTCGTCCTCGAAGGCTTGGATCCAAGCCAGAATGGCCTCTTGTAGACGACCGAGAAGCACCTCCTTGAGCTTCTGGTTCATGTTCTCGACCCAATAGGGCAGGTTGACATACTGCTCCAGGTTGAGCTGATCGACAGCTGTCTGAATGGTCTCCAGGCGCGAGGCAAAAGCGCTGGCTTCATAGGGGCAAGCGTTAAGCTCGGCAACCGCCTTCTCCACAGTCGCATGGATGGACGCTAAAGAGGCGGTCTTGGTCTGCAGCAGAGACACGGCGGCGGCGAACTCGCGGATAAAGAGGCTGTGCTTGCTCTCCGACGGCTTCGAAAGCCCAAACTCGGACACGTTGGGTAGGGTCGCGTTGTTTTTGGTGGAAAAGAAAATTTCATGCGAATTGACAAACGACTCCCACCTGAGGGGGACGCCTCTGGAGACGAGTGCGTAGACGTCGTTTCTGTACCCATAAACAAGGACGGCCTCCTCGCCCATCTCGGATATCTGGCGCATCGTCTGCGAGAAGGTGCGGACGCTCTCCATGAGACTGACTGCAAACGGGTAGACACGCTTGGCGTCCTTGGACACGTTGTTGATCGAGTGGGGAACGGCGTAGTTCTGCCACATAAGATTCCGGGTCTCCTTGAAAAGGGTGATGACTTGGGGGTCAAAGTTGACCAGAAGCTCGTAGTTGCCGCCCGTCGATCGCATGCGTCGGATGTCAAACAAGAAGCCCGATATGGAAATCTGCCGGCGCTGAACGTCGTCGAGCCACGCCTTGTAGATTGTCTGCGTGTCGAGCTTCTTCCTGAAGAGGTTGCTCTCGCTCTGGAGCTTCTGGCCCTCGGCATGGATGGCCCACTCGGAACCCAGCACGTCCTCGACCTTCTTCATGTAGTTATCGAGCTGATGCTCGATCTGGCGAGCCCAGATGATGGCACCAGAGACAGGCGGCAGGTCACGCAGCTGGGCCATAGCATGAGCCTCGGAGTGGCCGTACTGCTGCTTGAAGCGCTCGTGGAGGGCGTGAATAGCTTGTTTGACATGCTCCATCAGCTGGTTCTGATACTCAGCGATGGCACCACGAATCTTGGGACGCACGAAGAGCGCGTTGAACTTGGAGAAGACGCGGAACATCTCGTTGGCGTTCTTGGCCGTGGCCAGACGGTCACGCAAGCGCGCGATGATGGAGTTCTCAACTCGAGACGTCCGTTCATTGTACATGTTCTCGGCCTTGGCCCACCTCTCCGTGCCCTCGGCGGAGACGTCCAGTAGGTCGACGTTCTTCAACGCCTCCCACGCCTGCTTGACTTCTTCGACCGCATCCACGTCACCCATCTCCTCCACGACGACAACGCCGTTGGTGTTGGTGGTCTCGGTCAAGCCGCTCACAGTAGCCTTGGGGCCGAGCACGTTGACAATGGTGCGTTGGAGCTGCTCGTGGTTATCGCGGAATGTGCTAACATACTTGAGGCGACTCTGAAGCTCGGCATGCTTGGGGTTGACCTTGATGGGAATGAACTTTTCGTTTCTCCGGCGGGTGACCTCGCGGGCGACATTGGTGAACTCCTTGATACTCTCGTCCCAGGTGGTGAAGATGTCATCGCTGGACTTCATAATGGCCTTAAACTCGTTGTAGTCAAGGTTCACAAGCTCCGTTCCAGGCAGAAGTCGATGCAGCACCTCATCCAGGTCCCCAGAGATGGCCTCCACCAGCGGCAATGCTCTCCGAATAGGATACGGACAGATCCTCAATTTTCTGTTCAGGTGACCGAAGATTTGGATGATGGCATCCTTCACCTTGGACAGGGACGTGGCGGAGAGCAGCTCATCAAGCGGGAAATCTCGCATGAGCTGATTGTACTTCTGAACCTTCTCCATGGCCTCCTTCAAGCCCGTGTCGGCAGTAAAACTGACGGTAGCCTGGAAACGCTTGGCGTGCTTGAGAATCTCTAAGGTCAACAAAACGCCCTCGCTGCGGAGCTGACCCTCAATTCCCTCCAGAGCGGACTCCATCGACAGCCAAAAGTTAACCTCCTGACTGGCGGTGAACTTGAAATCCTTAGCGTTGTCCGCAGGGTCTCTTGTCATCCTCGTGATGACCTGGATCGACTTGATCCAGCTGTTCACGTTGTTCTGCAAGCTGTTGAGGAAGGTGCTGTTTGTGAGGTCGGTACTGGGGATGAGATCAAGCGTAGGCTTCGAGTGCCGCGATTCGGCCTCCTCCAGTGCATTCTGTACCATTGTGTGGAACATCAGGGACACCTCGGGGATTTCCACATTCTGCTGCAGGTGAAGCAAGCTCAGCTCCAGATCGTTCCACCTCTTCTTGGTGACGGGAATTCCCGTCTTCGAGTCCACATCAGCCCTGCCCCTGGCACCATTGGCGATCTGGCTGCGGGTGTTGGCATCGAAGTACTGTGCCAACACATGGTGAACGTAGGAATGCAAAACCTCAAAGGGCGACGTGGAGGGGCCCTGCTCGCCGGCGGTGGCGTTTAGGGTTGCAGGGCCCGGCAGGTTGGTGATAAGTATCTGGGAAGTAAGCGGGAGTGTATGATCGATGGGTCCGGGGCGTTGCTTGAGTAGAACGAGCCACGAGACGGTCGTCGGGGTCAAAGAGGATATCTCGGTCGTCAGGGAGTATGTGTAGGCCGGGGACTCTGCGTTGACGTGGTTAGCGGGGGTATACTCCAAGAAGCGTGTTGCTAGGCGGGTCAAACGAACTCAGGTCTTCGGCACCATTTTGTATTGTGGACGCCGGCAGGATGTCCTTCTGAATGTACAGGGCGATGAGGGAATCAGTTGCGAAACGGGTGCAGCGCTGGAGCGTGTCGGAGTAACGGTGCTTGTGGAGCAAGCTCCCTGGGCTCTGGAGGTCTTCGCTCGTGGCCCCGAGGGCTATCTGGCATGCTTGAGCGACATGGTCGAGGACGCCATTCGAGTCGATCGAGGGATCGGCGGTGGGCGAGGCGACGCCGTTCGCGCCGGGGAGTTGGGGCGATGCCACCTCCATGGCGGATGATGGGTGGTCTGGGTCGGACGAGGCAGAAGGACGATATTTACAGGCTCGACGTCGACATCATCGTGTGTGCAATGGTAGATAAGAGGTTGGCGTAGCAGCAGGTCTGCCGAGTCTGAGGGCAGGCAACCTTCAGGGGGCGGTGATTGTCTGGCCGTAGGACCAAGAAGGTGGAACGCGGTGGATGCAAAAGAAGCGAAATGAAGAGAACGAGTGCTAAAGGAGAGTTGGATATCCTTGGGTTGGACGGGGGTATCGCGTACAAAAATCGGGAGTGCTCGACGTCGTCGTCGTAGGTTATGATTCGGTGACTATTCGCGGCCGGTTGGGTAGATGGAGATAAGTGCAGAATAGCCCTCCAAACAGGTGAGGTAGCAGGTAGGTACGATACGGATAATCTGCAATGTTGACTTTCCAGACAACCCCCGGACCGTTGACTTGGACGCGGTTCCACTTTTTCACGTCGCCCTCGCATCTTGCAGTAGCAAGCACGGTGAGTAATTAATGTACACCAAGCGCAAAAAACAGTGAAGAGTATACATGTGTCCACTCTTGTCAGAAGTCTGCAGGTTTTACGCGACCAGGCAGGACCCTTGTCGCGAAGGGCATGTGTTAGGGAGGCTTCGCTGGCCACGCTGGAGCTGCGCGGCGGGAAGCACATCAGTCCCACTAAGGACTCACGGGCCCGTCTGATTGATTGGTTGAAGCCCTTTACAGGTACTCAGTCACATCAAATCAAATGTAGGTACCTCCATTATGGAACCTTTCTTCTTTTCTGTGCTGGCATGGCATAGCTGGCAATGCTGGATAGAGGAGCAGTGAGAGGAGCTCAGACACGCTGTCAAGTAAGTCCCTTTGGCTCCTCCCAATCCCCCCTCTTAGTCTTCATCCCGTCTGTCCATCTGCATCAGGCATAATTACATTCGTACAATGTTGTTGTATCACGATCCCTCCCCTGTGCATAGAGCCATGTGCATGGATTGAGCTACTTTTTGTCATCCCCCCCCTTTCAATTTTAGGGGGGTTTGCTACTGGACATCGTATGCTGCTTTCTCTTCCCCTAGGTACCCTTCCTCGGGCATGTTGAAAGCTAAGGTAGCTCAATATGTGACTTCATCAGCCAATCAGACTCCAGGAAAAGCAACCCGCCAACCTTCAACATGCTGGAGAGGTGTCGTAGAAACATGGGACTGCATTTCTTCTCTCACATGCTGATGTCTTACTCTGTAATAAGTAACTTGTCTTCAGCTCTGTCACATTCAAACCAGGCAGTCATGGATAAAGCAAGCTGCCATTTCTAATCCCTACTCACTCACCCTGTTCGCCGCGGGCCGCGTGTGAGCTTTTCAAGCCTCGGCTGTTTAGATGACCCTAGCTTACACCAGAACAGGTCATCCAATCTGCTAGAACCGACGCTCGTTCCCGCCATCCTTGGGCCCCGAAATTGCTCTCACAATCGCCTGTTGACTTAGGTACCTTGGACCTACCTAGGTACCCAAGGTGTTTAATCGCGGCCCCTCGCCCCGCCAAGTACAGAATAGTTAACTTCCTAATGTTGAAGCTCAGTACCGATGGAATGGCACCGTTCATTTGCCGCACCGGCCTGGCCTCGCCTAACGTCGAATACCGTCGAGACACGCTTCACGCGCTTCTCAAAGTTAGTACAGATATAACTTGGAAAGGAAGCCTCGTCACGAAGTGCTGCTGTTGCAAACGACGCGTGAAAAGATCAAAGTTGAATGCTTGCTTTAGTCATGTTCGCGATATTTGCTGGTGCTAAAACCCGCCCAATGCAATCCCAGACCTCCAAGAACATACAAATAACGACCTTTTGGCCCCGAGCTCTAAGGGGACCTTGACACACGACCAAAAATCGACTCCGACCAAAATAAAACACCAGATCCAATCCTGCCTCGCCCTCCCAACTGCCCAACGGCCATGCTTCCGCTACGTAGAAAAGAAAGCATCGTACAAGCCCAACCTCAAATCCGACTCCCAGTTCCGTTTCCGCCATGCAACAACGCCCTCTCTGAACTGAACCCTCCGAATCCCCTTCAAGTGCCGTTGTTGCCGGCCCCCTCAGGGCCGCCGAGCCTTTCTCGTTGGACCATGACACGCTGGTTGCATATGTCGATGAACATCTCGAACCTCTCAATGATTTGGTCCTTCTCGACAAGCTTCTTCTTCAGCTCTTCCACCTCCTTTTGCTTGTCCTCCTTGAACTTGTCAAACTCCTCGCGGGCTTTGGCGAGTTCCTTCCTCAGATCCGCCCGAATGCGCTCTTCAGCCGTGGGGTGTGGTTTGCTGTAGATCGCTGGTCGGTTTTCGGCCAGGCCAGTGGCCACCTTTTGTGGATTCCGGTTGATCGCAGCCCGGGCGTTGTAGATGTCGCGGGGAAGTAGGGGAACGTGAGGGTTTTCGTTTTGGAGTATTTCCAGTGTCTCGTTCACACTAACCCCTGTCGAAGAGTCAGCGGCTGCTCTTTCTCGTGGTGTGGTCTTTGTCGGCTCACCATTCTCTTTGAGAGCCTTGACGGCGGCGACCATCTTGCTGTCTAGCTTGCGAGCGGCTGGGTGGAGCAGCGGGCTTTCGCTCGGCCCGTGGTTGTGCTGCAGATGCTGCGGGTCGGGTCGGTATCGGATCGTCCACTGGGTTCGCTGCTCAATGGCAAAGAAACCGAATTGGCAGTCGCATTTGCGCGACGATGTCTTGCGCTTGCGGAATTCCGGGCTGACGCGACTCGGCGGCTTGCCCGCTCTGTCGCACACAAACAGAACCTTCTTGAGGCCAGGAACCGTCTTCTTGGAGCGCCCGATGACAATCGCGTAGCCAACCGATGTGCAATACGCGAGAACACTCTTGTGGACCGCCTCGAGGGTCGGGAAACTGCCTCCCTCCGGAGGTGCGGACATCATCTCCCCCATGGGTGTCCTAGGAACGAAAGGCGTCCCGTCGAGCATCTTGGGCTCGAGGGAGTCGTCACCCTCGGCCAAGGTTTCAACTTCCATGCTGTCCCCATGGTGCTCGCTAGCCTGGGCTGGCGTCTCAGGCCGAGGCTGGGCTGGCTGCTGCACCTGCTGCTGAACTGGGGAGGCCTGCGGCACTTGTTGAGCCTGCTGGACTTGCTGAACTTGTTGCGGAACCTGCTGTATCTGCTGGACTTGAGGAGCCTGCGGGAGTTGCTGCTGTACCGCGGGAGGGGTAGGCTGGGACAGAGTCTGCTGGGGTTGGGGTTGAGGCTGTGCCTGGGCCTGGTGGGAGAGGATCGGTTCGTTCTTGATTTGCTGCTGATTCAAGTTCTGTTGTTGCTGGTGAAGACTGTGTTGTTGATTCAGTTTTTGTTGTTGAGTTAGGGTCTGCTGCTGGTGTTGCTGCGCGAGATTTTGCTGCTGCTGGCTAAGCGTCTGCTGTTGGCCCAGAGTCTGCTGTTGATGCTGCTGCTGCTGTTGTTGTTGCTGTTGCTGCTGCTGCTGCTGCTGCTGCTGTTGCTGATGCTGCTGCTGATGCTGCTGCTGATGCTGTTGCTGCTGCTGGTGCTGCTGCTGATGCTGTTGCTGCTGCTGCTGCTGCTGCTGGTGCTGCTGGTGCTGATGTTGGTGTTGTTGTTGGTGCGCCTGATGCTGTTGATGTTGATGTTGCTGGTGCTGATGCTGCTGGCCCAAGCCTTGCTGTTGTCCAAGGCCCTGCTGTTGACTCAAGCTTTGCTGCTGGCCCAGAGCCTGCTGCTGTCCAAGGCCTTGGTGTTGACCGAGGCCCTGCTGCTGAGCGAGGCTCTGTTGATGGCCGAGGCTCTGCTGGGCTCCGAGACCCTGCGGTTGTCCTAGACTCTGTTGTTGCCCGAGGGCCTGCTGCTGCCCAATACCTTGCTGGTTGCCCAGAGGAAGAAACATGGAAGGCGCGTTTTGGGGCATTTGCTGCCTCTGGGGAGGCACCCTCTGACGGCCAAGGGCGGCGGCATTGGGAACGTGACTCGTCGGGCGCGAGTTCGCGTTGACGTTGCCATTGACGGGGGTAGGGGTCTGGAAGAGATGATGGGGATACTGAGCCTGAGGAGGCTGTTGAGGAGTGTATGCTTGTTGGTAAGGCGACGCGTTATGAGGGCCCGGTGATGGTTTCTGCTGGGCGGGATTCGCGTGTAGAGGCGGGAAGCCTGGGCCGCCGTGGCTGCGTCGAATGCCTGGCTGGGGAAAGGCAAGGCCGGGATGGCTGCTGTGACCCGGCTGCCCCAGACTCGACATCTTGTCGAGGAAAGGAAAAAATCGTCGACGGTTCAAAGGAGAGAAGGGCGAGAGAAGGGGAAGAAAGGACAGGGTCTGTTTGAGGTCGGACGTGTGTGTGAGGGTGAGGGGGACGCTGGGCGGCGGCGGCGGCGGCGGCGGCGACGGCGAAAGTCGAGAAAACTCTCGAGGACGGCAATTCGGAAAAGGCTCAGCGCGGGGCGTGAGCGTGGGCGTCGACGTCGAAGTCGTTACCTCGAAGTCGTTGAGCCTCCGCTATCGTGAAGCAAATCCCCGAGATGCTCAAAAGGATGCAACAAACGAACCCTTGAATGTGGTCTGGGGGTGTCGATAATGGGATTGGGGGGAGGGAGAGGCGTGGAGTGTGTGTGGGTTCTGGGAGGTGTGCACGAAAAAGAAGGGGGAGAGCAAACATGCGAGTGGTGTGCGAGGAAGAGAAGGCGGACATGGAAGAGACCTGGGCGGATGGGGGCTGCGAGGGACGCGGACGTGGACGGGCCAGAGGAGCGAAAGTCAGAGCCTGAGCAAGGAAGCAAAAAAAAAAAAAAAAAAAAAAAGGCGAGGGAGGGGGGTCGGAAGGGAAGGGGAGGGATGGGGGGGGGGGGGGGACGAAAGGAGGACACTGGCCTGAAGGGAGAAATTTTCTGTGGCGCGGGCCTATTCTTTGGGGCGCTCTCAAACCTCACTGCACTTGGGGCGAAAGACAAGAAAAAAAGGGGGTCCAGACTCATTGGAAGTGAGGTGAGGGAGGGGGTAAAGCGGCCTGAGGACTGCCGCCTAAGCCGAAACGGACGGCACGTGATCATTGTTCAGCTAGGGAGAGAGTGATGTCACCGACGTCCTCGCCCCGTCTTTCAGGCCGGGTTTCCCATTGTTGCTGACTGCGCCGGCTTTTTTTTAGCAACCGCCCCCCCCAAATTCAGCGCGTAAAAACGCGCAGCAGCAGTAGTAGTAGCAGCAATAACAACAGGTCGCAAAGGCAACGTGTTTCGATTCCAGTGTGGAGGGGAAACATGAGCAGACGAGAAACATCGGATTGTCAATCAAGCACGCGCTCGGCCCATGGAGATGGCCGAAGAAACTGATAACAATCGAGAGGGAGAGAGAGGGAGAGTGAACAGAAGATGAAATACCCATGTTAAAGTGGGTTTTTCTATTCTGTCCATTCTGGTTTTATCGGCAAATTTGAGGCTTGTCAAAGGGATACACACATTTGCGACGCCCGCCACTAATCATTTATCACGACCCGAACCACCCGCTGACATCTTTCTACCAACACGACAAAAGAACGTGCGGCTGAGGGGGCACCAGTCACAAGTCACATTCGACGTTGGTTAGACGTCCCGACGGCGCAGGTTCGAGGTCGAACTTGGAGACTTTTGACATTGACAGCAACTTGCTCGACTTGCATGCCTTTTTCTATTCGCACTCCTGGGCCTCCAGCGCGCTGTCATGTTGGTTAGGTTGCGCTTGTACCACCTTCCCGTGCAGGTACCTTTCCTGTCGCCTACAACCAGCTCCCCGGGGGGGGGGGTCTCAGGACACACCCCCCTCCCATTGTACCTCACCCTCAGGTCCCGTCCTCCCCCCTCGCCGAACCCTCAAGGAATACTCGCCTGACGGCATCCGACGTTAACATTGTCTATCGTCATCTTTGCTCGCGGTATTGGAAATTCGAGCCAAACTCGCGAGTCGCCGCCGCCGTTGCTCCTTATCATTGTACCCATCTACGTCGAGCGATACGATTCACACTGCATCTACGCATACCATCGTACCCGGGTTTCTGACGGCTTGCTACAGCTACAGCATCAAGCTCCCCCTGGAGCCCGCAAATCAGCCCTACCACTCCCCCCCCCCCCCCCTTCAGGAGCTGAATGGCCTGTCTGTGCCTCGGGGTGCTTTTTTTGGTGGGGAGGGGGGGGGGGGGGGGGGGGGGGGTCCTCCGCCTCGCTTGACCAGGTCGTATCCCTGCCACACACTTGAGTCTACACCGACTTCACCGAGATACTCCAAAGGCACACCCCTACCCACCTACCAGATGTTCGCGAGACTATTCAACCTCACAAATCGGGCCACTGTTGTGGTCCAACATAAACTTTATCATAGTTCATATTCCACATGTTAACATTCAGTTATTTAAAGGCATATAGGCTGGGTTTGATATGGTAGGATGCTACAGCCAGCTTGCCTATCTTACTCTTGCAGGCACTTGCAGGCATGTATGTATAACTCTTTAATTCAAGTCCGGCATGCAAAGCCTCGTCACCAGTGCGACGTGTCATGACTATCAGTTCCATCAACACGTTTGGGGATGAGGAAACTAGGTAAGGTCGACCTTCGCTTCTTCCAGCATGATGATAGCTGAACACTGGTTCCATCGGCGCTGAATCCAGCACCATCCATCACTCTTGATTATGATCATTCCCCGTATACTACAATGATTCTTCCCTAGACTGGCAAGACCTGATTGTCTTATGACTTCCCTACTACGAAGCTTCCACAATGCAACATGGTATCTTTTGCTCCACCTTTATGCGCCAAAATATAATTTCACCACACGTTCTATATCCAAGAGCCCTCATGCGACAGGGAGTCGACATGTATATCACTCGTTTCTCTTCTTCCTCTTGCTAGGCCTCCGCTCCGTTGGTCCGTCCACAAAATGGCCCTTGTCTTGCTGGTGCTGCTTCAGGTTATCCGGTCGATGCTTGTACTGGCTCGTGCAGCCGGGGTACGGACACCGGTAGATCTTGGGAGGCGCCATTGAGTGCTGCAGCTTCTTATGTTTCGCCATGCTGCCCTTGAACCACTGGGGGTCGCCCTTTGGTTGGTATCCGCAAATCTCGCAACAATCGCTAGCCTTCACCTCCAACTTCTGCCCCGTGCTACTAAGAGACGCTTGCACAGACTCTTCGGGCGGCGCGGTACAAAAGTTGGTTGGTGTGAGCGACGTCTGCAAAATCTCCTTCGTGGAGCTCTCGCCGGTCTCGTAGAATAGCGAGATAGCGTTCGCGAGTTCCGCGTCATTCATCGCCCGCTGAGTGTCAGGCAGGGGCGTCGGCATGACAAGCGGATCCTCCGGCGCCAGGAGAAAACTCTCCCACGGGTCATCGAGCGCTGTTGTTGTGTTTCTGATGAATTCTTCGAGGGCCGCCTCGCCACCCACATTGGCGGTACCCTGTTTGGCGTGCTTGATCGCCTCCTTTTCCCAGATACCGGAAAAGATGGTTCGGGCGAGATCAACACCGTTTACATGGTACGATGTCCGTTGCATCTCCTCTAGCAAGTGCTGGTGGTAGAAACAGTCAGACAGCTCTCTTACCTTGGGGACGTAGCTGTCGAAGTATTCTTGCATTGACACGCATCCCTGCCAACAGTGTCAGTACCATACGGTGAAATAGCCTTCCGCAAGACTTACCTTGCCCGCCTGCATCAGCTCCAACTCCGCCCTCCTTGCGCTACGAATGCTTCCATTGTCGATGCGCATCTGAATCCGCTTTATGTTCGGATCAAGGTTCTCAGCATGACTGAAATCGCGGCGAATCTCGCACCGCCACGTTCTAAAACTGGCAGCGAGGTGTCTGTTTAGGGTCGAACTGTCGGTAGTATCCACAGAGTGTTTTGTCCATAGCATAGAGCTGAGGACCTCGGTCGACTCAAGATTCTTGCTAGGCAAGACGGCGTGTTCCAGCTCTGGTCTCCTGAATCAGCGGCAAACAATATGAGCGGCGTGTACGACTTACCGTCCAAGAAGAAGCGCGCCACTTCCAACAAAATGTCCCTTTTCAATTGATTTCCAGAAGGGGGAGAGGCTGACTCCTTGCCTTTCAGACTTGGTGGCGTCAGAGATACACGCCCATCTCGCTCTGATATCAGTTCGTCCAATTCACCGAGCGACAGATCCAATGGCTGCCAGATCGCAGACGCCACTTCGGCATAATCTGTTCGCTCCCCTGCAGCTAGCCAATTACTGTAATAGAAGGCTTGCGCAAAGAGCTGCTTTGAACGGTTGCGCGCGTCGTCTTCGTGCACAATGAGAGAAAGCGAGTAGGTAACGTGGATGAAGCAGAGCATGTCAACGCTGCTAGTCGAACGGCCACCCTCAAGCAGAACCTTGAGCACAGAGAGGCCCCTGTTGGCTATTTCCTGTAATGATATGCTTTGCAATTGTCCCACAAGAGGATTGTGGGTTAGGTGCCGCAGTTTTCTTAGGGATGAAGTGATATGGGTCTTTAGCGTGTCCCACGCTGATCCGACAAGAGAGTTGGCATCGACAGCATGGGCAGGGATGGCCGTGTCTGTTGCTATCACCAGACCCGAAGCGTCAGACATCTGTTCAGGGGCGACCGCGCCGTTCTCGTTCGGGCGAAGTGCCGCATCTGAACTTTCCAGAAGTGGGAGCTGTTGGTCGCAGTTCAAGTCGTCCGGGAGAAACGTAGGAAGCGGCTGGAGCATGATATCGTCTGCTGGCAGTTCCGAGATGAAGGCATGCGACGGCATGCTGTAGTTTGAGTAGCGACTCGCATTGGAGCAGCCTCGGGAGAGTAGTCCCCCCGAGCTGCCATCAGAGGTCGGCGAAGTGAGGCTAGTCTCGGCGGTCGTCCAAGCACCACTGAAAGCAGAAGCAGGCGAGACGAGGTAACTAGCTGTCGTGTCGGTACTGGCGTTCGATCTGAGCGAATTGCTGGGGGAGAGATTTTTAGTTCGGGCAGTGGGTTGGTGCTGTTTCCGATGCTGTTCGAGACCGTAGGTGTGTAGAGACAGCGATGGCCGGTCGGATTTGCCCATGATACTGTCATTTGTATAGAGGCAGTTCTGCAAAGGCCAGTCGAACGATGGGTCAGGCAACACGGGCACGGTCGACTCCAGGCCTGCCGCCCCCATGGCCAATGATACCGCGGGCTCGCTCTCCAAGATGCAACGATGGACATCCATCGGTGTTGGAAGAGGCACCTCGACGGAGTCAATCTCCAAGATTTCGGTGCACGAGGATAGCTCAACTTGTTGAGGTTGAATGCAAGAATCATAGCTGGGTGGTGGAAGGACGGCGATGTCGGATACATCCTTCATGTCGATGTCTGACACATGGTTGGTTTTCGACCGTTGCCCTAACGAGGAGAAGAAGTTCTTCGCAACGGACATGATCCTACGTCTCTTTCCCGGGTGGCCGAGGCAGCGTTTGCACTTCCCGTCGTTGAACTTCTCGGCCTTTCCACATTCATAACACCAGTACTCGCCAGTAAAGAGCTGGTCGCATGCGTACAGGTGCCTCAACATGGTCTCGTGATTCGGAAACCTCTTGCGGCAGCGCAGTAGCGGACATTCGAGACGATCAGCCGCTGTCATTTTCTGGGAGGTGTTGCGCTGGACGGCGGCCCAGACAATGAACCTGTGCAGTGCACATTGGTCCGGGGTGACGGTGCGAGTGCTGCGACGTTAGCTTCGAGCTCGAGATCTACACTATAACGGCCAGATATGCACCCAAAGTTTAAGCACAACAGACTTACACGCATGAGGATGAGCCGGTGGAGTCAATGGAGGAGCGGGTTGAGGATGATGAACTCGTGGAGCAAGAGTCTCGTCGTGGTCGTGTCCGACTGAGGCGGGATGAAGTGAGAGCTCGTAGGGCTGAAGGACTCTGGTTCAGCGAACGGCGGTCATCCCCGAAGGTCAACAGCGAGAGTTTCGACTCCATGGTGCTGCCAGGGCCCAGAGCCTGAATTGGAGACACGATGGCAAAGGAAAGCAACGGTCAGTGAAGCGTGGACCAAACAAGGACTGATCCGCCACCCATTTTTGATTTATTTGACCATGAGGTGAATGAATCCTGCAAGAGGGATGTCCTAGAATCCAGGACTCGGCAGCATCCCCTAGGACTTGAACGGCGGGTTGGGACTGGCTGAAAATGGCGGCCTCACCCCCCCGGCAGGTGCTGTGCGTGCATGCGACTGGGCTGTGTGCCCAGCCTGCCAGCTTTGTTGGTCTTGGTCAAAGAGAGGGGAAAGAGACATCCGGTGTGGAGAGGCCCCTCGGCGTCAAGGTGTGTTAAGGTGAGGTAAGCGGGAAATGTGGTGGCAGTGACATGTAGCTACGTTCCGTCGTCATCCTCCGTCCTTTTTGCCGTGTATTTTTCAAGAGCAAAGAGGTCCGACCACAATACGCCAACTTTACCGCTCGCCAGCATCTGTTGAAGTGAACTCGAATGTCGTGAAGATCGGCCTAAGAAGAAGCAAACCGAGCGAGTCGAGTCGAGTGTCTTGCGGCAGCCGGTGTATGTGCAGCATTGATGTCAGACCAATCACGCCGTGGTCTTGTCGAGGCAGTAAGCAAGGCACACTCGGCCAATACATTCTCCATCTGACACGGACGAGCTGGACTCGGGACTGGTGGGTGAGTGGAAGACGAGCCGCCACATCGGCTAGACGCGCTGCCGTGTGAGGTGAGGGTAACCAATTCAGGCACCCGGCGATGTTTTGATGCTGGAGACCGCCTTGCCTTCCGCCTTGGAGACACTGACGCAAGCAGTCGAAAGGCGGGATCGAGGCTTTCCGCAATCTCCATGCCGAAGTAGCATTTTAGCGTCCGACCTCGTTGCGCCGCAGGGGAGAAAGTCCTGGGCTGGGCAGTGTCACGGTATGAAGTGCCGGGGTTGCTAAGGCTTAGCACTTTGAACCTGGCTGCTGAACACGAGCACGGGGCTGCGACAAAAACTAAACAACAATGCACTAACTCGGATCATTTGTCGATGTTGAACTGATCCTCTATCCACGCTTTGTCGCTCCATCGGAAAACTTCGACAAGCGATGGTGTGCTTCCTGGGGCCTGAAGAAAGGCAATCAAATAGTTTAAGCGGTGGAAAGCCTATGTAGCTTAATCACTTTGAGACGGGTACAGTAAACACAAATATTTGGCAGGGAGAAGAAGTCGCTGCTACAACCTACGAAAAACTCTCTGTGGGAGACGGTGTTTCTTAGTCCGAGATCGAGAAAGCGAGAGAGGGATCGAGAAGAAGGACAATTGCACAAATCGTGTACAGCTTCAGGGTCTTTGCAATAAATACTCCTGCACCCATCCAAGTACTTAGAACTCCCCACGGCGACCAGCACTCTGTAATCTTTCTTTCAGCCAACACCAACCCGTTTGCTTGTGGCGATTCTCATCACGATAACCAAAGGAGTCGCTCAAGACGACGCGACGCTTTCCGTCGTCAATTTTACCGCCGGCGCCCCAAGACCCAGGATTGGCTTGCCATCTGGCTCATGCCAGGACCCTGATCCTGATCCGACCAACAGCAGTCCATCTGGTCGTCGACGACAGCACCAACAGGCGATCAGGGGTCACAGGTCCGCCTTACCGCTCGCCCAAACCAATCAACCTTGAACACTGCTCTCTGAATGTTGACGCATCTGTCACCGCTGACAAGGAGATACCTGATCGCCGTCTGCCCTGTCTGAAGCTCCAGTCTGGATAGTTCCTTGTGTAGAAAACAACGGCTTACCGCTTCGGCCGGGAGCCATGTAGAACCCCAGCGCCTCATCGGCTCTCCTCAAATGTCTTGCCCCCTAGTGGCCCAGGACAGCGACAACTCCCGGCTGATCTCGCCGACCAATTCGCCTTCTGCAAATCCGAGTCTCTCGCCTGGGCTTCTGCCGGTGTCGTGTGTCCGCGACGGACGGGCCACGGCATGTTTGAGGGGCGTCTAGACGATCAATTTCGGCCCATTCGGGATGAGGTCGGGCTATGTACGGATTCCTTTTTTCGACATGCAATCCATTCGAGCATTCTACTTGGCACAAGCAGCACGGAGCTGCTCCAATTCAGGCCAAACAGAGAAAGAGGGGCTTTCTTTGGGGAGACGACCTCCAAAGGCACAGTAGCATACGCGCTGCAAACTCCTTACCCACTGTTTCAGATATTCGGCGCGTGGGCGGATCGTCGCGGCCAGGCGACTTTGTGCGTTCCGAGCACCCCATGCTAGGGATTCATGTTGCGTGCTGACGCAACCCAACCAGGCATTGTACATAAACGGCAACAAAGAGAATATGGGCACCCCGCCTTCTACATCGTTGCCGAGTCGAGAAGCCGCGATGCTGTCCCAGAGGGAAGGGGGGGAGGGCTCAAAGACACCGTCGTGATATGCGGCTACAGCGGCCCATCTGTCCACCAGTCTTCTCTCCACCTCGGTAGCGCCTGCATATCGTGTCATGCTCGCATGGTTACGAACCAGTTGCTTGGGGCGAATGGGAGTCTTGGACCGACTTTGGGGCAGCAGAAACACCCCTGCTCGACTGTTAAGCCCCCTCCGGAGTGTCCATCAGGGGCTGGGTTATGCGGGGATTTGTTTTAGCCCATTCCCGCTTGCAAAAGTGTGTTACAGAAACGCCTATCGACTGGGTCTAGCATCAGGTAGAGGACATTAGCAGGCCGCAGACGATCCCGATTTCTCTTCTGGATTTTATTTGCGAGAACGAAACGATAGGATGCCGTTGACCCAGTACTGCTTACTAGCTAGCTAGGCTTGTGACCTCGCCGTATCCATGTCACCGATTAACCGTTGATTCTACGGGTGGCCCGAATGCCGTTCTTGACACTGTTGGTAGTTATCGCCGAGTTCGTCAGCCAATGACACACTCAAGGCCGGGACCAATAACACGTCGACGGTACCGTCCAGACCAAGAGCTGTCAGTGTCTGAATCTGGCCTCGATCCGAGGCATAAGTCTGAAGTTGTCAGCAATGACTGGATCTAGGCTGTTCGACATTTCAGGTTTATGGATGTTTCTGGGTCATGTCCTCCCAGCATGCCTTGCCAAAATACCTGGATTCCTGTACTGGTCCCGTTTATGTGGTCGCAGGACTCATCTAGTGGCGCTGCTTCTCATCTCGGGCATTTGACTGTGAACAGTCGCATTCACCAATTGACAATGAGTCGCACCAGACCGTTCATCGCTACAGTGTGTCTGGCATTTATCTTCAAGCAGAGACATGGTGTCGACTGGTAGAAACCACACTGCTAAGAGAAATGTAAAGCGAATTCCCAAAATTTTGATCAGTGATACACGGTGAAGTCTCCAGTCTTCAAAGCTCTCGACTTTTCCATAAAGCTGAGATTGGTCGCTGCGTCATTCCCCCAGTATCGACGTGGAGGAATGCCACTCTCTGTGACCATTTAGCACCTGCTTGCTGGATAGGAAATATGATTTCCCACATTCCAACGCAAGCAGATCTCCAACCGAACTAGTGGGAAGGACAATAGGCAAACAGGACGACATATCTCGTCCGCGCGCTGTCTCTGGCAACCCGCCAAGGTGCCGGCCGTCCTTCAGCTCCCCTCTGATAATCCGCCCGATGGCAACCGGCACTTGATGATTCGCCTGATATAGTACCGAAAACCCCCTTGAAGTAAAGGCCGGCTTTTCATATTTTCTTGGTCGTTTCCAACATGGTCTGGATTAAGAAGGCTGTAGAGCTAGCTGCCGCATCCCTCTCGATGGTTACTCACGCAAGCGCCATCCCTGACACGTACGACACGGGTTGCTTTCGCTGGCAACGGCGTTCCGCTACCGTCGATCCCCGCTGCGTTCGCCAACGGCCACTGCAAGCGTCAGGTCGCGGGTGGATTCATCGACACCGATCCTGGCCCTCCAGTCACAGGCAACTGCAATGTGGCGTCCAGTTTCACCCTGAGCTTCGCCGGTCAGCTGAGTGTCGCAGACGCGGTCGTCTCGGTGAAACCGTGGCACGTTCTTTATCCCGCTCCGCCCCATCAGCCCGCCGGACAGCATCACCGTTACTTTCTCGCTGAATAGCGGCGAGCTCGCGTAGTCAAACCCGAGCCTTTTCGGCGGCAGGGCCGGGTTCTGCCAGGACACCAGCGGTCAGGTCTTTGGATGTTTGTTAACCCGGCCGAGGCCTACCCGCCGAACTGCAACCCTGTAAGGCTTGGCCCCGTAGTAGGTGCGTGATACGCGAGGCGACTTTCAAACCGTGCATGTGATAACAGCTCGCAGCTGACGCTTCGGGGCGTGCAGCATCGACTTGCCAGAACGGTGCCATTGTCAGCGGCTTTTCTTCGTAGTCGTCCTCGACCACGACCACGACGACCCCTAGAGCGACCTCAGGACTGAGCATGCCGCCGGGCACGTCGATTACGACCGTCAGGACTACAGATGTCAGCGCCGGGCCGGGAGGCAGCGTTCTCACCATGGTCAGCAAGTTCCCAAAGCTCCAACGGCCCTGGCACGACGGTGCCGCCGCCGTTCGTGGCCCCGACGGCGGGTGTCATGGTCAACGGTACGCTCAAGCTCCGTTCCGGTCTGTACACCAAGGGCGACTTTGTGACGCCGGCCGGGGCCACCTGCCGAGCCATTTCCGAGTCTTGGATTCTATGACAGACCACGTTTTTGCCGGCCCGCGTCACTGGCATCTAAGACGAATTAGTGTGCAATTGATTATGAAGCCGGGCGCGAGTCTTGGAGCAATTCTTTCATTTGTTTCTACGTGAAGCATGCGTATGTTGCATGGGGTGACGGAAAGTTCGAAGTCATGTCTATGGTGCACGTCGTTTCGGCAAACCCACGCACGATGAGACGGATCTACCGAACAAAAGAACGAATGCCACAGGCCAACTTAAAGTGATTTATCGCCGTGCCCGATGACGGTTCTGATGCCACGAACCTTATCACACTTGTTCTACCTTTCATTGGTATTGCAAGGCCGATTCCAACGTCACCGTGCAGGGCTTCTTATCTTGCTTTGCTTCTAGTCGCGGCTTGCAGCTCGCAGCGTCGCATCTTTATGAGACACCGTCGCCGACAGGCTCTCTTCGTTGACCCGGTGTTATCGGCATTAGCCGTACGGCAGATTGACGGCAGCGGGCGACGCCTTTACACTTGCAAGGATATTGCTGGAGCTGTTGGTGGAACTCTTTCTGGGGGATCGGATGTGGTTCTTGAAGCGAGACTCACAAGAGCGGGTGGCAGTCGCGAAGAGGGGGGGGGGGGGGAGCTCATCACCGGGTAGGGCGGTCAGGCATCTGTAGGATGGGATGGCATGGCATGACATGGATGGATGTCGATATTGACTCTCGCCCTCTGGTTTATTGTACCGTGTATTCGGTCATCGTCTCAATTTATTTGAAGTCTCTTCCCCGCCATCATCCCTCAACGGCTTTCGTCATCGTCGACGTTTGACAGTCGATCCGAGGCAAAGTAGGTACGATACGAAAAGTAAATAACGGTAGACTCTGAATCAGCGCCCTCCGTGTTTCTCATGGACGAATACGAACGAAGACGAAGGGGGCACACCTCGCCTCGGAACTTGGATGACAACAGCAGCAGTACGGATATCACCGCCAGGAAAGGACCAACAACTTCTTGGACGCCTGGCCCAACGCTGCACCTTGCCTTACTCGTACCATTGCCCGGTTCGCCAGATTCTGGCTCAAGTGACTTGCTCATCTGCTCGCCGGCCGGACCAGCCGCTGCTGCCAGCCGGCCAGGCCTACTCGCTATCTGTCCCAAGATATGTAGTCCAATCCGATCCAATTCATCCCACCCCAATGACGCCTCTGCCCCCCAACACCCAACCACCACAGACAACAGTCCAAGACCTAGGGGTGACGCCAGAGACACAGCATCTTGCAGAATCTACCCAGATACACATGGCCTTCGCCGATGTCACCACCCATCACCCAGGTGTCTGCCGAGGGGGGTGAGTGGAAGGGTGGGTGTTGCGAGAAGTCTGATACGAATACCAGAGATACGACACCTCACCTCACGTCTTGTTGGAAGATGATAAAGCAACCTGCTTCGTACGCAATGCATGGCCTGTGCATCGACGGGTGCTTCGTCCACGAAGACAATGCCGGAGGGTGGGGGGTGAAACCGCAGCGACTGACGAATCTGCGAAACCAATGGCGACGCCAACAATCGCGGATAGACAAGACACCAAAAACCCCCAATAGAGAATTGCTGGGTCTGGGCCATCCCAATCGACGGGGAACCGGAGTCGACGACCAGGTATGAGAGAAGTGAAGGAAGAAGTCACAGCCATGATGCATCGGATCACGTCGCGGACGAGGACGGAACTGGATGGACTGCACGACTGAGCTGGAGTCACTGGACACCTCCAACTCCATGGAACGCAGCGGACCCCCCACCACCCCTTGGAAGTCTGGGCAAGGTCACAGACTCGCTGTAAGTGTGCAGTTGCCCCCACCACCACCCACTATCCGGGCCAAGAACCCCGTCCGTTGGTCCCAGACGATGGCAGATGCTGGCCTGGTTTGGGCTTGACAAGCCTTGGCGGCGGACCCCTCCAGCATGATTGGCGTGGTCGCGGTGCCGCCTTATCAAGCGTGTCAGAAGCTGGGAAAGCTCCAATGACACGGCGGCAGAGCTCCAAGAGAGACCCTCACCAAAAAAAATCCATCTGCAAGACGGCGGCGGGTGCGGATTTGCCCTGCTTCTTGCAGTAGCAGCATGTATGTAGCCTGGGAGCCTGTTGCTGCGGCGGCATCCTTCCCACCGCTCATCAGCGGCAGCACACACGCGACATTGGCGCTATCGCTGTCGCTGTCGCCGTCACTGTCGCCAGGGCTCAAAGCGCCTTGCCGGGGTGGTGGGTGTGTCTGTGTGTCTGTGTGTTTTGCGTATGTTCGCGCGTCCCTTTGTATCTCTCACACTGGCATCAACTCAGGAAACAGATAGACAGGCAAGGGGAGCCTGGAGAGGGGAGAAGCAGCTGGGCAGTGTGCCAGCCGATCCGATGATACGGATGGATAGTGCGGATAATAGGGTTGATATGGTAGAAACACACCTCACATCTACACTACACTAGCTCGCCCACATGCGTCAAGCCACCAACAAAAACCAGCGCATCGAGACGGATACATCACAAATACACACATGGATAATGGGGGGTTTCCAGGCGGAAAGATAAAACAACAGTACAAAAGAAAACCAAAAGAAAACCCCAACAAGATGTCTCCCCCCCTGGCTCGAGCTGAATGAAAAGGGGATTCTTGTCACCCAAAGTAGCCAAAGTGGCCTCGCTGTGCCGTAGCTAGCGGCGGAGGTACCTTCGTTTCGACGTTGGTTTGAAGGAGGTTCCCATTCGCAAGCGCACACGACAACAATCTTGTGTCTTTTTTCCCTTTTTCCTTCTCCCCGTCCCCATCCATGCCCATCCCATGCTCATCATCTCCCCGGACCGTCCAGCCCAGGCCTACCACTCCTACTTAACCAAAGTCCACCCACTCTTCAAAAATTTTCGCTCTTGTCTGCAGATTTTTAAGTCCCAAGCCTTTTTTATTTCGTTTTCTTTTCTGTCTGGTTACAATTTCCCATATATTGATTGGTACTCCCAGCCTGCAGGACGTAGGGCTCACGGAACCCAACCCCTCTTACCCTCTGCTTAATCCTTTTTGCTTCAGCCTTAGGTTCTTCTTCTTCTTCTTCTCTTATACGGTTCTCGTTCCACCCCGCCGTTCTTGAGCCATATCTGCAACTTGGGACGGGATCCCCGACGACGGGTGCGTGGGCGATACATCTACCAGTCCGTGTGCAAGTCCAACGGCGGCCGGCAGAGCCAACAGACAAGTCCAAGACCAAGAGACACAGACCCGACCAGACCAACCTTACCGGCGGTAACTGCCTACTAATAAAAGCAAAACGGCTTAACGCAACGGGAGTCATCGCACGATTGTACCCTTGCGAATTCCAGCCACCCTCAAAGACCAGCGTGGTCCACGTCCCGCTACGCATTCTTGGGAGTCTGTCTAGACGAGCTTCCTGGAGGTTATATAGACGAACCATCGATCCATGTTCTGCCCCTCTTACGGCGACAGGGTCTCACTCTCTCACTCATCAGTCTTCACACACGCACACCTCACGAGACTAGCATCCGTCTTGAGCCCGGCGCTTATCGTCTGTCGCCAGCTGCTACCACTAAGAAGCTAACCACACCCAACCTTTCTCTCCCCCCCCGCTTGCTGCAGCCAATCGAGCCGGCGTCATTGTCAACCCGTTAGCGGCCGTTCTCGCAGCAATTACAGCATCTGTAACTGGCGAAGCGTTGTTCCCTAGTACCCCGAGCCCCCCAGCATTAGAGGAAACCCTCCCAATTGGATCGACCCGACAGAACCAACGAACCAATAATATGGAGTCGCATCACCACATGGGCATCCGCGAGCTCAACGTGAGCAACTGGCACTCTCACAATGCTCTAACCGACACCTTCAACCATGCCGTTCCGGCCATCAAGACAAGCGCAGGTAAGAAGACATGGCGTCCTTTATTTTCCATTCCACAACAACAGCAGTTTCTCTTCGTTTTTTTCTTCTTTCTGAATATTTTATCTTTATTTGCTCTGCTTTGCTTTGCAGTTCTTTCCCATCCCCCCTCGTCCTGGGCCACTCGTTCTTCAACATCTCTTACTCTGTTCTGTGTCTTGGCACATACCTCAACCCGATATCTCTCCTCGACACACTTGAGCCGCCGCATAGCCACAACACGTCTTCATCGGCGCCCAGGGCCGTTCAACGCTCCGGCAGGCCGTTTGGAAGTTTCTTCCGAGTGCTTCTGTGCGTGGGGCCTGCGTCAAAAGCGCCGAAAGTTTCCACCACGGCCACGGCTATCGGCTTCTCAGTGATCCAGACCAGTCCAGAAGTAGACGTTTGTGGATGTGGAAAACCTGCACATCTCATCTGAAATATTGACAAGCTTTTCATCCTGTTTGTCACAACTCACACAACCTACGCTCACCCGCATCCTATTCACCGTCTCTTACTTGTCTTTGTCGACACACAACTTTGACGTCACTTTTTCTGACAGTCGTCCAGCTTTCTTCACCTTTCTACGCGCCAACTTGGTCTTGAACCCCTCGGCCATGTCGTCCAACACCAACACCCCCGTGCTTCAGCCCACCGGTGCTGCCCACAACAGCCACCGACCCGCGGCGCCATCTCCATTGGCATCTTCTCACACGCTCGAACCTCTCGACGACATTCCTCCGCTGTCGCTCGAGATACTCTCCACCCGTGAGGACAAGGCCGAAGCGCTGCACCTCGTCGCCGACTCCATTGCCCAGCAACGCCAACAGGCAGCCTACGCACTCGTCTTTCACCCCGTCCCCATGGCGGGCCTTGCGCTGGCTCTCGGCGTCGCCTACCAGTACTCCTATGGCCGTCAGCGCGACATCGGCATGGCGCTCACCCTTCTCAGCGGCGTCATCATGGCCTACCTCTTGGCCATCCGCTGGGTGACAAGTGGCTACCTGCCCCTTGCTGAGCAGATATCATGGTCCTTCATCCGGCCCCACCCAGACGCCTCTCCCGGCGAGGAGGATCTCGTGCTCGGCACCCGGTTCGGCTCCGAGATCATCGGCGCCCTCGTTTTGCATCTCGAGCCGGCGAGCCCTCTGGCGGCGACGACCTTCAGCAGCAAGCGCCGGAACAAGGCCGGCAGCTTCCGCGGCGGCAAGGGAATCATCCGCGCCTGGACGACCAAGCTCCGCTACCGCGGCAAGGGCGTCGGCGCCGACATGCTCGACGAGGCCGTCCGCATCACCCGCGAGCGCTGTGGCAAGGACGCCGAGGTCGGATTCGCCATGGAGCACGCCAACAGTCAGATGGTCCTGCCCGAGTTCTTCAACGGCACGTTCAGGAAGCGCGAGCGCTGGGCCGCCAAGACGCTGGACGCCGTGTTGGCCGAGCGGGAGATGACCAAGAAGAAGAGGTGAAGCTTCTTCCTCTGTCTAGGATGATTCCTCGAATCTGGCCTTTGGCCAGTATGGTACATGTTTTGATTTTTCTATGTTCCTTTTTGTGTTGCAGGTCTTGTCTGCGAAGCGGTTGCAATGGCCAGACGGCCGCGGCGGCGGATGGAACAGTTATACCCCAGAACCTATGTGGACATGCCGGCTGGCGCTCCCCTCGCAGGGTCGTGTTTCTTGGTGGCTTCATCCCTGATTTCTTTTGATCTGCACTTCAAACGATACCCCTCGTTATTACGGTTATTGACGGTGTTTTGCTTATTTATTTATCCATTTGGCCATATGTATAGAGCGGAGGAGTGAGGTAGACGGAACCCGGCGCTTCGTGCGCGATATTGTGCATATTCAAGATACCACCGGAGACGCGGCAACAGGGAATGTGGTCAAAGGTACCCCTTTCTCGGTTTGCCTAATTGAATCCCTCTGTTTTGGCGCATCGGCTCGATCCGTTTGCCCCTTTGTTCGCAATCTGCATTTTGCATCTTGTGTAGCGGTGTTCAATGTTTGATGTTTGCTCTTAGCTGCTATCTCTCTTTGAGTGTCCTCGGCAATCTTAACATTGAAGAGTTTCGGGACACGTTCACTCAAAATTGCCATCTACTCATCGAGCCCTCCCTTCAACTAGCATAGCATGTTTTATGCCGTCCGTGATTTGTCCGAGCCGGTCCCAAATACTCTGCTTGCTGACACCGCGGGCGAGACTCTCCTGTCTGTCCGTAACACGTAAGCCCTCCCCCCCGATGGAGTTCCGTTGCCCAGAGGACTTCCATCGTCTTTCCGTTCATCCTTGCTCGACGCTCTCGTGCAAGACGCTCTCGGGTTAGTGATGCACCCGTCGTGGTAGCCGAGTCCCGGCGGTGACCGATCCCTATCCCAACCCGTCGCGGATACCCACAATCGAGTTTAGTCCTCTTCCCAAGGACGGGCTTTGAAAAGCAACGCAGTTTGTGAAAGGATTTTTTTTTTGGCCTTACTTGCCTGACCTAGAACGCCAAACATAACCTGACAAACAGGCGGTATCGTGGGTGATGAAAAAAACGAAAACAGGATATAATTACTCCAGAACAACGATATTGGGTCGTGACACGTTTCTCGTTACGGACGACGGCGCTCAGTCATGTTTCACCGCCGCCTTGCGGCTCTTCGGGTCGACCCAAGTATCCGGGTCAAAACCGTAAATCGGAGTGCCTCTACGTCTGAGAGCGTGCAGTACCTGTGGATGGGTTAAAACCGGGACACTGAATAGCCAGGAGCGTGTGGGTTTGAATGCAAACTTACATCGTGGATTGTGATTGTCTTGGCCCCACGATGTTCAGTGTACGTGATACAGTCGCTGAGAACCTATGATGAGTGTTAAAGTCTCGCGTAGTATAGTGGGGGGGATTGGTCATAGAGGTTGAGACTTACTGCTTCAAGCCATGACTTAAGCGCACCGCGTGCCTCATCGTAGATCGTCGCAGAGATACGCTTGACACCACCGCGACGGGCGAGACGGCTGTGCGACATTGAGTGTTAGCATTGTTTGTGTTAGGCTAAGATCGTGGATAAGTGAGAGCGGTCGGGCTAAGGTGTAGCGAGACAACAACGAGGTGGGTAAATGAGAACGCCAAGATGGGCGATGAAGCCCGGGTGATATCGTGATGAAGGGAAGATGGAAGAACTTGAGTCTCCCTCGATTTCTGCCGAAGAAAAAGATGGTTCGCCTTGATGGGGGCATAGGTAGAGTGAAACCCGTCAAGAGCTTGATATGAAAGCATCAGTAATACATACCGAATGGCGGGCTTCGCTGTGCGAAATGCGTTAGATTAGCGCGGCTCTCTCTTCTCTATACACAGGTATTTGTGTTTTGGTGCAGAGTGGTAGTAGAACTTACTGATGCCCTTGATGCAGTCTTTTTGAATTTTACTACTCTCCAGGTCAGTGACTACATTCCCTTTAAGAATGAACAGCAACAGGTGAGCAAATACTTACCGGTGTCGCTTAGCACCTGCCGCGCCGGGAAGAATAGTCTTGGACTTGCCTCCCATGGGCACTCTGGACGCCATGCCTCGTTTGGCCGCGCTGGGACCGCCGCGCGAGGGGATCATGGGCGGCATTTTGGATGATCGCGCAGTTGGTTGGGAAATGGAGATGTTACTGTAGTCGTGTAGCACGCTGTTCCGCCTGGCTGTTAGTGAGCTTTGGCGTAGGAAGTGGAGGAGCGCTAGTCGAGGCGTTGATGGGTTGAGAGAAGCATGGGAACGTATCTTAGGAATGGAAGGAAGGTGGTGGGGACCGAGCGGGGCTTGCTGCAAACACGACCTCTCTGGAAGACGCACACCCCGTACCTAGGCATCCTGTTAAGCTTCTTGAAGGTCCTTGCCATCAAGTTGGACTGTGCTCGTTTGGCTGCCCCGTGCAGAAACACCGTGAGCACCCGAGGCAGACACTGTATAACCCCCTGAACCATCACGATTCAGTCAAAGGGACGCCGTCTCTCTGCCTGTCAGATGTCTTGTTTCAACACGGAACTTTGGCACTGGGGTCAGGGTCTTTGGGGTTCCCCGGGTACAGATTCGATGGCAGTCGAGAGTACAGACACGGCTCTGCCACGTACATATAGATAAATGGGCAGTTTAATCAGAACATGGAAAGTGTTTAATTGTATTAGAACATTGTTATGGAACAAATATGCGCGTAACCAAGGAGCGAGTGACCAGAGAGCCCCATCAGAACGCCTAACCACACCATCAACGTCTACCCAAGAAGTCACAGTCGTCGCTTCATTACCCATATCTATGCGGAGATAAAAGTGGCCTCGCTGAAGCAGAGACCCTCCTCGGATATTTCCTCATCTCCAATCTTGAGCTTCAAAGTAAGTTTAGTCTTTGTCGGACAATACTGCGGATTGGTGTTAGTACAGCGCGTACAGCAAATGACACGACAATATATAGCTCACCTGGTAGATGTAAGGCTTGGTGCCCGCTGTGCCCGCTACTATCTTCTTGACGAAGCCTGGAACCTCGGCCAAAACGTCCACTCTGTCAAGACGCTCTCCTAAGGGGCCCTCGATGATGGCATCGACAGCCTTGCCGTCCTTGTCCTTGCCGGACCACGTGAACTTGACCTCTTCGGGCTCGGGCCACTCGTTGAGAGCGTCGTTCTTCACTTTGGTGTGCGCGGCTGTCTGGGTAACGCCGCCGTAGATCATCTCGCCATCCTTCGCGATGCCGCCAACGCTTACGACCGTCGAACCATATGAGGGCGGCGTGGTGTACTCCATCATGACAGCCGAGAAGTTGGGGCCCTGGAAGTCGACAAAGTTCCACTTGGCCGCCGCGTGGTGAGGCTTCATGCCCTGCAGCGCGTAGACGTAAAACGCGCGGCCGGTGAAGTCAACGGGGCCGTCCTTGGTGGTAATGGTGCCCTCGACGACGCATCGCGGCCAAAAGGCGTGGCGCATGGTTCCCCAAGGCTTTGCTAGGTCGGTACCGAACAGCGTCTTGCCCGTCTTGCCAGCGTGAAATCCTGGTGCGGTGCGAGTGACCTTGAGATTGACAATCGCGTTCTCTGAGTTCATGCTCTTGATCGTGTAGTAGGTGCCGTCCTCGGACAGCTCGACGGCGCAGTCGTCGGCGTAGAAGGACATGCGGTCATCGCTGACCTCGTAGTGTTCGAGCTGTGTGGTCTCCCAGACAGTGGGCTTCGACTTCCCGGGATAGAAAATCTTGGCGTTGAACTGGCAAGTCGTGCGGATGCCTCTGCGTCAGGGCAAAAAGGTTAGCGTGACAGAAGACAACATCAGTGGCCACCATGGGGCAGAGTCTGTCCCGTACCCGACATTGCTGTAGATGACCTGAGCCAGTCCAAGATGTCCGTTGTCGCCCATCAAGTAGAAGCTCTGCGTCTCGACCGAAGTCGAGTCGGCCGCGATCCATTTCAGGTCATCCTTGGTGGTCTCGGTGTGTGTGGTTGTCTTGGCCTCCTCGGCAACGGATCTGATGGCTGTTGGGCCGTAAATCGGCTCCTGGGTACCCGCCACATCGGCGAGCCTGAAATGATTAGATAGATTAGCCTTGGCAGACGCAAGAGAGGACGGCAGCAGACGCTTTACTTTTGTTGCGCCCACTTGAACATGTTGAAGACAGGACTCGGGAGGGAGATGGACGAAAAGGAGCGGATAGGTTAGGTTGTGAGTCGGTATTTCGGCAGTAGAAGAGTAGCAAGTCTTTGCAATGAACAGCGAAAACAAGCTTCTCGATGCGGTCTTAAGAGGAAAACCCAGATGAGAGCGGATGTTGAGTTGACCGCCCCCAAACAAGATCCAGCGGAGGGGCCGAGGGGTCATCCCACGACCCAATGACGGTGAAACTGTGGCTAAGGCGACCAGGGTGGGTCCTGCGTTCCCCGAGCATCCCGGTTGCTTGGACGTTTAGCGCGTGGCTAGTGCATTAAGGCTCCTAAATTTTCCACCTCCGAACATTGAGCATCCGATTGAGCGAAGCTGTCGACCCTACTACCTACTACTACCCACGGCGCATATACCTGCTTACCACTCGCCCTTGATCACCCTCCCGGTAACAACAGTAACTCAAGTCTTTTGCAACTCGCGATCATGTCGAAAAGAGGAGCGACTATGGCCGACCAGGTCGTCAAGCTCATCGTGGGCGCCGGCCAGGCGAGCCCAAGTCCACCCGTTGGTCCAGCGCTGGGTAGCAAGGGTGTCAAATCGATGGACTTTTGCAAGGTGAGACTTCTCCCTGGACACCCCGATCAACACATACCACCATATGCCCAACATCTGTGCTTTTAAGGGGGCGCGATTATGCCATGGTCGAGATCAATGCTCATACGTCTCTGCTCGCCGTAGGAGTTCAATGCAAGAACGGCGCACATCAACCCTGGCACGCCGACGCCTTGTAGAGTTACCGTCCGAGGTGACCGATCATTCCATTTCGAAATTCGCACGCCTCACACGTCGTGGCTACTCCTCAACGCCGCCGAGGTGCCCCCGGGGAACAAAGGCAAGCGGAAGGGTGCGAGCAACCCCGGAAAAGAGACGGTCGGAACGGTCAGCTTGAAGCACGTCTACGAAATTGCCAAGATTAAACAAACTGAAATGCGTCTGTCGGGACTGAGCCTGGAGTCGCTCTGCCGGTCTATCATCTTCCAGGCCAAGTCGATTGGCATCAACGTCGTGCCATGAGAGAGCACCCGTCCTACGAAAGTCGATTGTCAACCACGTATAAAACCGGAGTCAGGCGCGGAACGTATCCACTTGTATACCATGTCAAACGAAAAAGAGCGCCTTTGATTACTATAATTGGAAGGGGTAGAGGCAGGGACAGAATGGCAGGAGGTGTTTGTACGATCAGAATTCCAACCGCTAAGCCAACAGGCAGAGTATGGCACAAACGTTGGTGCACTAGCGTCGCGTGATCGGAACATGGCAGACCACGAGAGATGCATCATGCGCCCCAGAAGTTCCAACGGGGCAGTGACGTTGAGAACACGGTCTTGGTTTGAGATGAAGTCTGTTCTCACCTTAGTCGCTTGCGCGAGACAGCTGGTGGTCAGCGGCCGTCTGCGGGCGATTAAAGCGAGCTAGCGGACTGGCCGATGCCAGAGACGTCAGAGAGCCAAGTACACCATGACGAAAAGTAAACGCGATGCTCGTGGAAATGCGTAGAGCCGGGTCGGCCTGGAGCTTGGATTCTCCGGGCCGAGAAGGGTTGATTGGGAGAAAGTCTCAATCGTGCCGCGCCGAATCAAAGTGAGAGGTTGGGTCAGCGAAGCGAGTTCAACCCCGAGTTGCAAGCGGCAAAGGCCAGCGCATCAGTGGAGAAGAACTGGTCAAGTCTGAGAAAGCTTCGCAATCGAGATCGACAGGGGTGCCGATTTGAGCAAGAAGCTTGCACGTCCATACTCTAACTGGAGCTGCATCTACACAGTATCGTATCAGTATGCTGTTAGTATCTAGGTGCCAGTGCTGAAAAGACTAGCTCGGAGGCTTCCACAGTGACATTAGGTTCTGGTTGATGCAGCACCACAGCTTCCCCGCTGGATGCGACGGGCTGGGAGTCCAGATCTGGACAGACTGCCCTGCCCACATTTTCGCCCCTGGAAAGTGATCCTCTTTTTGCATCGTGCCTGGACGAAAAGGTTCCATCGAAGCAGCCTGTTATGTGCAGCGAACGCCTCCCGAACATCGTCAAAGTGGAACCGATTTGATGCCGGTGATGTGACGGAACGTTGGCCGTTTTCATGCTGCAGCTGCAACATCAGCACCCACGCCACCGTGCTCGGCTTGTCGGTCTGAGACCGGAAATGCGGCGGTACTGCGGAATGGCAAGTGAGGTACGTCTCGGCATGTGCGCTGAACGTGACGTGTGTTGTCTCGGCCCAAGGGGTAGCTCAGGAGGGGAGCGAGGCTCAGTTTCCTCGTGCTACTTAGTCATGTCATCGGAACCCGGTCTGATTGCCGAAGCTGAGAGAAGAGCTGGCCCTCACGGCTTGTGTGAGCCGGCGGATGGTAAAATTTGTGCGTTTTCAGCGTTGATTTTGCTGTCTCTCGTGAAGGAGGGCGAAGACGGGCTGGGATTGGTGTGCTTTTGTTTCCTCGCGGGCTTGACTCGTTCGTCCCGGCCTAGGCAAGAGCTGCACTGTCGAATGATCTGGTGGACATTGACCTGGCGGATGGGATGTGCCCTGGAAACCTACTGTCGGGACTCGGGGAGACAAGAAAAAGATTTTCCAAGGGGCGTCAAGTGAGAGGAGTCATCGGCCTTGTGGGGGTCGGGCCACGTCCGAAGCTGGCAGGACCATCAATAGCCATGAATTCTTGTGTCTTGGGACTTGGTCCTTCTGCGAGATTCGTAAAATCGGTGAAGGTATGACCAACCCAAACGGCCGAATGGCGCCTCAGTGCCGTCGCATGTGTCACTGATGAGAAGCCAAGAACCACAACACAAATGGCCAGCGACCAGGGGTGTTCATCATGGACGGTTGTTGCGGTGGCATGGGCAAGTCTAGAGCCCAATTGGGGAAAAAATAGAATATTCCGATCACCACAGGGACAGGCAGGAGCTGGCTGCCAGGCTGGCAGAGCGGGCCAGGAGTGGTCGGCAGGGCCCTTCTGTCGGGTTCCTGATGCAGATACGCGCAATGCATCCATGATTTTAGGCGGGCTGCCAAGTGTTGCGGCTTGCCTCGCGGTCTCTCAAGCCGTAAAGACCTCCCCGGCCCCCTCTCGGCTCCCCTTTCAGCGGCCCAAACGCTCCAGTGCGATGTCACGGTGTCTTATCCTGCCCGCCGCTTCTCCGATAAGGGATGGGTAACGATGGCGGCGACCAGTCAGGTTGCACCTTTTTCCTGCCCAAATCTTTCCGCCTGTGTATCATGTACTTGCGCGCCCTTCTCTATTCCCGCCGTGATTTTACTTGCTGCGGATTACGGGAAGACAGACGGACCCGCGAAAAGTACCCTCTTCTCCGTCGTCCTCCTACTCTCCCAATACTTTCTACTATCTATCCAGAGGGATCATATCATGAGAGTCCGGCAGGACCGGCAGGAACGACGGAGACCACGTCCGTAATAAGAGCAATAGGCGAGGGCTAGCGACAATGGCAGAGATGCTTCTTGTTCGCAGGGGCCTTACCTCATGTTTCGCGACGCTTACCCATGCGGTGCATTTTAGCTGTGTACGTACAGTCAGAGTGCACCCAAGCAATTAGTGCTTTGCCCCACCATCCGCAATTGGCGGCATCCACTGCCCGTCCTTGGGTGTGCTGGGTATCCATCTGTACACTACTTTTCTGTCACAAACCCGACGTTGCGTCGTTTGGTTTGAATTTCTTTCCTCCTGCTCCTCTCCCTCCCCCGCCATAAACCTCATCTCTTGACTACACGCGACCGAATACTCTCCCTCAGCAGACGAACTGCGCGATTCTGTCGGGGTCATGGCTACCCCGTTTCCCGCCCGCGATCCTCACACAGAGGCATCACAAGTCCCAGGTACAACAAACACCCTACTTATTCTTCCGTCTGTTCCGGCGTAACCCCGCCCTCGGTTCGTCCGTTGCGCATGTCACAGTCAAACACTCCCCTCCCAGTCTCACCCAATGTTCCGCGCCCACGCCCACGTCCACGCCCCAAACTTCTTGCACCTGCACATGTACCTGCACCTGCATTTCTCATCCTCGCCGCCAACGCCGATCTCGTGCTGACCGCTGCGCTTGTCGCAATGCCCAGAAATCTCCCGCACCGCGTCGGATAACACCAATGTCGACAAAGACAAGATGTCCCCCCAAGATGCGCCCGCAGTCCGCTTCGCTTCTTCCGTCCAGGAAATAACCCCAACCGTCACCACGACATCACCGACAGACACCCAGTCTCCCACCGACGCCGCTACCGGAGCCTCTCTGCCCGAAGTCACGCCCGAGGAGCTCAGAGCCCTTTCCAAATCCCTTCAAAGTGCACCGTTGCAACAACGCCGGATGAATGTCTTTGGCTTTGAACCATATTCGCTACCTGCTTCTCGTGTACGTTGTCCATCTCGTCTTTTAATACTTGTCCTCGGCGACCTCAGCGTTGGCTTGCTTGCCTTCTGCTTGGGCGTTCTCCTGGACTTGCGTTTCAAAGTCTATTTCTACCCCTCTACTCTCTCTGAGCAACACCGCCTCAATGTCTAGGCCCCTCTCCCAAACACCTCGTCTACCCCCCACAACCAATTGGGCTCGTTCTGGATGGAGCTTCTGTGAAGAGGCTCCATTGATCAGGCAGTCCCATGCTCATCCCAGGTGCCCCAGACTTGCCATGCCAGCCTAGCTTCTTCATTGCCTCGCACGCACCAGCCTGCACAACCTGCTCTGTTGCTGACATCCCCTTGTTCCTTATAGGTTTGCTCCCGAGAAGACGAGTCCGATAATAGCAGATTACCCACACCGGTCTCCAGCGGGCCAAGATCACCGCGTTTTGGTCCGGCACATCCGATGCAGTCGCCTCCTCTGACCCCGGCAGGGACCGATCCCTCAGACCCGGCAGCAAAGAAGAAGGGAGACCAGCATGACGACAAGAAACCCTCCTCGAGCGAACCCTCGGTCATCACCCCCCAAGCATCTTCCTCCCAGGACTCGCCGCCATCGTCGGCCAGAAAGGGGCTGCCTATCCGAGGCAAGTCGAACGAGGAGGTCGCGACACGGTCGACGTCTGCCGACGATCGAGACTATGACACCAGGTCGCACAGAAAGGGCATGTTTTCCATCGGTGCAGGAGGTTCAGTTCCGGTATCGCGAGAATCTAGTCCGTCTCGGGCCTCTCTGTACTATTCCAAGCCGATGACGCCGGGTGGAGACGCTAATGACCCTTACGCCGCCCACAAACGCCAACCTCCGCCCTCGCATCCTCAACGGGGTCAGATCGACTCAAGATTCGTGTTTTCGCGCAGAAAGAACAAGCACGGGTCTCCGTCTGGCTCAACGTCGAGCTTAGGCCGACCAAGCGACAAGCGACAGTCAGGCCTCCTGGGCAATCTAAAGGGCAACGGCGATGAACTACAGATTCCTCACGATGATTCGGCCAGTATTTCGGGCAGACAAGGCTCATTCGCGGACCTCAAGAGATTCTTCAAGGTCGGCGGACATCACAAGAAAAAGAGAGAAGCCTCGCCCTCGTCTGTTCGGTCTGGCGCAAGAACCCCGCCTACGCGAGGGTCGCAACATCAACTCCCTTTTGGCGATGATCACGGACTGTCTTCCAAGTATGGAAAGCTCGGCAGGGTCCTTGGTTCAGGCGCTGGGGGCTCCGTAAGGTTGATGAAGCGAAGTGACGATGGTGTTGTTTTCGCTGTCAAGGAGTTTCGACCCAGACACTCTTACGAAACCGAGAGAGAGTATGTCAAGAAGTTGACGGCCGAATTCTGCGTCGGATCGACTTTGCATCACGGCAATGTCATTGAGACCTTGGACATCCTCCAGGAGAAGGGCAAGTGGTATGAGGTTATGGAGTACGCTCCATATGACCTCTTTGCCTGCGTAATGACAGGCAAAATGACACGTGAGGAAGTCGGCTGCTGCTTCCTGCAGATCCTCAACGGCGTGACATATCTCCACAGCATGGGCCTTGCTCACCGGGATATGAAACTCGACAATGTCGTGGTCAGCGAGCATGGTATTATGAAGATCATCGACTTTGGTAGTGCCCATGTCTTCAAATATCCCTTCGAAAGCGACATTGTGCTTGCTTCTGGTAAGTAACTCTTGTATTGATTCTAAAACACAAGACTGACTAGTCATAGGCATCGTAGGATCCGATCCTTACCTGGCCCCCGAAGTCTATGACGAGCGAAAGTATGACCCCCAGGCAGTCGACATTTGGTCACTCGCGATTATTTTCTGTTGCATGACCTTGCGAAGATTTCCCTGGAAGGTGCCTCGCATGACAGACAACTCATTCAAGCTCTTCGCGGCCGAGCCCACACCGGGCCATGACCCCAAAAAGCTCATTATGCCATCAAAGTCAGCCAACGATCTCGCGGACACTCCACAGAGAGACATGTTTGAGGAAGGCAAACATCAAACTCATAAGCATGAGCCAAAAGAGACCGAAGGCCAGGCATCGCAGGGATCCTCGACCCAAGCTCCACCAAACTCGACTCGTGCCGAGGGACAGCAAACAGACAAGAAAGAGGTCATACGGGGCCCTTGGCGAATCTTGCGCCTGCTTCCTCGCGAGTCTCGCCACATTATCGGGCGTATGCTCGAGATCAAGGTCAAGGAGAGAGCAACGATGCAAGAGATTCTGGATGAGCCCTGGGTTGCCAACACGGTCATTTGCCAGCAACCTGAGCCAGGTCGTGTGATCCACGCCGAGGATCACGTCCACACTCTGGAGCCACCACAGCCTCCTAAATAGGTTTTCGATCCCTTCATGTGGTAGTGACTTTTCAGATTGCATGTTAAAATGGCGTTTCGGCTGTAGACGGATTCGGGACGGAAACACTTGGGATGGGAACAGGACGCGGTGGATGATATTTCTCATGATATGGGCGCCTCGAGACGGGGGGTGGGGGAGAAAGCGATGACAGACACTCTTCTTATAGTTTGGGTGGTGCCGTAGCCCACGTACAGGATATTATGTAGATGCCGTATCCTCGGCTCAATGCAGGTTGTATCAAGCGATTGAACCCTAGTAAAGTAGATAATTATTATTTGGTGCAAGTTGCACTCCTGGAGCATCCCTCGCATTGTTGTAGATCATGTTGTACCCGTCATTGTTGGTGATATTTGATACCCTTACCGCCTACCTCCCTCATACTAAATACGCGTTAGATCAATACGAGAAGTTTACTTAGGTAGATTGTAAGGAAAACATACGCCTCTATCTTGTCTGTTGCTTCTTTGCCGCTTTGTAAATGCTGGATCCTTGACAGAGACAGGCGTGTTTTACCGTGTTCACATTACACATGCACCATAATTGCACTGTATAAGTGGTGGGGCATCGGGAAATCCTTTGGCCGACAGGCCCAAAAAAATTGTCGACATTCTGGAAGCTCTTGGAATAGCTTCAAGGCTTAAAGCTCGTCTCCCGAACTTGAACCTCATCCTCAACTGCTCGTCATCAGCCAATTCGTCCCCATAACCAACACTTGCGCACTCCTCCTTGATCCATTCCAAAATTCACAATGGTGAGAATATACCCTCAGAGTCCGTCAAACTAGCTGGCAGCATCCTCCGTTCGACCGCCGCGGTCTAAGCCGAGACCTCGGCTGTTGGACTAGACGATGCTACGTTAGCCATTGACATCTTGCTACCACAAAATGTTCTCGGTGGTTAACTCGACGGGTATTAACAGGCCACCTCCTTCCGCTCCGTCCGCGCACTCGTGCCCCTTTTGGACCGCGTCCTCGTCCAGCGCGTCAAGGCCGAGACCAAGACCGCCAGCGGCATCTTCCTTCCTGAGTCCAGTGTCAAGGAGCTCAACGAGGCCAAGGTCCTCGCTGTCGGACCCGGCGCCCTCGACCGCGACGGTAAGCGGTTGCCTATGGGCGTCAGCTCTGGCGACCGCGTCTTGATCCCCCAGGTATGTCGAGATGCATGAACATCACCCCTTCCCTTCTTTTTCAATCATGAAGCAAACCTGCAAGTTTCGCACTCTGCAGGCTTAACCCCTGACCGACATTTTGTTTGGCATTTCTTCTCCCCCGCATCCTGTTAGGGAGGATATCAAGGCGACGAGATGAACGGGAGAGAAACCGGGTGGTGACAGGTGCGACATCGGGGCGTTGATGGCTGACGATCACGATGCAGTTTGGCGGCTCCCCCGTCAAGGTCGGCGAGGAAGAGTACCATCTCTTCCGTGACAGCGAGTAGGTTTCATCCTTTTTAATTCCCTTTGTTCAAAGTTGCGGCCTCCCATTCTCTCGCCAGAGCAGACGAGCTGACCGATGGGCTCCTTCCCTGTAACAGGATCCTTGCCAAGATCAACGAGTCGTCATAAGTCAGCCTCCGTCACGATTGTAAAAGATACCCACGAGATGTTGGCGTGTACAATACTGTGTATCAAAAGAAATTTCAAAACAACAAGTTAAAATGGGACAACAAGGCTACCTCCCTTGTCAATAACACAAGGGCTTGTCTCTGGAGGGAGCGTGAGAGTGTTGCTTTTGCATAGACAATGGTGTAATCAATTATGCGTGTACACTTTAGTCTTCGCGATGCTAGGAGATGGGGCCATGGTCAGATTATGAAGGGATGTGGGAAGGGAGTTTACACTGTCGTTCTTGACCATGGCCCTGCTCTGTCTTACCGCCGGGGGCCTTTTCTTTCTCTAGTCCATGAAGAAACCTCTCCTCTCTGCCATCCCTGATTAACAGTCTGTAGAACAAGGAGTTCTGTTAATATGAGGCCACATTCAACGCGACGAGCGAACTTGGGTAAGCATGTCTTGACGGCACAAGGACCGGTGGGTTCTGCTCGTTTGTGCACCCCTTGAGAGAGAACGTCGAAACCTGAGCTGTCGTCGATGACATTGATCAAGAGCCTGGGGAAACCATCTGGTCGGCATTTGTCTGACGAATTTTGGACATCCGGGCCTAACGGAGGGCTCTCACCACAGGGAGCGCACATACTCATGTCAACTTGGCGACGAAGACTCCAGTACCTATCTCATACAATTGAAGCATTTGCAGAGTATGATCTCGTAGGACACCGGGAGGGCTAGATGCGGATGGCTGCTTGTGCTCTGGCCCGCTGTCTCCTCATCTCCCGTTAGTCCGGACACAAATAGACAGTTGTACAAACAGACAGAAAGCATCACACAAGGCATCTTTCTCCAGATTGGACTTTCCCGATGGCCACAGCTGGCTACGCACATGATGTGGGCAATCTACTCGCCACACTGACGGCCTGTCCCTTTTCGCCAAGGCGAATTGTTGCACCATTGGACACATTTAGTCTCGCTCTCGGGTGCACGCGCATAGTGGTCGTGCTGTTATGCCTGAGCCAGCTGGCTCTGCCCGGACCCGTGGGCTTGGACGGACAGCATTGCGGGTGGTGTGGGCAAATACATTACTCGGGAAACGACTTCATCAAATGGAGATCTGACTGAGCCACGCAACGAATGAGGCACTGCGAAGCGGTGGAGGAACATGGGACGGTGAGGGAGGGAGAGGGAGAGGGAGGCTTGGGTAGTGCCCGAGTCATTCCCTCTGTTTCACCACTTTTCTATAGATACCATTCGCTTGTGGGCTCTTCTTTGATGGAATGAGCGATTGATGAATGTTGATGACTTAGTGACGAACGGCCCGTGGAACAATGGGATTGTGAAGAGCCACCCGGAATGGGGGGCTCGGACATTGGATAATGGAACAACAAACTGCAGATGGAGCCAGTGGGAGCCTCACTCGGCCAGGACCAGGGCGAAAATGCGCGATAAACCAAACAACAAGCGCACACAAACGGGGAGAGAGGATCAATGCAATCTTAGAAAATCAGGAAAGAAGCGAGAGTGAGTGGGAGATTGTGCATTGTCCACAAAATGAGGGCGGAAGCGTTCCCATGGTTCCCACGCGAGTTATCCAGAATCCACGGATATATCCACGGGAGTCCCGGGCAAAAAACATGAACTGTTGTGGAACGCAGCCCACGAGTCGGGGGGGGGTCCAGACGTAGGTCTCGTCCGAGTCGTCCCAGATGAAGGGCGAAGTGTGTTCTCACCCTCCTTTCTCCTCTACTCTGGACCTGGCACCGAGGGAGAAGACGGACCCAGGCATAGGGAGGGAAACTGTGGGGAGCGGTGTTGGGCTGCGAGATTTCCGGGATCTGTCATGTCGTTGAGATCAACGGGGAGCGAATCGATGCTGGTCCCTCTCCTCGGTCTGATTCAGGGGGTGGGTTTCGCCATGGCAGAAGAGCGGAGTTGCGAAAGCTTGAGGGTTTCGTCGGTAAGCGACCCCGATGCACTTCATACGTGCCTACAGACTGGAGTATCCGTACTTAGTCTGCTTGTAAGGCGGCGGTTGCTGGCAGGGCGGCTGCGTATGTACGATGTAAGCGTTTGCAGGCTGCCAATCGGAGCAGCAGGCGTCTGTTGCCCGCAGGCTTGTCTCGTCTCCATCTTTTCCAAGTCTTCACCTTTCCCCGACTCTCATTCTCTCTCTGTCTCTTTCGCTCTTTCGCTCCATCTTTCAAGCCCTTGTCTCTGACTCCGACAGGACGGTGGTACGGCACATGCGAAGCAGTGTTGCAGCGTGTGGGTGGTGGGTTTCGTTGCGCGTGGCGCCTGGTCGGCAGCTGGCCCAGGACGGGAAACAAACATGTGCTGGAACCTGGAAGACTGGACCTGCGGGCCGGGAGAATGTACGTATCACTGTGACATCGGGGCAGGGGGAGAGAGGGAGGGAGGTGGAAAGAAAAGATGGGAACGTTGCGAGAGAGCTGGAGCCATCAGATCGTGGAACCGCTTCCGGCTCTGTCTAAGTCCAGTGTCTGGCTCCAGTGTATGCCCCCCTTTCTTCCCCAGCCCCGGTTTTAACGTTTGCAAAGTCGCGCAAGTTGCAAACCATACAGTCAAGCTTAAAGACAAGGTGTCGTGTCCCAAGGTTTCAAGGCTTTTGCTTAAAGCGTGTTAACCTTACTGCGTTGGTGCGTGGTTTGTTAATCAGGGTCTAGATGCCGTGTGAGTACCTAATAAGCATGCATCGTGCGTCGTGCCGAAGCCACTCGAGTGTGTGTGCGCCTGGACGCTGACGTTGACGGGAGGCCAACCGTCAGCTGATGGTCAGGAGTTAATTGAAATGTCTCGTCTCAATCATCGAATGGTTCGTCTCATCTTCTCCCAAACAGCCGCACTTGAACACAATGACAGATGTTTTCTTCTTTCCCCCCTGGGAGCCCCCTTCCCGCCACCCCTTGCGCTAATCTCGGCAGCCCGACCTCGAATCAACCAACAACACCAACAGAAAGAGAGTAAGACCAAACCAATTGTTGATAAGTCGGGGTCTAGTATTTACGGACGACGGGTTTTCTCTTGCTGGCGCCGTCTCAAAACACAATACAGGCAGAACCTGCCCGAAAGGCCGGTACGATACCCGTAGTATGTGGTTGAAGAGCTGAAGTAGCCAACAACAACTCGTCTCTCCCCAACCCCCTCCCCTCGGCTACTCCTGTTTCCTCCCGTTGTCTCTGCTTGAATCAGTCAAGCGATCGACTCGTCTCATCCCGCAGACCTGGGCCATCTCGGCTTTGGGATTTGCTGGACCGGGTTTAGTGCCCAGGGAGATCGACAAATCTTAAACGGCGCCCGAGTCTTGACTTGTCATGCTTTCTTTTGCCGCTCAAACATGTGTATCTACTATACACTCTTACAGACACACATACTGTCGTCGTCATCATCAGCATCATCCAACAACAGCCTCTCGGGCAAAAAGCTCTAGCGCGGCATAGCCAAGAAAGCTCCATCTGCAGCTACCGGGCTTTCTCTTCCTTCCATGATGACGATCACCCTGGGGAGAGGGACAGCCTTTCCCAGAGTCCAGACTGTGCGCGTTGTCATGGTGGTGGCGCTGCCCCTCCCCCCTTCGCCGCCGTGAGTAGTTTTCCCACGGACGCCAGGGCTGAGGAAAATCTCGTCGTGTTGGATGTGAACAATGACAGCAACACCGCGCGTCTAATTCGCTCCGTCGGCTCTTGGTCGATCCTTTTCTTTTTCGGGCCTGCTTTGCCTTGGAATCCTGCGCGGTAATTCCCCGATGGGACGGGCAACCACAGCATGCTAGGGGCACTAAGGGCACTGAGAGTGAGGATACCGGATAAGAGATTCACTCAGGGTGGGTATCGGTAGCGCCGCCCACCTTCGTTTCATGTTGCGCTCCCCGTTTGCCCGCTAACGCACGCCACTGGACCCTGCAATCAGAAGCCCAGCGAGCGTTTGCCAGTGTTTCTCGTCTTGGCAGGCTGGCAGGGAGCCCAGGCTTCTTTCGCAGTTGGCCGGGGCCTCTGTCCCTCAGTGTTTCTCTCAGAGGTGTCTCCTCCCTTTGCCTGCACGTTGCAACAGCCGACAGAAACATCCCAGGTCCTCCCGACGCCATGATCTGACATGCTTGGCTCGAACCTGGGTTTTCGCCTTCTTGGTCAGCTCAAATCGTCGACGACAACGGCCGGTCCCCAGCGGAAGAAGACCGCGCTAGCGCCACGACATGTAACCACCCTTACTGCACCTCCTCCTGCAAGGCGGGAACTGGGAGGGAGGGGTTAAAATCGCCGGCGCCTTGAGCCCCCCAAAGCGCACGAAGAAGGGCAGGGGGCGGACTGCTGCAAGGTACCAGACGACGCCCGCCTTTCCAAGAGATGAGATGGAGAAAGGGCGGGCTCACTCTGGAGTCACACAGGGCCTGCCCATGAGCCTTGCAGGAGCGGAGCTGCACGTCGAAAGGGGGGGCGTGCAAAGCCGTGTTGAGCTTTTCTCGCGCTCGAAGTCACTCAAATCCAGAGTGCCACTATTCGCTACCCAACCACCGTCACCACCCCCCTCCCCCCGGCTAGTCTTGATCCTCTTCCAACAGGACGGCGGAGCCTCGGAGAGGGTCAAGGGCGGGGGGGGCAAGGGCAAGGGGAGGAAACGGCCCTCCCTTCTCGGGCCTGGTCTCTCTACTGTGCCTGTCATGGAACGCCTGGGTTTTGGACCGTTGGTTGGTTGATATAAACCCATCTCGGGTCCTCGATAACAGGCCTTCTTCCCTTTTTGTTTCTCGACCCCATCGCGTTCTGTACACAGCTGGCCGCTGATTCACACTCCCTTCTTGTTCGCTTTCACCTTTGAACGAACTTTCCATTCCTTATACCCACCCGAGCCTCGTCACTTTTGAGTTGTCGTTGCTCCCTTCAGTCCCTCTCGTCCAGAACGAAGCTGCTGTTGAACAGTCCACTCCTTGATACTACCTACATAGGCAAAGCCCAGAGCTTACACCTCGAAAACCAACTCCGTTTCAGTCCTTTCTTCAGAATATCATCGACGTCGACCTTCTTTGGAAACAACCAAACCTCCATTTCATCCATCTCGACTTCAGCAGGCCTGTCCTCAGCTACATACGAATCCTTTCGTGCTCAGAAACTGCTCGCAAACTCACAACAGGATACCCAACCTTTCCATCCATCAAAATGAAGTTCTTCACTGCTGCCCTCGCTTTGGCCTCCGCCGCCAACGCCCACACTCTATTCTCTGAGCTGTACATCAACGGCGAGTCCCAGGGCGATGCTACCTGCATCCGCATGCCCAAAGAGGGTGATACTGCCACTTCCCCCGTTGCCGGCTTGACCAACCAAGATATGGCTTGCGGTAAGACAAACACCCCTTTGATGGTGCCACGACGCTCAGACCTGATCCACGAATACTCATTCTATTTACAGGCAAGGACGGCCAGATCGCTGCCGCGTACACGTGTGCCGCCCCCGGCAGCGCCAAGCTGACCTTTGAGTTCCGCCAGTGGCCCGACAAACGCCAGGAAGGATCCATCGACCCTTCTCACAAGGGCCCCTGTGCTGTGTACATCAAGAAGGTCGACGACATCGCCACGTCGGCCGCCGCTGGTCCCGGCTGGTTCAAGATCTGGGACGAGGGCTACGACGAGTCCACCCAGCAGTGGTGCGTCGACAAGCTCATCGACAACAAGGGTCTCCTCACCGTTGAGCTTCCCTCTGGTCTCCCCGCAGGCTACTACCTCGTCCGCCCCGAGGTTCTCGCCCTCCACCAGGCCGTCAGCCTGAAGGACCCCCAGTACTACGTCGGCTGCGCCCAGATCTACATTCAGGACGGTCCCTCGGGCTCCCTCGAGATTCCCTCTGAGTACGCCGTCAGCATCCCCGGCTACGTCGATGGCTCCGAGCCCGGTAACACCTTCAACCTCTACGACAACCCCCAGTTCCCCTACCCCGTCCCCGGCCCCAAGCCCTACAGCCCTACCGGCACCTCCGTGAGCGCCAAGGATGTGTCCTTCAAGGGCGGTGTCCCTAGCGACTGTCTGCTCAAGAACGCAAACTGGTGCGGGAAGGCCGTTGAGAGCTACACCACCGAGACGGGCTGCTGGGCCGGCGTTGACGCCTGCTACCTCCAGGGCAACGAGTGCTTCGATTCCGCGCCCCCGACCGGCGCCGCCAACTGCTACGTCTGGAACGACAAGATGTGCAAGGGTCTTGAGGCCCAGTGCAGAGCTAAGAACTTCAACGGCCCCCCTCAGATCGACATGGAGGAGAAGACTACCGCCGCCCCCGGCCCCCTCCCCGTCGCCGTCAACCTGAACCTCCTGGGTGGCTCTTCCAGCTCTAACACCGGCTCCGGCTCTGGCGCTGCTTCCTCCGCCCCCGCCCCCAGCCCCTCCAAGACTGCCGTCGCTTCCTCCGCCGCCCCCGCCGCCTCTTCTGTGGCTGCCACCCCCGTGCCCGAGTACGCTGCTGAGGAGCCCGTGGCCACAAGCAAGCCCGTCGCCACCGTCGCACCCGTCTCCTCCGCCGCCCCTGTCCCTGTTTCTTCTACTGTTGCCGCCCCTGTCCCCTCTGCCACCAACGGCCTGAAAATCTCCCCCGACGGAACCTGCGGTGGCGAGACCGGCTTCACCTGCCAGGGCAGCGAGTTCGGCTCCTGCTGCTCCATCAGCGGCAAGTGTGGCAGCAAGATCCTCCAATGCAGGCCCTCCTGCGGCTGCCAGGGCAAGTTCGGTCTCTGCCTCGAGGCCAGCAGCCTCCGCAAGAGCAAGCACAACTAAAGAAACCCTCGCGGCTCTTCATCACACCACGACAGGAAAAGAAAAGAAAAGATAGGGAAACGTGGTCATGACGATTATGAAAGAAACAAAACAACAACAACAACAACAACAACAACATGGGTGTATCCCCTCATCGGATTACATTCAACTTCGCTTCGGGGTTTTTTTTTTTTTTTTGCATTACTTTCGATTTCACAACGGGGGAGGGTGAACAACGGGATTGGTGAACATATCACGGATGGGATTTTTCTTCTTCTCCAGAGGTTATTTGAGCGGAAAAGAAAAAAGACATTGGGACAGGAAATCACGGGCTTTTTTCCAGGTCTTTCTTAGTGACTCTTTTCTTTCCGTGGCATTCTTGTATATAGTCTGTACAAATCGATCAAACACATGGATCATTGCGAAATTGGGGTTCTCGCTTGTCTAGTGCGTGAATGAATATCTCTGGTGCCTAGAGGTGTTTGCCCCCTTTGGCAGTGTTGCCGTCCGTCCTGGCTCCGGAGCAGAAGTCTGCAGTGAAAGAATTAGAGGACGACCGCCATTAACATGTTGACAGCTCATGCTGGTTTCAACTGTCGTCTTGTTTGGGCTCGGTAGTCACTGGCCGCAAGGGGGTGTCTTCGCTTGCAATGGCAACAGAGCTGACGACGTGCTGCATATTCGGAACGAACAATGATGTTCGGATCACCGACTTGAAATCAAGAGACAGGCAGTTTTGCAAGAAAATGGTATACGCAGTCGTGAGAGCCCTCCTCCCCGCCTGGGTATTAGTCTTCTTTGTCTCTACGGCGGCTGCCACGTTCGCAAACATGATTGAATCTTACCCCATCGCCCTCCTGTCAACCTTACATTGACTACGGCATCCCCGTACTCTTCGGGCAGAATGTATGACATCTGCCAAAAGTCGAGATGCAACTCAATACCCTGGTGATCCTGTGGGCACTGTGTGTCTGGAATGTGTTGGCGTCGTCGAAGTCGAGCGAGGGAGTCTTCGTCTGACCTGCCTAGTAAGTTCATGACGCGTGAACCTTTGACAGTGATTCCTTGCCTTGACGGCTACTACTCGCTGCCCTGTCCCAACGGGTGAGTTTTCGGTAGCTAACGACAGTGACAATCAATCGAAGTGACTTGCTGATAGGAGGTTCCCTCTACCATCTCAGATGTTGGAAACGTACCGGGAAGTTCTCTTCTCGTGTCGCGCTTTTTTCTTGGCAACACTGCTACACAGTGCTCTCCCAGACCTATAAGGGCCTACATAGTTACAATACAATACGGGACTTTCTGCCACAACTCGTTCCGGCCACCCACCCCCGTTGACAAGTTAGTTGCCAATGGCGGTAACATCTGGTTGACAGGATGGCGGAGAGGCGCTGCAGATGAGTAGTTTATAGCACAGCCAGTACGTAATCCGAAACTTCACATTGAGGGTTAAGATTTTCAAGCCAGGCATATCTACAATTCACGACAATGAGAGAGTGAAGGCCTTCCCAGAGATCATGGCCAGTTACATCATCTAGTGTCTGTAGGGACTGAATCCCGTTCCCAGCCTTAACTCTGATACCGGTATCACAAGATCCGCTTGCATCTTATGGAGGGAAGCTAGCCAGAACAACAGTTGATGGGTTTAATCGCCATCATGTGGCTGCCGGCGGGACCAGACACCACAATATGACCACTTTCGCAAGCCCCGGTACATTGATGTGCATACAGACAGAACCAAATGCCATGGGTGGGACAGCGACAGGAGAACGAAAGATGTCATGTCAAGTGGAAGGGGGAAAGAAATAAACGCCCCCTTTCCCCCTCCCACATCCCGAAAACCACAACCCTGATTGTCACTCCTTCCTCCCCAGCAAACCGGGGGCCTGTCACTTCCCGAGTACTACCTCTGGCGTCAGTGCACGCAATTATAGTTAGGTAGGCAACGGCATTGGTCCATAGGTAGGCTTAATGATATCTACCTACCTACCTAGGCAAGTAAGAGTCGTCACACGGCGATGGTGGGCGGTGGGCAGCACCAGCCCGTCCGGGTCCTCGAAACCGTCCCAATTGCCCATTGCAGGGGACCAGATGAACTGAGTCTCGTCTCCCAAGGCATAAATAGGTCAAGCCGGGACCCTTCCTCCCCCCCTTCTTCGTCGCGGATCTCTCTTTTCCACGGAAAGAAGAAAAAATTACGCGACCGTCTCGAATGTCGAAGCGTAGTTCATCTGACCATGATGATCTCGCCCTCACGAGGAATGGCTTAGACATGGTTTGTTACTTGTCGCGACCCGGCCGAACACACGGATATCCCAACCCAACATTGGACGCAAGAATTGCACTCCTACCCCCCAAAACGGCCTAGTGGCGTTGTTTCTACTTTACGCCCATCTGCCACCTGGCGCACTTTCACTACAACGTAATAGGGCACCCCTCAGGCTCTCGGCTCCCTCAACTCTGTGCTGAGCGGATGGGCCAAGCTCGCCCCCGGCCATCGGCGCCGCGGCACGCACCCCGACCGAGGAATGGTTCGGGATTACCCCTTCGGCCGCGCTTGAGAGCTCACAGCCGCCCCGCCAAGCTTATTTGCTCCCCAAGGTCCCCTGAAAGGGATGGGATGACAAGACCACCTAGTGAGGAAATTTGGCAGAGCGAGATATCGACAAGTGTCCTGTCTGAAAGTGCGACTCGCGAGCTCCAAGATTGGGAACAACACCTGCACACACCGGATTCTGCAGCCATTGTCACCAAAAAAACACCTCATCACTCCAATCTTTTCAGCAAATCGCACGAGACAGAATGGCCCGCTCTTGGAAGCCCGTCTTCTGGGCCCTTTTTCTGCTGGTGCAGCTGGGCATCGCGTCCTCCGTGGCCGAGAAGCTCGGCTTCGCAGGCAAGGCCGTCGCCGACCTTAGCCTCGAGGAGCTCGACGAGCAACTGCAGGTGAGATAAGAGCTTCTAATTGAGCGGCATTCCTGTGTTGCCCGCAGCACAGGCGAAACGCGCAGGCCAGACGCAGGATACTGTCGAATGCTAACAACCCGCCTTCGAAATAGCAATGCTCCGTCGTCCAGAGCCTCACGGCCGACAAGCTATCTAAGATGAGCGACACCCCTTCCCTCCTCTCCCGCGCCTTCGGTGTACTTTTCCCCGGCTCGCCCGCCGTCAACGCCATCCTCGCGACCCTCTATATCTCCGGCCCGCCCAACTTCCTCCTAGCGCTCTGCCCACCCAACATCGACCCCTCCTCGCTCTCCGTCATGGTCGCCTTCGCCGTCGGCGGCCTCATGGGCGACACCCTCTTCCATCTGCTCCCCGAGATCTTCCTCGGCGAGGACGAGCCCGAGCGCGCCCGCCTGGTCCTCGTCGAACCGAACCGCAACCTGCTCCTCGGTGTCGCCATCCTTGTCGGTTTCATGACCTTCGTTGCCATGGACAAGGGGCTGCGTATTGCCACGGGTGGTGCCGGCCACTCACACGATCAGGCCGGCCACTCTCATGCCGAAGCAAAGGCCGAGGGCGCCTCATCGGGCGTGGAGAAGGCGGGCGAGCTCAAGTCGCGGAAGAAGAAGACCGGCGCCGTCTCCGGCGGTGACGCGGTGGAGAAAACGGAGAAGGAGATCAACCCTAGTGTCAAGCTCGGAGGCTACCTCAACCTGATGTACGGTCTTTCTCTCGGCTCCCGCCGCATACCACGGGTCTCGGCCCATTCTCGAGTCTTTGGCTAACCCAAGAGACACATAGTGCCGACTTTACACATAACATCACTGACGGCCTGGCCATGTCGGCTAGCTTCTACGCCTCCCCGACCATCGGCGCCACGACAACGGTCGCCGTCTTCTTCCATGAGATCCCTCACGAGGTCGGCGATTTCGCCCTGCTGGTGCAATCGGGGTTCAGCAAGAAGGCGGCCATGGGTGCGCAGTTCGTGACCGCGCTCGGCGCGCTCTTGGGAACGCTCATCGGCATCGCCATTCAGGAGCTCGGCGGTAGCTCCGGTGAAGGCGTCATGGCGCGCAACGCGGGTCTCTGGGGAACTAGCCTGGTGAGTGCGACAGTTACGCTGACAACCTTAACGACGAAACATGCTGACAATGCCGCCAGACCTGGGGCGATATGCTTCTGCCCTTCACGGCGGGTACGTTCCTCTATGTGGGCACTGTTGCCGTCATTCCCGAGCTGCTGGAGACGGGCCCGAACAAGATGGCCGAGCTGCGTAAGACGCTGGTGCAGTTCGCTGCCATCGCCGTGGGCGCCGGCATCATGCTGTACATTTCGTGGCACGACTGAATGCGCTCTTGTGTGGGGAGGTTACATGCTCCAAAAAAAGAATAAAAAAAGGAGAAAGTGATGTGCCTAGAAGTACTCCGACTGCTCCCCAGCTGAGTCGTGTGCGATGTAGAAACCTATAGAGTATGCAAGCCGTCACTTGGCCTGTTGCGCAAAGAGATCCCCAAGAATCGTAGATAAATCGAACTCGGCCAATGCCCTACTTGGCACATACACGCATGCCTCAAGAAGAGTTAAGGGCCGTTTCCATACGTATGACATACAGTAAGCTGGGCGACGATGGCTTACCCCGACAGAATGGCGCAGACGTGGCAGAGACGGCCTAGGCTGCGCGCTCCCATAACCGGGTTGGCGGCCTGGCCTGAGTCTTGTTTCTGACCGTCTTTGGCAGACGTGCGGGTGTGGCCGGTGGCTGGCTGTCTGGCGAAGTTGGGGTAAAGGTAGACGAGGTAGAGGAACATGCGAGCCTCGAAGTACCATGGACTGAAGTGATGGTGACCTTGCTGCTCAAGAAGACTGAAACCTGTTGAGCCTGGCTGACGGAGTGAGTTTCTGGTCTAGGTTACGTGGTCTACTCGTGACAATGCAAGAAAACAACAGCTTGGCCAGGCCGCCTGACCCACTCCCTGGGACTGGCTGGGCGCGGTGTGGTGTAGTGCATTGAAGACGATGGTGGTTATGGTAGATGTCATGGCACGCCCCCGAGAGGCTAGTGTGTTCTGTTAGCAGAGCACGCAACAAGCCTCGAAGCCAACGACGAATGTCTGACCGGAAGTAGGTTGGCGCAATACAGCCCAGAGATTGTGTTTTTGTTTCAGCCCAAAGTAAGGATTATGAATTCCGGAACGGCATTACCATCAATTACTCATCATGGGGGTTGTTGGGTCGGTGGTGCGGAAGGGTTGGTAAGCTCCTTTTTGGCCGCCGTGATGGTCAGCGACCTGGGACGAATCGTCCCGAGTGATGCGTGTGTCGTCGTGTGTCGGTCTGCATGGTGCAAGGCTGTTGCTAGGCGGGCAACCGGATTGACATGAGGCGCTCTGCAGGGCGCGGCGGACAGACTCGTGCCGTAGGGTGCGTGAGTCAGCAGCGACCTCAGTGCTTGAGTTTTGGATCCATCTGCTCGAGGACTACATCGTATGGGCGAAGGTAGTGTAGGAAGGGGGGTTGGCACCCCACCCGATCAGCCGTCCCGTCCCCCGATTATAGACGGAGAAGTACTGTGTAGTCCCGTCCCGTCGTCAACGTTGACTAATAGGTACGGTCTGGCCACTACCGCCGAACGATGAGGCCATATGCGGAAGTACGGTTGGGCGGGAGTCTTAGGTAACTGATCCGCTCTCTCGTTCCGAGCGTGGGATGTATCATGTCTCTCTGCCAGCAAAGGCGGTGGTGCATCGTGGGTCGACCGATGATGGCCAACGACCATTTCTGACCCGTGTTCCTCAGAGCTTCTCTGAATGGGCCAAGCGCTTATGGAGAGCCCCACGTGTCGCCGAAAATGGGAGGAAAATTTTCCGTAATACATCTGTTGGAAGAAGAAAACGATATCCCTCGGGGGGCGGGGGGAAAACCCTTCATCCCACATGGTCCATCAGACGCCGGTGACGTCCTAGCTAGTATGAAAGAGAAAAAAAAAAAAAACAGCTTCATCGCATTAGCCCGTGGCCACCCATAGCTCGTTTGTCGTCGGCTGAAAGTGGATATGCAAAGGGATTGCACCATCTGGCGCCGTCCACAGTCGACCACCAGAACCCACAACTATCTCCTGTTTTCCAGACGGATGCTGGCTTGTGTCTAAGAGCCCCCGCTTACACACCCCTGATTTGGCCAGCAGTCAACGTGGTGTGCTCTGTAGTGCACGAATAGCTTGCTGTTGCTCAGAGCCGCAAGGTATGCGGTGATGCGTCGTGCGCTGTAACCCGAGGAGCCCCATTTTGTTCCGCGATGGAGACCGCAGATGTCTGAAGATCCGCGTGCTTCCATACCTTGGCCCTGACGTGCCTGACGTTCCAGCCTTCCATCGGGCGTTCCATGCCTTCTAGCGGCATCGTCTTGATGGATTCCATCAGTCATAAGCTCACCATCAGTCGTTTGGCCGTCATCGACGAGACACCCAACTAAGCCTTTGCTAGGCAGCGGCGTGGTCGGTTGCATGAAGGCGATTCGTCTCTCTCCCTCCCGCTTGGTTTCTCTGTGTGTGCGAGTATGTGTCCTCGTCAACAAATGGGCTAGCGGCCCTTACATGGCGTCCAGGAGAGGGCTCAGACGAGCGATGGCGGGTAAAATTTTCACTTCACGATGGCAATTGTCGCATCTCGGATGGATCTCATTACCATCGGTTTCCCCTAACGTCAAGAGTTCGCGAGGCGCACTCCATCGGCGCATCCTTGAGAGTGGACCTAGTACACCCCCAGACCCGGGGGTCCACCGGCGTGACAGAGCGCAACGACCGCTAACGGGAGGCCGAACCGGGTGGCCGATGTGCCTCCGCCGGCGGAATCCACTCTCAACCGTGTACGTCAAGGGCACCCGATAGCATGGATGTCGCCTAGTGCCAGCGCCAGCCGCCAGGCACCTAACGGCAAGGCGCCGCGCCCCTGGATGGATCTCATTAGACATCGATTCCGTGTACGTAAAGCCCAGCCGGATGTCGTGTGTTTTTTCAAACTTTACATTTTTTTTTCTCGGTGGTCTTTTTTTTTTCGTCGTTTGTCCACTGCATTGCGTTATCCACCTTTGCGGCTGTTTGAGGGCGGAATCCAAGAATTGAAAGGGCCCCCGAGGTAGTGGTACATGCAGTACTTGGTGAACGTACATGTTGTCGCCGCACCCTTCAACAACCTGTCCGGGCCGCCCTTGTTTAAATGAGGTGCTTGTTTTTTTTTTATTGGATAATTTATTTCTTGTTTGAATTATTATTTTGGGCCAAGACACACGACACATCTGCACATTGCCCAGGCGTAGAAAGAAGGTCATGCATGTGACCAGAAAATGCAGCCGTGACGAAGCGAAGTTCCAGGGGGGAAACTTCCCACCCTTCTTTGCAGTTGTAGTGTAGGGTGACGACCGGCGATGAATGGATTCAAGGCATCGATAAGGACAGTGGTGTCGGACTGGCGGTATAGTTGGAGCAGATCACTGAGGGACAGCGATGAGCATTTCCTCGGGAGGGAAGAGGCCGGTTGCAGTGTTACCGTGGTGTGGTGCGCGCCTTGTCATCGCGCAGTGCCGACCAAAATGGTTAAGAGACGAGACACGGGCTGATAAGAGATGCGGGCTGCAGCCGAGAGGCTGGCCTGCCGCAGCGATTGGCAGACGCATCATGGGGTCGGAGACGTTGAATCCATCATGGCTCCCCGCGTGCCCGCATCCGACCCTCGGTTTAAGTTGCATATTGGGTGGTGTCACGGGGGCGGCTCTCTTAGCTTTAAACCCCAGACGGGAGATGGGAGATGGAGATGGAGATGGCAGCGGCTGGAATCCGGCGCGGCTCCGATCGAGCTCCGAGCTGGGAGGCCCTCAAGCCCACACCGAATCAATCGACCAGACCAGTCTCTAGTATGGTCTTTGCTTGTGATTGCTGAAGAACCCCTGACTCTGTTGGAAGATTCCCTCTGGCCGGTGTTTTGGTGTTGGATGATAACAAGAGTGCACCCTGGCACGTAACAAGGCAGTCGAGGCATGCTCAGTGGCAGGAAGATGCAGGAGGTGAGATACAGTCGCAAAAAATTGGAAAAAATTGATGGCCGGACCAATCGAGTTTCGGGTGAACTGCAAAGGGCCTCGACCATGATCGCAGCCAAGACGCTCGGCGCGCTGCTTGTTGCTTCTTGTCGTCGGCCGTGCTTCTTGTTTTCGATCAACACACTGTCAATATCCGGGCAGATTGTCGCTTCCAAGAGGCTTGGTAATACCCCCCGTGGTTGGCGCTGATGTCAGTGGTCACAGCCGCGAGTAACGATTTCACACATGGAGTCCCACGTTACTGGCGGACGGGAACTTGGTGTATCTGGACAAAAGCCAATGCAATTCAGAAGTATCGTCGGTGACCCGAAAGCTTACCTCCCCCCTCGGATATAAAGTCGGCAGGGCAGGTAGCTAGCTAGGCACCCGGCAAGTGGTGTATGCACCACCGCTTCGATGACCTTTGGGAAGTACTCGGCGACGGGCGTAGGTAGAAGCTTCAATGCGTCGATGGCATGGAGCACCTGCCGACGATCGGCGCCGTCTGAGAGGGAAGGTCCAGTCATACGAGTTCATGTCATTTCAAAAGTGGACACTGCGCCTTTCGACAACATACACTTGCACTAGACACAATGACTCTTCTGCCGACCAAGCGCGATGCGCTAGTGAAAACTGCCTACCTAGGCAACTCAGAGGAACTGAACGCTGGACGAGATTTGTAAGAGGCGTCGGATTACCAATCTCTAGAAACAGGATGCTCCTGTGGAATTCCAGTCATCCGCGTCCGTCGAGGACAACCACTGCATTGTGGTCGAGCCGGGTATCCAGATAGAAATGTACACCATCGGCCTCTGTTCCATACACACGGTACCTGGGGAGTGAAGCAACCGGTGTCCAGTAGATCATCACAAGGTCTTGCAATACAATGGACTAGCGAAACAAGAACGCCGTACCAAGGACCGGCGACCGGAGTGACCCTGATGAGCTCGGAAAGGTTGCGGAGCAGCCAAATGCCATTCACGCCTTGCAAGCCGTTCTGTCTGAGTCAACAGGCCATGCCCAAGTAGGTACTTTGCGTACGCCCTATGAGTCTGTGACACCTTTTTCCTTCCGAGGGCCTGGGTCCCCACATGCGTCCACCGTCCGTCCTGCAACAGAAGGAAGCAACTACTATGCTGTAGAGCTGGTCGCTTCCCTCTAGCTCGATCCCAAGCTTTGACCTGAAGGGCGTCACTTGTCTTTTTTTTTTCCTTTCCCACTCCCGTTATCCACTAAGACCACCACCGCCTTGTGGGGACATTTTGCATTTTCCAACGCCCTTTTTTCTCCTTGCCGTCTCCACTCTTTTCACCACACTCACAGTTTTGTTTCTCCCCCCCGGGCAACCTCCTCTTTCCCCGTCATGCTTACACAGGGTACCTCCGTCATGTACCGGTACGTTTTCCCACCTCCCTCCATCACGCTGGCTGAAGATGAGGAGCCCGCCTTTTTGCCAGTACAATGGCGTGGAGGGATCGTTTCCGGCCCTGGCGCTTGCGAGGTCATGGATTCGCTCAAGTTGAGTCGAAGCAATCGCCTTTTGGTCTTGGGGGGACCTGCTCATCCTTGACTTGTGGCCCGTCCTTAAAGAGAGATGGTTCGCCCTTCCTTCACTCACCGGAATGTTCATATCTCTGCGTACCACCCATAGGCTCTCGACCTTTTGTTTCCCATCAGCACATTTCCAACCCTTCCGACTCCATCTTTGTCCCATCCAATATCTGGGGGATCTTAAACCAAGCCGTTGTCTATATAAGAGCCGTACCCCACCATCACGACATCTCCGACGCCTGCAACACCGCACTCGGATAACATTGCTTGTTGCACGCTTGCTGGGCTTACAACAACCCCAACGGCCCCCTTTCCATTGACCCCAAGTCGACCATAGATAGGCACGGCATCGTGCTCGGTTCCCCGCCATCAACAGCCGTCATCATCTCAAGCTCAATTAGCCAAGATGTCGAGCCACAGTGATATGAGCTCCGTCATCACCTTCGCCCGGCAGCCTGCCTCCTCTCGGAAGCAGAGCGTCGAGGTCAAGATCAATGACCACTACCACTCCAAGGTCTATACATCAGGCAACCCCATCTCCGGAGAGGTGACAATTACCCCTGGCCACGATAGCCGGTTCGACTACATCCAGATCATCCTGATCGGCACTTCCAGGACTCGTCTAGACGCTGTACAGATCCCTCAGCTCTCCTCCCACACCTTTCTCAAGCTGGAGATGCCCATCCCCGAATCCGCTTACCCCGTTCCCCGCATCTTCGAGGCTGGCAGGGCCTATACCTTTCCCTTCAACTTCGTCATCCCTCACCACCTGACCATCAGTGCTTGCACCCACAAGGCCCAGTCGGATTACATCCATGACTACCACATGCGCCTGCCGCCGACGTTGGGCGGCTGGGAGAGGGACGACATGGCCCCCGACATGACCCAGGTTCAGTATGCCATCAAGGCTCGCGTTGTTCGACAAGACGAACTCGGCGGCAAGCCCACCAAGCTCATGGAAGACACCCACTTCATCAAAGTCCTCCCCCGTTCCCCTGAGGATCCGCCTCTGAACATCACCAAGCAAGACCGGGGATACGCGCTCAGCAAGACCAAGACAATTCGCAAAAACATCTTCTCCTCGAAGCAGGGCTATATCACTGCCGCTACCGCTCAGCCCAGTGCCATTTACCTAGCAGCCGACGGCCGCTCGGCTTCCGAGGGCTCCGTCCTGGTGAACCTCAACTTCGAGCCTGCATCTGCCGATATCCTGCCTCCCAAGGTGACCACCGTCTCTGCCAAACTCCAGGCGCAAACATGGTACGGGTCGACCCCCATGACAAAGCTGCCCAACATGGGCGACAGCCAGGAGGCATACGCGCTGGCCCAGCAACTCGCCTACAATACCTCAGTCTCTTTGTTTTCGACCTCGGTGGACAAGGTGGCTTGGCGACAGCAGCTGGCTTCCCCTGCTCGCCGCGACTCGGGCTACTCTAGCGATGGACTGCGAGAAGGCAGCCACTCAGACTCGGATAGCCAGAACCACAGCCAGAGCCGTCGTTCGAGCAAGGAACGGGCGTCGCCCATCTTGCACCGGGCCGCTCTTCAGATCCCTTTCAAGCTGCCGACGTCCCGGAAGACCTTTATCCCAACCTTCCATGCTTGTCTCGTCTCCCGTACCTACACTTTGCAGTTAACACTCGTGGTGGCCGACTCCAAAATGAACCTGAGCATCCCTTTGCAGATCGCCCTCGAGCCTCCTGTCCAGCAGGATCTCCTAGACATGGGTCTTCCCAGCTTCGATGCTGCCATGGCGCAACAGGAAGAGGCGGAGGTGGATGCCTACTTCCAGCCCCGACTGCTGCAACAGCCGGCACTCGAGTTCCAAGGCAACGCGGTATTGCCCAGCTACGGCGACTTGACGACTCGGCGGTCAGCAGTCCCGACCGCTTGATGCGACCGCGTCCCAGCAACCATTTTCCTCGATGACGAGTTACGACTGACGGAGAGTTTTTGAACACGATACCACTTGACACTTTCCTTTTTTCTTCTTTTCTGAAGTTCAAGGTGCGACCGAGGTCGCGACTAGTTTACATGACACAGAAATTGTGTACAGGAGTTTTGGTCAACAAAAGGAATATTTCGTCTGGAAAAGCTGCAGTCTTTTGCTGCAAGGCTGTTTGTTAGCAGCGCGTCTGTATTGAAGATACCCATAGGGCAGAGGCACATCGCAGAAACACTAGTAATAATTTGAACAACACTGGGGGGGACCCTCGGGAAAAAATTCCAATACAATTTCGGTGACACGATGAAGTGACGATGAAGTGAGATAGGACGTAAGTGATCCCTTATGTTGGCTGACAATTGAACACGCAAACTGTTTAGGGTCGCCGAGTTCTGGCGCCATCCTATTTGCCGGACCGAATCGGAGGACAAATCCAAGCTTACCTCCCGGTCTATATGGTGGCAGCCGAAGTTACGGGAAATGCGATACCGTAACGGAGCGGATCGAACTGCCGGCAAAAATGGAGAATATCGGGGGCCCGATTCGGGACAGCGGATCAAAGGAGCCCGGAAAGTTCTGGACCAACGGGTGTTTTCCTACAGTGGAGCATCCGTTCCCGCTTTCCCGCCAATTCCCCGCCCTTCCCCCAGGGTGAGCAATTTTGGCACAGGCATTGTCCTCTCGTGGCATTCAAGATGGGGAATTGACTGGTGTGGATGCCGATTGACGATGTTCTGGTCTCGCCACCGGTCCACCGCCCCGCCCGATCATGATTGTTCACAGTAGCTTTTGGGAGGATGGGCGAGGTCGCCCACCGTGCTTCTATTGATAGCAGTGCAGCCGCGCAAGGACAGTGAGTGTACGGGTAGCTTGGATGAACTGGCAAGTGTCGATCGTGTCCACTGAAGCAGCAGCTCACCCACCCTGTGTTGAGTCAGTAACATACGGCAACCGGCATTGCGGCATAGTGGCCTCTGATTTGGGTAAGTGTGTAGGGTGCGCAATCCGAATTAAAGGGTATAATTCTTCAAGGACGACCATAGATAACGATTTGACTCCTGATGGCATTGAATGAAGAGTTTGGCCGTTGCGAAGAACAAGGCGAGTAATGGCGCCAATCCCCTTTCATCTTGGCTACATTTCGATTACGATGTCGGTCGAGTTTAGCACCTCTAAGGTGACACCCTGATTGGTGCTCTAGGATAGTAGGCGGCGGCAGACACATAGGGGCTGGAGGAAGTAATCAGCGTCTGCCGTACGGATAGAGCAATGTATGCACCTTTCCTGGCAATTCCTGCGTCGTTGGTTGCAGTAGCGGTTGCAGTAGCGATAGCGATAAGCCTCCGCCCTGAGCCCTGAGAGCAGCGCCGCGAGATAAGAAAGGGGGAAGAGGCCCCTAGCAATATGCGACGCCGAACGGAGAGAGAACGCGATGGAACGCAATATCTCAGGGGCTCTGGCACTTGAACATTGAACTGCGATTGAGGGTCCCAGGCGGTTAATACTTACACTGTACGGTACATCTTTAAAGTGTTGTCTTGAACCGTGCGCAGCCCCATCCCATGCTACACCTTCCCATTCCCGCCCATTCCGTTCCGTCTCCGGCCAGGTCTCGCCCGTTCTTCCAATTGCCTCCTTTTCCTCTTCTTCCTTCTGCTCTTCCTCGCCCCCCTTCTTCGTGCGTGTTTCTGGTCTTCTGTTAATCCTCCTACGCACACTCTGCGACTCTGCGCACAGCCAGCAAACTTGCATCAAGGTTGATCCCGTTTTGAGAAGAGGATTACGTCGGCTGAGCTACGTCTTTCCCAACAAGAGCGCGGTCTAGACTTGACTTTGAGCCTGTCACTTTTTGACTTTGGGTACTCGGTACCGATTCCACTCGTTTCTTTCCCTCCTCCCCCGATAACCTTTTCGTCTTCCCCCGAACTCTCACCTCGGGTCCAGTCCTGGGTTTAATCCCCAGTGGTCCCCCAACCCATTTGCGGCGTCGTGGCGCGGAGAGGCACCGTGCAACCACGGACCCTGATCGCGGCCCGTTGTCCTCAACCGTCCCAATTCCTCGCCACCACATACTGAACAACTAGAAGACAGGTCACCCGTACCTCTCTGTTGACACTTCAATTCCATTTGAAGGCCCGTTGCAACGATATCTCTGGACATAGTCGACGACTCGCGACCCGGCGTATCACGATGCGACAGGTGCTCAAGGCTGGCTTGGGGTGCTTCGTCTCCCTGTTGCTCGCCGCACCAGCCGATGCCTTCTACATTCCAGGTTCGCCACGTCCCTAAGAGAGTCCTGAACTTGAAATCCCACAGGCATTTGTGCTGACTATGTTGGACAAACAGGCTGGTCGATCAAGAGTTACAAGGACAGCGAGCAGATCCCCTTGCTGGTCAACAAGGTCTACTCCGACAACACCCAGCTGCAATATGCCTACTACGACCTCCCCTTTGTGTGCCCGCCGACGGGCCAGCGGAGACCTGGCACCGGATTGCTTAGCGGACAGAGCATCCCTCTGAACCTCGGCGAGGTCCTCCGCGGCGACAGGATAAAGACGTCCGACATCGACCTGGTTGTCGGTCAGGACAAGCCGTGCAACTTGCTGTGCAACCGGGAGATTGGTAGGAAAGAAATTCGCAGGGCCAAAGAGATGGTGCAGGATGGCTACGTGACCGAGTGGATCGTCGACAACCTTCCCGGTGCGACGAGCTTCGTCACCGTTGACAAAAGCCGCAAGTACTACGCCGCCGGCTTCAAGCTGGGGTTTACCGACTACGCGGCGAGCGGCGGAAAGCCGCGCTACTTCATCAACAACCACCACACCATTGTCATCCGCTGGCGCAAAGCGCCCGGTAAGGCCGGCGAACGCGGCGGCAAGGTCGTCGTGGGGTTCGAGGTTTACCCCAAAAGTATTGGCCCCAACAATAAGCGCGACGAGAAGGGCTGCCCCGCCGACCTGCAGAACATTGACCAGAACCTTGAACTCTACCTCGCCCCGAACAAGTCGTCCGACGCGTCCAAGCACAACACCGACTCCTCCTACCACCCGACAGATGAAGAAGACGTTGACGACGACGCCAAGCTCACCATCCCCTACACTTACTCTGTCTACTTCCGCGAGGATAACAACATTGAATGGTCGCGACGATGGGATTTGTACTTTGTGAACCAAGAGGAGGGTCAGAAGATCCACTGGCTGGCCATCGTCAACTCGCTCATTATCTGTGGTCTTCTCACCGGCATCGTCTTGATGATCCTGGCGAGGACGATCCGCTCGGACATCAAGGGGTACAAGGAGGTTCCCCTCGAGGACGGCAAGCCGAAGCTGAAGCGCAAGAAGACTGGTAACAGGTCTCCCAGGCTGTCGGAAAAGTCGGGTGGGCTGCTCGACCAGGGGAACGATTTCGAGAACGACGGGGACGTGTCTTCGGACGACGAGGCCCTGGAGGACGTTACGGGCTGGAAGCTGCTGCATGCCGATGTCTTCAGGACGCCTCAGCACGGATACCTCTTGGCGCCCCTCGTGGGGTCGGGAATGCAGCTCCTCTTCATGGCCGTGGGACTCGTTCTGCTGAGTGCGTTGGGCATTCTCAACCCTAGTTTCCGCGGCGGGTTCATCAGCGTGGGCGTTGGCCTGTTCGTCTTTGCCGGCCTCTTCTCCGGGTACTTCTCGGCGCGGGTGTACAAGACATTTGACGGGCAGGACTTCCGGAAGAACGCGCTCGTTACGGCTGTCCTGTTTCCGGGTCTCCTCTTTGGCATCGTCTTCATCCTCAACCTCTTCGTGTGGGCGCAGGCCTCGAGTACCGCCATCCCGTTCGGAACCGTCGTGGCCATTGTCTTCCTTTGGCTCTGCATCCAGGTTCCTCTGGTCTACGCCGGGTCCTGGTTTGGATTCGTCCGCGGTGGGAACTGGGAGCACCCGACCAAGACTAGCTCCATCCCTCGCCAGGTGCCGCAGCAGGCGTGGTATATCAAATCGTGGCAGTCGGTCCTCCTCGCCGGACTCATCCCATTCGCCGTCATCTTTATCGAGCTGTTGTTCGTGTTCCAGTCGGTGTGGCAGGACAAGAGCGGGTACTACTACGTGTTCGGGTTCCTGGCCGTCGTGTCGGTGATACTTATCCTGACAATCGCCGAGGTGACGGTGGTGACGATCTACATCCAGTTATGCTCGGAGAACTACAACTGGTGGTGGCAGTCATTTATGGTCGGCGGCGGCAGCGCCTTCTGGGTGTTTTTGTACTGCGTATGGTACTATTTCTTCAAGCTGCACATCACGGGGTTCGTAAGCAGCATGCTCTTTTTCAGCTACAGCTTCATGGCATGCTGCGTCTACGGCCTCCTGACTGGCACCATCGGGTTCCTGAGCGCGTACGCATTCGTCAGGAGAATTTACGGGTGAGTGCCTGAACCGGGGGGTATGCAGGCAGAGCTAACACGACGACAGTGCTATCAAGGCTGACTGAGCCGCAGCGGTGGCATCAGGCGTGTTTGGACATTGGATGTGCCCTAATGTTGGTCTTGGCACGAAATGGATGATGGGGCGCTTTTTGAAAATGCATTGCCTAGGGCGTCAAAACGTTTGGGAAAGTTCAACGGATGGGCGGGCGTTTACTGGAAGTGAAGGTGCTCGCTGACTTCAGAGCTGGTCGAGAAGGTGACTATTAAGCAATGTACATATGATAAACAGGAACACTGCGGGTAAGTTGTGTAGGGTGGTTTGTGTGTGTATATGTATGTGTGTGTGTGTGTGTGTGTGTGGACGAATCTGAATAGTTGCGAGTATACAATCAGACGAGGAGCTGTTTCCCATGTTGCTTGGATGACGTGTCGTTTGTTGGTAAGCCTATGCCGCGTACGTCGGTTGAAGATTGTGTGTGTGTAGGACGCGTCAAACACGAGTAACGGGCGACAGCGGGTGCCGAGTCGTCAACGAGAGGTCGAGGTGGTGATGGCTGTGGTCCAATCACACTGTGACAAGCAGGACCTGCCCGTTGTGGGAAGACAGGGTGCTTGGCGCCGATGTTGGGAGTGTGGGGGGGGGTTGGTAGTGAGTGACCGAGAGCGGCCGCCGGGAACGGTCCGAGACGAATTCGTTATTCACGATGTCCGGCAAGGGATGTGCTTCAATCAGTGACGGTCAGTATTTTTTTATTTTTTGGTAGCAGCGGCAGACGGACAGACAGGCGGAAGAGTTAGACGCACGATATGGTAGACAATTACGGTAAGTCGGATTTTTTGTGACAAGCGGCGGCAGCGGTCACGGCTTGGGCTGTATGTATTTCGTATGTCTGTCTGTGTCTGTGGTTTCCCGTTTCTTTCCACACCGCATGTTGGGGAGAGAGAAACCCATGATGCCTGGATGCTAGGGAGAGACGACAGGGAGAGAACAAGCTTTCGCCCGGGTCCAATAACGAAGTTGGGTTCCCACGGGGACAAAGCTACGGCGGGAGCTAGATGGACACGTTCCAGCCCAGGGGGACGGCGGGCACTGACTTGGACGGGCAGCTCACCGACCCGACCGAAACTCAAGGGCGATTCGCTGACGTCTGCGTGTCGGCTCTTCCATGCAACCCGCCCCCCCCACCAACGGTCCCGAGCCGGCAAAGCTGTCCGCGCGCGGATGGTGGGCTGTCTCGGTCTCGGTGGGTTACCGTGGATATTGTCAGCACCCCCCCTGGACTGCTGGCAGTGGAAAAGCTGCAATTGCAACATCCGGATGCCGCTTTCGCACCGCCGCTCCCCAATTACTTTACCTATAGCATTCTCTCCCCCATCTTGACCCATCCTGTCCCAAGGCCGTGACTGGACGGGTTGGCCTCCCCCCCTCTTCATGGTGAGGAATCGGCCCCTCCCCGGGCGAGGACGAATGCATCCACCGGTGCCTGCTTGGCTGGGATGGCCTGGTTCGTCCGTTCTGTTTTCCAACTTGCGCGCAGACACAGGAGAATCCACTTCCCTGACGGTGCTTGAATCCTTGGAACCCCCCCTCCCCCCAATACTTCTGTGGTATCTAATCGCTACTTGCGAATTCAACGGTCTGCCAATTTCGTTCACAACCATACCATCTTTGTTCAAAATTGGTCCTGAAGTTCGTTCGTTATTTTTGCAGGACAGTCGTTGATGTCTTTTTATCTTTATTTCGGATTACCTGTTTGACTGGCTCTTGCATCTTCTGCTTGCTACAGCCCTAGATCAACCTGGTCGTATACCGTAATACCTGAACAACACTGCAACGCCTGCTTGCCATCAGCTCATCCGCGCTCTCTCTCCGCTTAAAAAGTCGCCCATGACGTGCTGGCAATAATATTCAACAAATCCCCACCGCTCACAACCGCCCCCTCTCCGTCCAGAAGCGCAAAGAGTTCCGGGACGGTCGCGCACGAGCCGGACATACCGCGCCGGCCTCGGCCTCAACGACAACGACGGTGACGATGATGGTGGACTTCTTCTTCGAGCGAGCCTTTGTGCTCGCGGCCACGGCGCGTTCGCATGCCCAGGTCCTGCTAATCAACTTGCAGAGGTGAGTTAGCGAGTTGGCTTCCCGTCTCGTCTGCATTTGCGCATCGTGGCGCCGGCGAGGTGCTCTCCAGCCCCGGATCGGCGGCAGACGTTGCAGTCGCATCGCGACCCGTCTTTCCCGCCGGATACGTATAATGGCCCTTTGTCGTTTATTCCATTTTAACTTTGTACTTTGCTCAACCAAACCTCATCTTTGCATTTTCGAGGCGCATGCGCATCAAGTTTGGGTGCGCAACGCTCCTACTCACCCTCATACTCTCATACTCTCACTCTACACTCACTCAACGTTGGTAATGATCTGTGGCATGGACCCGAAAAAACTGACAAAACCTCAAACAGCCACGGACAGCTGTCGTGGATCGACGACGTCACCCAATTCGCCGATTCCGGCTACCTCCAGTTCCTTGTCCTCGTCCTCTCCGCCCTCTGGACCGCCTACCGCCTCCTCCGCTGCCGTACTAAACCGTTATCGTCGTCGTCATTATCGTCATCAACACGGCCCGGCATCCGCGCCGCAGCCATAAGATGGCCCTGGGAACTCGCCGCCCAATTCTCCCGCGCCGCTGCCGTGGCCTTCCTCGCCCTCGCCAGCGCCCGCGGCCAGACGCCCTGGCCTAACGCCTTGGCCGTAGGCTACGCCTTTGTTCTCGGCCTCTCGAGGCTCGTCAACGACCTGCAGTGGCGGCACGTCGCGCTGCACCAGGTCAACTTCGTCATCTCGGCCGAGCTGCTGGTCCTGGCCGCCTCGTCCGTCCTGCCGTGTATTGAAGCGTCGGCCGAGTGCGCCATCGCGGCACCCGTCACTGGCGGTCTGGCGGGCTTGGCGGCTGCCTTCATCGTCGCCATCACCACGCCGCGGGAGTGGGTACCACCGTCGCTAACCCACGACGTGCCCGAGGGGTATGAGGCCCGCGGGCCCGCGCCCGAGGAGACTTGCAGCTGGGCCACGTACTATCTCACATTTGAGTGGCTCACGCCGCTGATGTGGAAGGGCGCCCGCAAGGAGATTGCCCTCGACGACCTGCCCCGCCTGCCGTGGTATGACGAGCCGCTGTTGCTGCTGGAGAAGATCAAGAAGGCGAGATTCAAGGGCGTGACGACCGCCTGGACCCTGTTCTACTTCTTGCGGAGCGAGGTGACGCTCATGGCATGCTACATCTCCACGGCCTACGCCTGCGAGCTCATTGCGCCTTATGGCCTATATCAGCTGCTGGCGTACCTTGCGGATCCCAAGGGCGCTCCGATTCGTCCCTGGCTCTGGCTTCTTCTAATGTTCTGCGGTCCCCTGTCTCGTTCCGTCTTGTTCCAGCAGTATGTCTTCACGTCGACTCGCTTGGTTGTGCGTCTGAGGTCCGCCTTGACCCAGGAGCTGTACCACCGGGCCATGGGTTCCATGGAGCTTGAAGAGGACATCTTCGCTCCCAAGGGAGACTCCGAGAAGGAGAAACAGAAGAAGGATGGGAAGCCCGGCCAGTCCACGACCTCAGCCGGTCGCTTGGCCAACCTCATGGCCGCCGACGTGCAGGCCATCTTCGGCTCCCGAGACATCGTCATGGTGTCTATGGGCGTGCCCACGGGCACCATCATCGCGTTCGTCGGGCTCTACAAGATGCTCGGGTGGCCTGCCCTCGTGGGCACGGCGATCCTGTTTCTTGCCGCGCCCCTGTCGGTCTTCGTGGCGCAACTAATGGCCAGACAGACCAGAAAAGCGAGAAGAGCGCAGGACTCTCGCATCTCGCTCGTGTCGGAGTACCTCGCCTCCATTCGCGCCGTCAAGTACTTTGCATGGGAGGACGCCATCATCAAGACCATCGAGGAGGCGCGTGCAAACGAGCAGCGTGACCTGTGGCGCGTGTCGCTCATCTACGTGACGCTTAACCAGATCACCGCCCTCATGCCCTACATTGCCATGATATCCATGTTCACCCTCTACGTAGGCGTACGCAAGCAGCCCCTGACGGCGGCCACGGCATTTACCACTACGTACCTCGTCAAGACCATTCGCCGTAACGTCACACAGCTCGGCTTCCTTTCGAGGAACATCACGAGTGCCATGATCGCCATCGGCCGCCTGGATCAGTACTTCCAAAGCACGACGCCGTTGGAGGAGTACCCCGAGGGGACCCTGCAGATCCGGGACGCGACGTTCCGGCGGAACAAGACGGCCTCGTTCCAGCTCAAGGACATCTCAATCAACTTTGTAGAGGGCGGGCTGAACGTCGTGTCGGGCGCCAGCGGTAGCGGCAAGACGACTTTGTTGCTGGCGGTGCTGGGAGAGACGATCAAGGAGAGCGGCACCATCACCCGGCCCAAGGACGTTGCGTTTGCATCACAGACGGCATGGCTCCAGAACGAGAGCATCAAGGAGAACATCCTCTTCAACAGCCCCTTTGAAGCGGTGCGCTACGATAACGTCGTCAATGCGTGCTGTCTACCCGTCGACCTGAGAGAGATGGACAACGGTGACCAGACCGTCGTTGGCGAGAACGGCGCCTCTCTGTCGGGAGGCCAGAAGGCGCGCGTGGCCCTGGCCAGGGCGCTGTACTCCAAGGCGCCGCTGCTCCTGCTTGACGACATCTTCTCGGCTCTCGACGCCAAGACCGCCGCCTCACTCTGGGAGCGGTGTTTCTGCACTGACCTGTTGAAGGGCCGGACTGTTGTCCTGGTGGCGCAACAGCCGTGGGTTGCCGCGCAGGCCGACGTCGCCATCACGCTCGAGAACGGTGCGATCAAAGACTTCGAGCAGAACATCGGCGTCGCCAGGCACCCTGTTGCCGTTGCCAACGACGTCGGAGGAGGCGAGAGTACCGACGTTTCTGACAACTCGGACACCGAGGTCGAAATGCAGACGGATCCTCTCAACGACCGGAGCAAGATCGCGGACGACAAGGGGACCAAGGACGTGGTGGCGCAGGAGATGAGGGCCAGCGGGAAGAGCGCCCGCTTGATGTGTAAGTGCTCTCTTTCTCTCTCTATCTAACACCGTCGCGCACGCAAGAGACCGGGCTGACGAACATTTTTGAACAGTCTTCAAGTACATGACTTACTTCGGCGGCCCGTGGTACGCCGTCTTCTGCATGGTCATGATGCTCATCTCGCAGTTGGCCGTCATGGGTGGTTCCCTCTGGCTCTCCGTTTGGGTCGAGGCGTACAGCAAGGACGTCGCCGTTGACATCGCCTTCTACCTCGGCATCTATGCCGCCGTCACCGTCACCGAGTCGGTCCTCTACGCCGTCGTCTTCCTCGTGTTCGAGAATGGCGCCTGGCACGCCGCCCGCAAGCTGCACAATGACTTCATCCGCGCCGTCATGCGCGTCTCGCTGGCGTGGTACAAGAAGACACCCGTCGGCCGTATCATCAACCGCTTCTCGAGCGACATGTCGTCGCTCGACCTGACCGTCAGCCCGCAGCTGCGCGCGTTCCTCGAGAGCAGCATCTCGCTGGTGATCCGCATCTTCGCCATCAGCTCCATCATGCCCATCTTTATGCTCCCCGCGGCCGTGACCTGCGCAGCCGGCATCGTCGTGGGCGAGATCTACACGCGTACCGCCGTGACCATCAAGCGGTTGGTGGCGTCTGCGCAATCGCCCATTTTCTCGCAGTTCGCGGACACGCTGGCCGGGCTGTCCATCATCCGCGCGAGGAGTGGCATGCCGCAGACGTTTGGCAACAACCTGGCGGATAAGCTACGCGTCTGGTCGCGGGCAGCGGAGGCCAACTTCAACTGCAACCGATGGGTGGCCATGCGCGTAGATGTGGTGACTGCCCTGGTAGGGCTGAGCGCGGGCATCATCGCTGTGTCCAAGGCCGGTGTCGTGGGTGCCGGCCTCGTGGGCTTCTCGCTCAACAACGCCACGGGATTGAGTCAGACTATCCTGCAACTGGTTCGTAGCATGAACGATCTCGAGGTCGAGCTGCAAAGCGTAAGTGGAACGTCGCACATGCCGATAAACGAACAGCAAAAGTGCTAACGAAGAACAGTTCGTTCGCATCAAGGAGTACGCCGGCCTCGAGGCCGAGGAGAAGGCGGACGACTCGTACCCCGAAGAGGGCGAGTTTACCGACGACCCCTCGCACGTCGTGCCCCGAGACTGGCCATCGACAGGCGAGATCGAATTCCGCAACGCAACGATCCGATACGACGAGGACGGACCCAACATCCTCACGGACGTCAACCTCAAGTTCAAGGCCGGAGAGAGAGTTGCCATCGTGGGCCGCACCGGCAGCGGCAAGTCTACGGTACGCTTTCATTCCGTTATGATGTCTTCTTCCTCTTCTTCTTCTTCTTCTCTCTTGCCCCTCCCTTATCGAAAGGGAGAAATCTTGCTAACTCTCTTTCTTCCACCGTAGCTGGTTCTCTCCCTCCTACGTTTCACGCACATCGTCTCGGGCCAGATCCTGTACGACGGCATCGACATCACCAGGATCCCGCGCCGCCGCCTCCGCGAGGCGCTGACCATCATCCCGCAGGAGGCGGTGCTCTTCAACGGCACGTTGCGGTCGAACCTCGACCCGACAGGCACGATCGCGGCGCCGGTGCTCGAGAGGGCGCTCGAGTCGTGCCAGGGCATCGCGTCGTTCCGGTACCACTCGGAGGCCGACGCCGACGCCGCCGAGGCGGCCGCGGCGGCCGTCGCGTTGGCGCCCGACGCCTCGGGCCTCGCGCTCTCGACGACGGTCAACGCCAAGGGGGAGAACTTCTCTCACGGGCAGCGCCAGGTGCTGTCCCTGTGCCGCGCGCTCGTCCGGGGCAGCCGTCTGATGCTGCTGGACGAGGCGACGGCGAGCATGGACTACGAGACGGACCGGGGCATTCAGGCCGTGCTGCGGCGCGAGGTCGATGACGAGCGCACGCTCGTGACCATCGCCCACAGGCTCCGGACTATCGCCGACTACGACACGGTGGTGGTCATGGGCGCCGGGCGCGTCGTCGAGGCCGGGCGCCCGGCCGAGCTGTACAGGGCGCGGGGCGTGTTCTACGAGATGGTGTACCACAGCGGCGAGAAGAGGGACCTGGAGCTGCTTTTTGGGGATGTGAAGGAGTGAAGGCAAAGGATGGGGAGTACCAGGCGACGAGGAGCGACGAGACTTGACAATTAGATGCGCCGAGACGCAAAAGCTGCAAATAGATGACGGCGCTTTAGAGAAGCGAGGGGGAGGGGATTTATAGACTGCGCCCCCCGCCGAAACATGGCATTTGTTCTAATGTTATGTTAACACACTGGTACAAAAAGACACTTGTTGGGGTGTATTTTAGTCGAGGGAACAGTGTCTAGCCGCCCATTTTGGTATACCAGCACGCGTTGCTGACCGTTTGGATATGTACGTCTCACAATACTAAAGATTTACTCAATACGAGTGGATTAGCATGACTCGTTAGGTTGACGGGCCTTACGCTCGTGGATTGAATTGTGTCTGTCCGATACAAGCACGCAATTAGTCTCAATTTTGAATACGATCAAGCAATGAACAAGAAAACTTTTGATTGATACGTTCATAGCCAGCCGATTGGCAAATGTATTTGTTCGCCCAAAAAGGAGAGTAGGTATCTGCATCTAACCGATTATCCTGCTCCCCCCTTCTCATTACTAAAGCTCTGCAGGAAACCAGTCGTTTTTGAACCAATCTCCCCCCTATGTGTTTCCTCGTCGCCGCATGATATGCGGATGCTGGTTATTTGTCCACCTCAACTGACCATTATAAGGATGTAAAGCCAATGCTGTCGACGCCAAGAACCGAATGCTCCTTCAACCATCCCCGGGCCTCACAACATGGCCAAGGCAGCCATGCCGGCGAGCACAACGACGCTGAGGGCTGTCAAAGTAGAACCACTGCTAGGGACAACGGTGGGTGCCGTTGTTGGCCCGCTGACGGTACCATTAGTACCGGGGCGGCTAGTGCCGGAGCTGGAGCCAGAGCCCTGGGAAGCAGATGGCGCTGCACTGCCGGTTAGGCTGACCGTTCCGCTGCCGTCTCCACCAGCTCCAGAGCCGCTAGTCGGCACGGCGGTCGTCAGGGTGGTAGCGGTGCCAAAAAAGGAGCTCTGCTGGCTCGAGCCCGAACCAGAGCCAGAGCCGCCACTGGTGGAGGAGGCAGTTGTAGGATCAGAATTGGAAGCGGAAACGGAAGCGGAAACAGAAGCAGACGCAGATGCAGACGTGGACGCGGCACCGTTAGTCTGCGAAGAAGCGCTGGCAGATGTGGTCTTGGTCGAAGTGGCAGAGGCGGAAGACGACGATCCAGAGCTGGCCTTATCACATGAGAGGTCGTACAGAGGCTTGTTGGTAAGGGTCGAGCCGATGACACCGAAGCTCGGGTTGGGAGTGGTGGGAGAAGAATCCTGAAAAGTGTACCACCAGACGTTGGTCTTGCCAAACATGGGGCAGCCGACATCATCCCAGAACTTCTTGGCGTTCTCGAGCGAGGGGACAGCAGCACCGACCGTCTTTCCGCTAACAGGCCAGCCGGTTTCCGTGACCCAGACAGGCTTGCCGCCGACGGCGGCCTGAGTGGCACCCAAGGCATCGGCCCAGCGGTCCTTGCTGTCGGAGATGTCATTGGGCTTGGTGCTCTCGAAGTAGGGGTAGGCGTCCATTCCGATCCAATCGCAAGCGTCAATGACGGCACTGTTGCTGCCGTTGACCCAGGCAGTCCATGTGTCGACGTGGCCAAGAGGGGCACTGCTCAGAGGCGAATTCTTGATGACCTCTCGAACCTGGTCAAAGTACTTAACAAGAGTGTTGGGCTCGGCGCCGGCGAACTCATTGTTGGCAATGCCGGTGGGCGAATGGCGGTAGAGATCCTCGCTGCCGACCGAGATGCCAGCAATCAGGCCGCCGAGTTGAGAGCCGTACAGTGCAAGAGCCTTTTTCAGGGCTTCAAGCTCGTTAGCGAAGGCGGCTTCACCGGCTGAGGCCCAGAGACCGAGCAAGAGCGTAGTCTTGGTCGAGATGGCAGCGGGAATGGCCGAGATGGGGTCATTGGTGCTTCCGCCCTGGACCATGGTGTAGAGGCGGGCAGATGTGAAGGCGCCGTTCGTGCCCTCGAGGCTTGCTGCGGTCTTGAACTCAGACTCGAAGTCCGACTGTGTCTTGGCCCGACCATCGGTGAAGGTGGATCCGTAGTTGAAGCCTTGGAATGCGCTGGCCGTGACAGCGGCGTAGACAGCTGCCAGGGCGAGAGAAGCACGCATCGTCGCGTTTGATATGGTGAGCCAATCTGGGTTCTTCTGATGATGATAGGAGGGGCGTTAAAAGCGGCAGCGATGTACTAGAACGGAAAAAACGTTGAGCTGGAAGCTGGAGCAAAAGATTTATTGTCTGATTCTGGTTGAAGAAGAGATGTAGCACCCTAGGAGGATGTGGATGAACCAGATACTAATATATCCAAGCGACAAGTAGACTCGGAGAGAGTGTGAACAAGACACGGACGGAACAAGGTGGCCCAGGAAGCCGTAGGTATAAAGGAGGACGGGTATTGTGAATAAGGGTGCGAGGGAGGAAGGTTATGAAGGAGTGAAGGAGACGGGGTGGTGAATGGGTAGAAAAGGCAAAGTCAGTGATCATATCCAGGCACAGCAGTGAGAGTGTGAGAGAGAGAGGTGCTTTATCAGATCACATAACACGCCTGAGTGTCCTGCAGGGTTTCCTCCTGTTCCCTAGGCCAGGCAGCGGAACTCCCCCTCCCCTCCTTGTCCTCTTTCCCTTGTTTTTGTTTCCCTTTTCCCTTCCTACCTAGCTCCCACACCCTCAACGAGCAAGTAAGCTTGACCCGATGAAGAAGTGGTGGACAGCGCAGCAGGTGTTCTGAGGAAAGGTGTAGGAACCTTGAAGAGTGAATGGGGTCATGGGTGGGAAGAAAGGTGTGGAATAGGCAAGTGAAGTCGGTTGAAGTTCGAGGGTGACTCCACATTCCCCCAGTTGGCATGTTTAGCGTCTCGCCCCGCCCATCAAGACGGCCACTGAACAACGTATAAGCAGCATCTACTCAATAACTAGGTACCTACCTACCTGTAGGTACCTACCTAGGTATGCAGGAACCAGGCGTACCCCAAGCCACAGTGGCGATGAGGTCACCCACATCAGGGATGCATGTGGCCGCCACTCCGGGCTGCTTGGAGCCAGGGCCGGCCGAAACAGTGGCCCAATCACGGCTGCCATCCCAATTTTACCGGTGTCCCGGGCTCCCAAAGCCTGCCGTATTTAGCAGCCATACCCACTATCTCACCCCCGGCCCCTGGCTCCACGTCGTCCGGTCAGGCCGTAGCGCCCCCCCCTTCCCCCTAGATTATTCTCGTCTCTTACCTAGACAGTATCCGTACAGGCACACTCCCAACCGGGCTCTTCCCCCCTTTTCCCGTATTCATCTATCCCAGCAACCACGATGCTGCCGCTGACCTTCAACAACACTCCACCTGCATGCGTGACCTCTTGTTATGGCGTTTCTGCTCATTGCTCGCCGGTGTGTGAGTGCATCGTTGCAGATACGAGGCCTTGAATGTGCGCTGGTTCCACCCACACCCGTCGAATGTTCTCGCGACGTCACGTTGCCTACCAGCTGGAGTGGCTGACGATGCGACCCTCCATTCTCAAACTATTCGTTCTTCTTGTGGCATTTCTCGGGGCGATGGTGCTGACTTACGGGTGATTGTTTGTCCGCAAACGCAAAACAATGGACGGAACCAAAACATCTTTTCAGACCTCGCGCTTACTCTTGACCAGCGGGTGCTCAGGGATTGTAGCTGCTCGAGGGCCTGACAGCTGCAGGTACCCAGCGCATACATCCCCTCCCATGCAAGGAAGAGGGGGTTGGATCTTTGAAAGTTTGTGGTGAACTCTCTCCGTCGCCAGCCTCCAGGAAACAAACAAACACTTGTATTCCCGCCATTGACTTCGAGCTACATCCGAGGAAGTCGCCATCTCCCCTTGAATGTCTCGAAGCGGGGCCGTAGTGCGAGTTTCTGAACTTACACGTCATCTTTAAAGAAGCCAACGCCGCCCTCGGTTCAATCATGGTCAGGTCATGCCTGTCAAGGCGGATGAACGCTCGGGGCTCGACAAGACGGACTGAGCCACAGCACAAGAACTTGCTCTTTGAGAAAATAACCGCCCATACCACACGCAAAAGGATACACGTGCAACACTCTTGATTGCCCTTACCATCAACCCTAGGCACTTAAGACTTGGCAAGCTGCTTGTAAATTCCGTCCAATCTCCAGAGCGCAGCCTCTTTTTTGTCCATGGTGGCATTGCTTTGAACCACTCATCCGCTTCCGGTTACGTTTTGACAAGCGTCAAGGACATCATGCTGAGCGGGTGAAGGTGAACTTGGTTCGATGAATTCGGAAAACCTCGAGACAGTGAAAAGAGAACTCAGCAAGATTGAAAATAGTCCGCAATCACATGTGGACGGCATTGCTATATGATGCAACAAAAAGGCTTAAAGAGAGTTCAGGGATGGCAAAGGCTTTTGAAATGCCATGCGCACCGATAAGACTGCCGCCCTCCAGTCCCATGTGTTGCTGAACACTGTCGTCACTTCCGATTTCTCTTCTATACGTCTTGTGGGCTGGGTATCACCAAGCCCGCCTCCATCTCCGTCTCTTTGCCATCGCAGATCATGCGCACCGGGTGGAAACAGGGACTGACCTACTATGCTTCACCGTCTATTATGTATAACCCGACTGGACCCATCTTGTGAGGAGACAGCCCTGTGCGGAAACGGTGGATAGATATTCGAAAATAGAATTCCGACGGACAAGGCATAGCGTTGTAGAAGTTGGCAGCCATGATGATGCTGTGTCTATTTGGCTTCTAGACCACCAATCAATTTTCAACACAATTACACCCAACATAACGGGTAAGTACAATGGATGTCTTTTGAGCTGGCTGGCGTCGTGTTTCTGGGCAGGCTATTGAGACTAATGACTGTTGGGATCAGGTCCAGATCTTGTCACTCACTGCCGAGATGGAGAAATGAAACTGATACAACAACAAGACCGGTTAATCATTGGACTCGACGGCATGGGGTTACTGAAACGCCACCTCGATAATCACCCTTTCAATCCCTTGTGATGCTCCATTTAGAAGCCGCAATACAATGTCACTAATGGCTATGGTTGTGTTGTTGCCGAGGAGCGCCCTTTCAGTGCGCGGCATGCGAGGAACCCCTGTGCTGGAAGTGCAATTCCGGGAGGTCACGTAGTGGATGTCACAAATCGTAAAGCATCCTAACCGCTCCTTCCAGTAGCGTCCAGAAAAACGGTCTTGCTTTCGCCATGGTCCTTTAGAAAGTGTTGCTCTACCTACCTACCTACCCTAGTTACCTTACAATCGCATTGTTACGGCCCTTGTGAGGATGGCTTTGTAAGTGGTTGGTTGTTCGGCCAGGGTGTCGACCGGGGTTGTGCCGAGCAAAGCGACAGTATCCTGTTGTATTATATAAGCAAGAGATAAGGGGTGATACTCTGGACCTGGGGGGCCTGCTACAGGCCTTGGCGTCTCCGACTTCATAGCGTCATCAACTAATTGCTGGCTCTCAATGACCCCAACATAATACCAGCATGATACCAGTATGATATTAACATAACGTCGGAAAAACATGGCAGGGTTCAAAGAAATCATGCCTGCTATTACTACAAAGTAGTCTGGTCCTCAATCTAGATATTGGAGCTAAGCTTTCCAAGCTGACATGGACCCTAGGTCTCCCTCTCCGGAGACAACCGCCGGCTCGGGGAGTGAACCGGTCAGGATTAGCAAACGCAAGCTGTCCCGCACAAGCACGCGCAAAGTGCGAAGCGGCTGTGTCACCTGCAAGAAACGTCATATAAAGTGCGACGAGGCGAAACCGCATTGCAGCAACTGCCTCCAGAGCCGAGGGCACTGTGAGGGCTACCTCGTCGACCCGAAAAGGAAAGCTTCGGGGCCCACGGAGATCTGCTGGAACTCCAAGCAAGTCGTCCGCCAGGCCCCGTCGCCGACGACGCAGGCCAAGCTAGGCACCAACACCCGAGATTTTCGGCACGATGCCGGTCTGCTCTATTTTGAGGAGTTTGTCTGCCTACTCAGGGGTCCTTGGATGAGCGCGGCATCCAGCGGCGACTTGTGGGTGGTCACGTTGCCTCAAATCTGTCGCAACAATAGCACGCTCCGCTCCGCCGCCATGGCTATAGGTGCTCTGAGCGTGTGGTACCGCCAGTCCGCCTTCGCGTCGCTCCGCGCCGTGACGATACCGGATCAGCCGACTGCCGAGGGGGACGCCCACTACTTTCAGGCCGTCACTTACTACTGCGACTCCCTCATGTTGCAGAGAAGGCGATCCTCCGCGCAGGACGCCATCTTCTTGTCCGTACTCTTGCTCTTCTTCGAGACCCTCCGCGGAAACAGGGTTGCTGCCTTGGATCATGTCAACCACGCGCTGTCCCTGCTACTGGCCATCATGACGGATACGGACGCCCAGCTCTATCTGTCCGACTTGGCACCTGACCCGAAGCCGGTCATCGGCGCAGTAGCGGAAGTCTTTAATCAGCTGGCTAGACAGGCCCGCACCGTCTTCCGAGGGAGGATACTCGACGGACCGACTCTCCCCAACCTCGCAAGGGGCCTGAAGAGCAAGAAGCAAACCATGGAGTCTTTTATGGTCCTCCTAAGCCAGATGCGAAGCGACTGGGCCCTCGAAAGCCCGGTGCCGCCCGTCTTCAGGAGTCTGGATGAGTTCGAACAGACCTGGCCCACTCTGCGACGTCACCAGGCTGCAATAAACGCCGTCATGGAAGACGCCATCCAGAACTCCAACATCCGCCGCTTTCATGACGACAATTCTATCTCCAAGTTCCATTCTGAGCTGCTCGGCAGCCCTAATATCAGGGAGTACTGTGTCAACTTTCAAAAGTCCATGGACAAGCTGGACGCCGCGTTTCAACCCCTATTCGCGAACATCCTCTCGTCCGACATCGAATCACCGACCTATCTCCGAGCGATCCTCCTGCGCCTGGAGTTCTTAGGAGTCTACATATTCAACAACCCAGCCTCCTTTCTCGGATTCGACTCTGTTGTGTTGCTGACGCCCCTGTTCCGCCAATACATTTCCCTCAGTCACATCGCGCTGAGAATGGCCAAGGAGGAATCCCGGAAGAATCCGGCACACCACCTGTCCCTACAGCGCGGGCTGGCGTGGCACCTGCTGGTCACGTCGCTCTTCAGCCGGGACCCCGTCGTCCGCGACGAGGCCGTCTTGATGTTGAGGGACTACCCGGGCCAGGACGGGCTGCTGAACACCCGCGTGCTGTACGCCTTGGCCCTGAGAAACCGTCATATTGAGCGCCTCAACGTCGTGGATGGAACGCCCGACGAGCAGTGGCGGCGGCTGTGGCGTCGGGAGTTCGTGTTCGAGGATGGCGGTGACCGCGTCGTGCTGCGGTACATGGAAAAGGACGAATCGGCGGGGGCATGGCGTCTGGTGGAGGAAGCGGCCGACGTCGAAGGAGAGGGCGAGATTGTGGAGTGGACGCGACAACCGATCACGGGGCATGGCGGCTTACTCATTTTGGACTTGTATGTGATGTCAAACCACTTGGACCTGAATCATTCCGATACATGACAAAGGACACGACACAACGCAGCAGCATTGGGTAGGGGCCTCGGGGATTCCAATAGAATCAAAATATGTTTCTAATTATGATCTAGATGAACTTTCTAAAATGCGAACCTGATACCCCCTAAAGGACGACAAGACACGATGAAAACCAAACAGAAATACCAAATACTCCTAAATGCTGGGAGGGTGATTGTGGCGAAGGGGCCTTTCGGTTGTACCCCGTTTGCGTTCGACTTGACTATTCCCTACGCTCTTTACACCTGCAACCGATAGGTTAAGCATCTATTGGTCTAAGGCCTGACTCTGGCACTACGATCGTCTGTTAGCAAAGTATTTTCTGAAGATGTGGCGGCGATACAACTTACCATCTCCCAGTACACTCCCTGTTTCCTAATGAGCTCGTTGTGAGACCCTTTCTCTACCACCCTCCCTTCGCTGAAGACGAAAATAACATCGGCGTTCTGGATGGTCGATAGCCTGTGGGCTACCGCAACCACGGTGCGTCCGTCACGCGCCCTCTCGAATGCGGCTTGCACAATCTTCTCCGACTCCGAGTCCAGCGCGGACGTGGCCTCATCCAAAAGCAGAAGCTTCGGGTCGCGAATCAGGGCACGCGCGATGGCGATACGCTGCTTCTGCCCACCGGACATGGACACGCCCTTGGCGCCGACGTCGGTTTCGTAGCCCTCGGGTAGAGAAACGATAAAGTCATGGATGAATGCGTCGATGCAAACTTCCTGGATCCTCTCGTCCGAGACGGAACCGGGATCCTCGATACCGAAGAGGATGTTCTCGCGGACCGTCCCTCGGAACATGACCGGCTCCTGGGCGACGAGTGAGATGTTTCGGCGGTAGTCGTATACGTCGAGCTCATGGATGTTGACGCCATTGCAAAGGATCGAGCCGTGGCCTTTGTTCAGGTCGTAAAAGCGTTCCAAGAGCGAGATGATGGTCGTTTTGCCGCAGCCTGAGGGGCCGACGAAGGCCGCGTACTGGCCCTTCTCAATAACGAGGTTCAAACCCTCGAAAACCACTACATCGCGGGTGGGATACTTGAAGTGGACGTCGCGCAGCTCGACTCGCACGCCACCTTCGGCCTCGGCAATGTCTTCGCTGCCCCTCGTCGCAGCTTGCCCAACGTCCGCAGACTCTCTGACATCGAGGATGCGATCAGCAGCTGCGGCCGCTTGCGCTGCGCTGGGAGCCACGGCCAGGACTTGACTGGCCGCCTCTGCACCCTGGATGATGGCCATGAAGCACACAAAGAACGCCTCCATGGAATATTCGCCACTGGCCAGAAGCCTGCCGCCGTACCAAAAGACCAACGCCTGGCACCCGAGGCTTACACTGTCTGCGAAACCATAGAGCACGGCAGTCCACTGAGCTTTGCGGCGCGCTGCCAGAATATGTCCGTTGAGTAGCTTTTCGTACCGGGCGTTGATGATGGACTCCATGCCGAGGGAGGAGACCGTCCTGATGGCGCCGATGGCTTCGGTGGCGAATTGCGAGCTCTCTGCAAAAACCGCCGTATTCATCTGGTCGAATTGCACCTCGTGTCTGTACTTCCAAAGCCCCGCGCCCAGCATGATTGGCATGGTGATGAACATGGCAACCAAGCCGAGCTTCCAACCAAAAATGAGCGCGATGGCGACACAACCGATGACGGTAAAGATGCCCGAAAGCAGCATCGCCAGGTTCAGGCCGAGCAGCTCCTCGAGCAACTTCGCGTCGCCTGATATTCTCGCGCTCAGGGATCCGTGCGAGTTACTATCCTCGTCGAAGAAGCTGAGAGGTTGATGCAGCATATCGGTGAGGTATTGGTTCTTATACGCCGCGCTGACGAAGTACTGGAGACGCAGGCCGATCCAGCCCTGAGCGAAGTACGCCAGACCAACCGCCCCAGCCAGGGCAAACCACATCAAGCCCCAGAAGTTTGCCTCTCTCTTGAGTTCGTCGCCAGTCAGGAGAAACACAGCGATGACCTTTGAGAACAGCCATGCTTGCACGGGTGTACCGGCCGCACTCGCCATGCAGGACAGTATGACGGCCAGGTACGACGTCCACTTCGCCCGTCGTTCATAGAGAAGTCTCCCAAAGCTGCGGACAAGCCCTCGAGGCTTATGGGAAGCACTTCCCTCTGAATTGTCGGTGAAGGCTGTAGAAGCAAGATGCTCGCGATCCACAAGCACTTTCTCCTCCATTTCCGAATCGAGTCCCGAAGCAGACACGTCCGATACCGACTTCCCCGTCGTTGACAGATTCAGCGCTTGAGCCCGCACCAGAGAGCTGTAGACTCCTGAGGGGTCACTCAGGAGACTATGGTGGGTGCCCTGCTCGACCGCTTGCCCTCTTTGCAGCACAACGATGTTGTCGGCCTTCTGAATCGTTGAAAGCCTATGGGCGATAGTTATAGTAGTTCGTCCTTGTGTGACTCTGTCGAGCGCGGCCTGGACGATCTTCTCGCTTTTGGCGTCGATCGCGCTGGTCGCTTCATCGAGGATGATGATGCGGGGCTTTTTGATGATGCTCCTGGCGATTGCAAGTCGTTGCTTTTGTCCGCCGGACAGTTTAGCACCACCATCTCCAACCCGCGTATCGTAACCCTACGCACAAGGTTTTATTAGAGATTGAACATGGTCCCGATTTGCAGAGTCCAATATCCGATAACATGAACTTACATCAGGTAGTCGGCAAATGAACTCATGGGCGTAGGATTCCTGGCAAGCGTCGCGAACCAGCTCTCGTTTTATCATCTCAGGCTCATTTTCCCACTCGGTACCAATCAGGCCATTCGCTACGTTGCTGAATATGGAGGCGTTGAAGAGGAAGGGCTCCTGTTGAACCAGGCCGACTTGAGCTCTCCACCACTTGAGGTCGAGGTCCTCCAGGTTTACACCACCGATGCTGATGGTTCCGGAGAGGCTCGGTCGAATGAGCGATTTCAGCTCTTCGTTGACGCATTCCATTGTTTCATTGCCTGGCTTTTCCGATGACTGATCATCAAGAACCCTTGGCAAGGAGTGTTGTTCTCTCAGGGAGTACCATCGCTCCATCAAGCCAACGATGGTGCTCTTACCGGAGCCGGATGGGCCGACGAGAGCGATATTCTGGCCAGGCTGGATGCGAAAGCTCAGTGAGTTGAGGACTTTAACGCCGGCTCGACTGGGGTACTCGAACGTCACGTCTTCGAAGACGATATCCTGGGAGTCGATCTCTGGCTTGAGGGTACCGGCGGGAGACAAAGGGGCATCGATCACTGTAAAAAGCTCGCAAGCAGCGACCATAGCCTTGCTGACAGCGATTATGGGCGTCGAAATTCTTTCCAAGGAGGTGAGAATCATCATCACGGACATTAATACCACGACAACCACGCCGGCATTGTCGAGGGCGCCGGCGATATATCGCTGGGTGCCGTACCAGAAAGCCAGCCCGAAAGCGCCGAATATGCCGAAAAACTGTCTCAAGTTAGCGTTTGTGAACGGTTTGTGAACGGCCAAGAGAATGCCGGGAAGAAAAGCTCACGATGAGACCAAACTGAATCGCTACCACAGGGGCGGTCTTCTGGGCCCGTTTCTTGGCCTCTTGTACCCAGCCCTCATACCGGGAGATGATATGTCTCTGCGCGCCACAAGCCATGACCAGCCGAATTCCTCCGAGTGCCTCGCTGGCGATCGCAGTACTCTGCGCATCAGCTTCAGTCGTCGCAGTCTCGCCCTTGACGATGATTGGCAACACAACTCCCATGACGATCAATATGTACAGAATTAGCGACGAAGTCACCAAGGTGAGATCCCAGCTCCAGATGAAGGCAATAATCAGGGCTGCCCAGATCGTGCCGTTGAACTGCAGGAAGGTTCCCAGGCGGTCGGAAATTCCGATTTGCAACACGGCCGACGTCCCAGTAATGGCGGTCGCCGCAGCCCCTGGAGGCATCGAGTCGATGACATGGATCGACTGCGCGAACAACGACTGTAAGTAGTGGAGTCGGATGGCGGATGAGAGCCGAATACCAATCATCCTGAAGCAAAACTTGTTGACAGCGTTGAGCGCCCATCGTCCGACGAACAGGGCCATGATATACAAGGCCTGGCGGTTCAGTATACTTTCAAACTGGGAGCGGGAGATGGTGGTGGTATCGCTGAAGTAACTGGTAAACTGGCCGACGAGCTGGCCGAAAATGACGTTCATGAGCGGCAGGGCCACGCCGGCGGCGATGGACGCCAACGACGCAATGATATAGATGAGGAAGTCCCATTTCGTCGCGTAGGTGAAGACCCTGAGGTAATCGGAGAAGCGTGGTTTTCGCACCAGCGTCGTTGCGGCCTTGTTGGTTCGGGCTGGGCTTTTCGCCATGTTTTCGGGCGCGTCGTTCCGTGGCTGTCGTCAGGACGCCCTAAAGGTAGGTAGATTTCAGCACCTCCCGTGTTAAGTTTTGACAGCTTCCTTCCAGACTTTGGCAGAAGGGTTTGACAGAAAGGGAGGGGGGTGGGCTTTACATGGGAACGTCCGGATATTCCCTTCTGAACAAATCCTATCCATCGTTGATGTTTTGACGTCAGAAGGTCCGACCTCGTGCTTCAAGGAGACGGACGTTCTTGGGCCTTTCTGCAGAGTGCATGCAGAAAATCGAAACGAGGCACTGCTCGAAGGGTCGTGTAAGTGGAGGTCCGGGAAGCACCGAGAACTGAAGATGAGATGCTTGGAAGAAAATGATGGAGAGAAGATAGTATGAGAACCAGTGTCTTACAACGTTGCTGGCACCAATTCCGGACTCTCAAGCGCCACATCAACATCCTTCCGATGTGATTGATCGTGAAAAGATGCTCCCCCCAAGGGAACCGTCGAGGACCGTTGTATTACGGCTTCTGGAAGGTGAAGGGCCGAGCGCTCGGAAACCCGGGTACGATAAATTGATCAAGGTGGGGGGATGTACTTTTCAAGCCAATCATTTCAGCTGTCTCGGTACCCGACTCTCCGTCTACTTCGAAACAGCGGGGGGGCGGCGTGTACTGGTGTTGATTGTCGGCAGTCCTTAGGACGACTTCCACCAGTGTGGCAGTGCCACTGCACATCGAATATGCCAAGCTCCTCGTCGCCCCCTTGTCATTGCTTTTTAGAATCTGGCAGAACAATATTTGCGGTGTCAACTTTCTGCAGCAAGCCCGGTGACTACATAAATGTTTCCTTGTCCATTGCGTTTCTGATCTGGAGGTGGTTGTGAAAATCATCAAAATATTGCCATTGAAGCGGGCAGACGGTTTAAACTAAAAAATTCAACTTTGTGTAACTTCTTGTTTTTTTAGTTTCTGTTTTTTGGGACCTCTTTCCTGTCCATCATCATGTCCAACTTTCCTCCAGACATTTATCAAAAAAATCTTTTGGCAATCAAGATTCTTCCTTAGCAGCAATCGTTCTCGACCTCGTGACGAATCTTGCTATGCTCTGTGACACCCATCTTGTCATTGCCTAAACTCTCCAACACCTTGGGCTCGAAGCCGGCAGCAGCGTACTTAGACTCATCCCGCCCAAGGTTCTTACCACTCGACAGACCATAGTCGGGAGTTGATGAACCATTCGACGAGACGCCGCTGGAAACGGTATCGTCCTTGGTGACACTCTTTTCAACACCATTCATGAACTTCCTCGACTCATCCTCGACAGAAGCGCCGTTGATGGTGTATCCCGTGTCACTTGCATCGACATAAGCCTCAAGACCAGCACCCTCGCGGGGGTACTCTTTCATAAGGTCCTTGTGCACTTTGAGGGCAGCGCACATCTCCTTGTGGGAGACGTCGTTGAGAAATTCGCATTGACCAAGAGGTGAGGGTACAGCGGCGCGGAGTTTGCCGTCACGGGTCTTAAGGATCGCCGATGTCGCTTTGTCGATCATTTCCTCGTCGAACTGGGCATGATCCATGGAGAGACCAGCACGGGAGAAGAGATTCAACAAGCGGCGGTGTTCTTGGGTGGAGAGCTTGCCGAGCACGTGGGCAAGTGTCGCAGAGTAAGCCATATCGATGGAAATGGCATGGCCGTGACGCAGGGGAACGTCAGGGGACAGCTCGTGAAGAGGGGACCAGCTGCATGAGGTCAGATTCTGTTCTCCAATGTAATTCATCAAGAGTCTCTTACGTGTGACCGTAGGCAATGACACGATCAAGCATGATCTCGTGAAGGTTGGGAGTCTCAAGCTTCAACATCTCGTGGATCCCGTTGCGGTTTATCTTGTCCGCAGCATCTCTGACCTCTTTGCTGGCACCATCACAACGTCCAAACCCGGTCTCAATGAGCTCCTCGCAAAAGCGGTCGAGCAGGTCAAATGTCTCTAGGTGTGCGCAAGTGGAGATTTTGATCAACTCAGCGAAGCCATTGCGGATTTGAGCTGTGGGTAATGTGCGCAAAAATTTGAAGTCGAGAAAGGTGTGTGTAGGCGCGTGGTAAGCTCCCAGGCGGTTCTTGTAGTTGCCGTAGTTAACGGCGACCTTGATGGAGACGGAGGCGTCGATAAGACCAATGACTGTGGTCGGAATACGAATGAAAGGTGTGTTGCGGCGGTAAGCGGCGCATGCGAAGCTGCAGTTCATTAGAAAGTTGAATTTTCGTAGGCAAGGGGACATAGACATACCCAGCAACGTCGGTGACAAGACCACCGCCAACAACGAGAACAGGCTCCTTGCGGTACACGCCAAACTCGGTCATGGAGTCGACGATGCTCAGTAGCGTCTCCATGGACTTGGCCTTCTCACCAATCATGGTCTTGTGGATCTTCAGGTCGATGTTGTAGTGGTCAAAGTAATCCTTCATCTCCTCTCCATAGAGATTGAAGATGTTGAGATCCATGACGGCCAAGCATCGTTTCCAACGCGAGTAACAGTCGGCCAACTGGCTATTCTGCTTGCTGAAAACGCCATCAAGGAACTCGAAGTCGTATTCGATCTTCTCGTAACCGCAGACCGAGAAACCCTTTGTGGTAGGCTCAACCGTCGCCTTCATGTCGGAGGCCATTTTGAATGATGGGGGTTTAGAGGGCAAGTTGATATGTTGGTGTGTTGTAAAGAAACAGGCGTGAAAGGGGATTCTCGAAAGGATGGGACTCTAGGAGTTGTCAAATGATGTCTGTGTGTGAAAGAATGAAAACAGGTATAATTATTTCTAGGTGCTTCCAACACCGAGCTTTTGAATGAATTTCATGCTCATGACGGGATCCAAGCCGCAGCTGGGGAGCCGATAGAGCAAGCCGGACCCCTCGTCCGCAGCCATCCGCTTTGGAACGGATCGAATTCTCCAAAAGAGTCGTCCGCATCATCACTTGCGCCTCCAACATTCATCCAGATCCACTCCTCGAAACACTGACCGACTTTTGCCTCTTTGGCGAGGTCAGGTAGCACAATGTCATGGCAGACGAAAACGAATCATGGGGGAAAGCATGAACATGGAGTAGGTCCCGCGGCTGGGCCAGAGCGCTTAGAGCTTGAGGTGTTTCTCTTTGACGATGACACTAGTCGTGGAACTGGTAGTGGAGGGACAATGACAAGTAGACTCGACTCGTTGTGAACGTCAGACTTGGATTATAAATGGGTCATTGGTACAATATCTATGCTCACTACCTGGGTTAGCCAAGAAACTAGCCCACGATCGATGGGCTATGCAGGGAATTCCCTTCATTTGATTGCTTCTTTTGGCCGAGTCTCTCTCCTGGGCACACGGCTACTGTGTTGCAACAACGAACGGGCAGGCGAAAGTTGTGATGCATACGACACTCGCCGATGGGCCGACCGGGGGCGTTTTAGCGCTAGCATCGCATGTCCCGGGTCGGTGCCTTTCATGGTGTAACAAGAAACAGATACAGTACGGCTCCGTGGGCGGGCAATTGCGTGCTAAGTGCATTGGGAGTCTGGTCAGTGACTTCCCGCCAGGACGAAAACCGGAGAAATCCCATGTTTCACCGTGTATGAAAAGTCGATTCCATCATCGATATTCGGATCTTGGATACAAGACTTGCAGTCTAGGCGGTGCTGGGTTAGCGTTGGCCCGCAAGGCCAAAAAAAAAGTGCAATTCCCAGACTGACGGGAAGGAACCCAAACTATGTACTTTGCGTTTGCTTCTCAGGCGACGATCGACACGAATCGTAAGATCTAGATACTGCACGTGGGGAAAGAGGGGAATGAGGACAAGCCTAGGCGGAGACAGTAGTCCGGCGAGCCGCATCAAGGTCGTTGACGGCTAGATATCCTTTCTCGTTGGCTGGTTGGAGAGCAAGAAAGGCGAGCCCGCATGATTCCAGTAAGAACCCTAGTTCATCAGATTATTCGGATCCTGGGAAATGTGGGAGCATCGATCGGATGGAACATGATGCCTGCTGGATGGGGCCAGTCTTGGAAGTCCTCCCCTGGTTCTGTGCTTCCGATACAAGTGGGTTACACAGAACTTGTACATACTTACACTGTCTAAGTAGGATGTATGTGCTAACCTGGAGATACATTTTGGTAGAAGGTGAAAAGTTACACTGTTGATTAAGAAATTCTGACGCTCATAAGATGAACTCATGATTCGGGCGCTTTCTTTTGGATCGCTGGCCGCCTGTTGTTTATACAACCACTTCCAACATGCTTCGAAGTATTTGAACCCCCCCTTCTTGTCATTATCGTGACGCGCCACAAGGCGAGAGGTACCCAAGTTTGCTGGTTAGCAAGGCGCTTAAGAGAAATACTGAGATCACCCAAGAGCTTAGCTGAGCTGAGCAGGAGGAGGGGAGCGTGGGTGGGCGAGCCCGGACTACCTACCTACCTACCTACCTACCACATACTTGACGCGGTTCGATGAGGTGTTGTTGGCGTCATGATACTGAGGCGCCCAGCTAGCTGCCCCTCATCGCGTGCCAGTACCCGCACCGGGTCGCGAAAGCACCTGACTTGTACCTCCGTACCCGCCCACAGCGGCCTCTTTTAGTTAGGTACCAAAGTACCGTGCGAAGAATCGAGTGGCGCCCCACCCCCTTCGGGCTTGCTACCCCGCCATGGCTTTTACATCATCAGGGGCTACGTACCTCCCGCATTCCTTAGGTACTTCCAACAGGCTCTCCTTTCGCGGCAATTTTGGCCGGGGCAACTGTCCGCTTCAGGGCTCCCTCCACAGAGACTGTAAAGGTGGTCATGGTCGGCGAGAGCTGCGGCTTCCGGCCATGCTACTGCTCGGGGTTCCCTGCGCGTTGAGTGACGGTGGGACTCTATTTCGTCCATCATGGTGATAACTAGACCTTACTTCCATATGAGAGAGAGAGAGAGAGAAACACATGTCTGCTTTTGACTCTATGGTTACTTTCTTTACTCCCCTATTTTCCCTCAATCAAAAAAGCATACCAAACACTGGTTCTTCTAGCACGTCAATCGGAGATCAATCGTACCTTTTGTAGGCCAGAATCAACATCTTACCCACTACGATGCCTCACTTTGATGAAAGCAAAGCATATGCCGTCCAGGAGGACGTCTTTTTCGACGACGGCCGCGAGATCGAACTCCTGCACTTTGTGTACAGCCAGCCCGACCTCGACGAGATCCGGGGCTCCCCCGATCGTGTCCTCAAGGCCGTCGACGACTTTGGCCGCACCAAGAAGTATCTCATGAATGTCGGTGAGGACAAGGGCAAAATCGTGACGGATTTGATCACCGAGGTCAAGCCCAAGGTCATGGTGAGCGAAGAGCCCCTCCTTAGCCCCTTCCAAACCTATTACTCCAAACACTTCCCAAATCTTCGGGTCTACAGTCACGATTGACTTTTGGCCATCATCCGATGATGTGACGACTCGCGTCTCTGAACCATGGTTCCTCAAACCACACCCTCGGTAGACCGAGAAATCTTCATTTGATCTTTTTGACACCTTTTCTTCGCCAAACAGGTCGAACTAGGAGGCTACGTGGGCTATTCTTGCATCCTCTTCGGCGCCGCCGCCCGTGCCGCCACCCCGGACGCAAGATACTACTCCCTCGAGCGGAATCCCGAGTTCGCCGCCGTCATCGGCTCTCTTGTCGACCTCGCCGGCCTCGCCGACACCGTAAAAGTCGTTGTCGGCCCCAGCGACGCCTCTATAGCGCGTCTGCACGCTGCGGGCTCGGTCCCCAGAATCGACCTGATGTTTTTGGACCACTACAAGCCCGCTTACACCACCGATCTGAAGCTCTGCGAGCAGCTCGGCCTTATCGGCCCCGGGTCCGTCCTCGCTGCCGACAACGTCATCAAGCCGGGTAACCCCCCGTACCTCGAATACGTCCGCAGCTCGGTCGCGCAGAAGCGTGCAGCCGCCCGGGACGTTGGGAAGGCGAGAGTGGAGAGCGGGTGGCACGACGATCGGACGGCGAAGCAGTACGAGAAGCGCGAGGGCGAAGAGAGGCTGGACCTGTCGCGCATCGGGAACCCGAATCTCAACTACGAGAGTCAGTTGGTCCATAGCTTTGAGCCGACTGGCGTGCCTGTGAGTTCACGCCCTGCCCACAACTACAATTCCTTCTCGCTGAGAATGTCTAGGATGGCGTTGAAATCACGAGATGTGTCGGGGAGGCGAAGGAATGAAATGCGAACATGAACTGGAATGATGAACAACCTATTTTCAACAAGTCAACTTCGCTACAGCACAAGCATATTGCAATGCAAATTCAAGAGTGCTTTGTGAAAAATCGCGACGAAATGTAGATCATGGCATGTGACGCAACAGGAACAATTGTGTATTGAACAACTGTCGTGTGTAGATTGTTAGCCACCATTCTAGCGCTTCGTTAGTACTCCTTTGGTCTCAGAAAACTGCTCCTTTAACGGCGTATTTCATAAAACAAAAAAATCCCCCCAAATGCTTGTTTGTCCCAAGTGCCCCGACAACGCCAAATTCAAACAATCTTGCGAGACGTAAACTGGTCTAGATTCTGAGCCACGTCTTGGCCCTCTCGTACGTGTAAAATGCCACTGCCGCCATGGGCACCACCTTGACATACCCGATCGTCAAACCCACGAAAAATCCCGGCGTCCCCTTCTCTCGGAAAATCATGGCCGCCGTCTCGCTAATGCGAAGTCGGTGGCCGTCCCCGACGGCGCCTCCAACCTGCATTCGCCGGCGAATGACCTCCAGAGGGTACGAAGCAGTCTGGGATACGAGACCAGCGATACCGCCAGCAAGGAGCTCGGCCCAAGACCGGAGTGGTGCAGGCTTTCCCGTGGGCGAGTTCTTCTGCTGGGGAAGGGTCGTCCACTTGGCAAGACTAGGGTGGCGAAGGATATCGCCCGCAGTGTCGTGCGTAAGGAAGGACATGCCGGCGTAAGGAAGCATGCCCAGCAAAGTGGGCGTGAATCCTCTGTAGAAATTGATCAATCCCGAACGCGGTGCGATTGCGGCGACTGCGGAGGCGGCCGCCGCCTCGGTTGCCGAGGTACTGGCTGCCTGTGCTGCCGGGGAGGTCCGCACAAAGCGCTCGTTGTAAATCCGGCGGCAAATCGCGGCTAGCGAAGAACCCCCGTGTTTTGTCTCAAAAGCCAAACGGACACGAATAACCTCCAAGGGATATGTGAAGAAAACGGAAGTGACGCCCGCCATGGAGCCGCTGATAAGACGGCGCCACGGAGTCTCATGTTCTTTCCGACGGATCACCATGGAGCGGATTTGCTCGTACGCAAGGAACTTGATGCCGGCGTATGGGAAGATTCGAATGAGCGTCGCCGAGTGTCCTCTAAACAGCCCCGTAAGGCCTTCGTGAGAGCGGATGTCCTTCATTGCCGTCACAACGCCGAACCACGAGCCCGTGTACTTTGCGAACTGCGGATTGCTCGCCTGAAAGAGGATTTTGACACGATCGAGAGGTGCGACGACCGTTTTAGCCTGTAAATGCCCGCTAGAGTCAGAAACACCATCTCCTTATTCTGGCGAGATAGATCCGTGATTCTACTACTTACAGCACAGCCTGCCAAGCCACCGGCGACGCCGGACCGCCAGATGTAGTCGAACGTGCGCGTTTGCTTCCTCGTCTCTATCGTCTCGTCATCGTCGGTTGGGCACACGGGGGGCGCCCTCGGGGGCGGCTTCAGTCGCGCAGCATCTCGTTGTTTGTTCGGTGCTATCTCCGACATGGAGGCATGTTCCAGTAACGCTGACGGCATTACCTGGTCGGCGCGACCCGCGACGCTCGCTCGCTGGTTGTTCGTGGTGGTGGAGGAGGGGGAGGCGAAAGACCGGGGTCACTCGAGAAGCATTCCGCTACTCCTGAAATCCCAAAGGTGTGTTGTTGATGGGAGGAGACGGTGTTCCTGATCAGAGCAACAGCAAGAGGAGTGAAAGCACACGCAAGCTGGCAAGCAGGAAGGGCAAGGATCGTGGGGTGGTGACCGTGGAGAAGGGGCAATGCGGGAAGGGATGGGATAGGAAGGGTCTTAAGCCGAAATGCGCTGGAGTGGGACGTCATAAAGGCGAGATTTTTAAAAGGCTCCCTCTCATTGCACTGTCGTTCTTTCGGGGGAGGAGCTGTGAGCCGTGGGCCGTGGCGCACGAGCGGTAAATGCTTCTTTGGGGGGCTTCGCCCGCTGAGTTCTAGTACAGGGGTCTGGGCCACGAGCCGAAGATTGCCGAGCGTCACCACGGACGGATGGTCACTCGACGCTCTCCAGTGATAGGTGCTTCCTGGGGGGCAGCCTCTTCCCGTTACTTGGTTACTTAACTTTGGTCCGGAGCTAGACCTACGATAGCCACGATACCTCCGCATCCTTCATCGCCATGTGGAAGCACGAACTGGGCAGCCGAAGGACTTTCAAAACCACGCCCGAAACCCCCCCCCCTGGAAAATTAACACCAGACCGCCTTATTTCAGAAAAAAACGCGCCAACGCAGGACCTCGGCACCATTGCACTCTAGATCTGGACTATTCTCCCCCACGGCCACACCAGCCAAGCCCCGGGTCCGGTCAAGTGGCACTTGGACTGGGCTAAGCCTCAACCCGAGTCTGCGGGAAAGACGCCCCGGTCAAAGCCACAAAGCCAGTCAGGCACATTAGCCTGATAGGTGAAGAGGAGGGAAACGAATTTCTCGGATTTCCCAACCATGGTCTCTAGACCTGCGTCAGAGCCCTCATCGGCAAGCTCCTCACCACGTAGCATCTTATTTCACGCCGAGGACCGGTCCGTATTCCTCGTCGACATCCCAGCCTCTCTGGAGGAAAGCCAGGTCTTGCCGGGTCACAGTGCCGAGACAGGAGGGCCACCGCAAAGACGGCTCGTCTCAGTCGACCCCGTTGCCACACCCTTTTCAATACCGGAACCCCGGGACCCCCGGACCAACAACCAAACGCCAGCGAGCCAACTTGCAGACCTTATGATTGAGGCGGCGGTGAGAAGTGCCCTCGACACGCTAGGCAAGAACTACGCCGCGCCATTCTGCCTCCCACGGGTGACCACCGGCGGGAGCAGCAACATTAGCGACAGCAGCAGCGGCTTAGGCCGGAAGAGCCAGCAGGATCATGTTACGTCGCACGGGGCGGATGCGGATGCGGATGCGGCTGCAGTTACGGCGCATTTCATCCCTGAAGAGTCTGTATATCTGAGCGGCTCGATCCAAGAGACGAGAGACTCATTCCTCTCGACAGCGCCCAAGTTCCACCTAATCGTTCTGGATCCCCCATGGCCCAACAAATCCGCGAGAAGAAAGACGGGCGGCTATTCCACCGTCTACGGTCTCAAGGATACCCGGACGCTTCTGGATCAAATTCCTGTCGTTGGCCATCTTGCTGATGGTGGCCTCGTTGCTATTTGGGTGACTAACAAAGCAACTTTGGTAGACTTGCTTACCTCGCCCAGAGGAGTTCTCGCCAGCTGGGGCCTCGAGGCCGCCGCTGAATGGACCTGGGTCAAGCTCACCTCCCAAGGAGAGCCTGTATTCGATACCGAGTCTGCTTGGAGGAAGCCGTGGGAGAGACTCATCATTGCCAGAAAAAGGGGCGACAACCGCAAGGTCCCGCAGAGGGTGATCGCCGCGGTGCCTGACGTACACTCCCGGAAGCCAAATCTCCGTCACTTATTTGAAGACTTGCTGCCTCAAGGATACCTTGGCCTCGAGGTGTTTGCGCGCAACTTGACGGCGGGTTGGTGGGGATGGGGCAACGAAGTCCTCCGCTTTCAAGAGCCCCAGCACTGGGTTGCGCAATTGGAGCTGGAGCGGGCTGAGCTAGCAAGAAGCGAACCTGATGATACCAATACCATTTGACATGTCTATATCCCATGCCTTCCTTTTGTGTTGTACAAAACATGCAGCCCGCATGTCGGCCAAGTGTTCTCTTCGACTTTTGTACACGTAAACTGCCACATCAACCGCCCCCTCCACCAAGCCCTTGCTCCGCCTCATGATGACTTTCTTTCCCCCCCCTTGGCCGCCTTGACGATCTGGTCCCACTTGCTGTCCAACTTGATGTTGTTCTTGAACGTCATCTTGCCCTCCACCATCCGGGATGCCACACGGCGCAGCTTCTTCCGGTCGGTGCTCTCCTTCTCCTTGCTCGGGTACGCCAGCCTGCCGAGCTGACGGGCGACGTCCGCACGGTACTGCTTCTGCGACGTCGCCTCGCGCGCGTCCCACAGCTTCTTGTTCCACGGCTCGAGGTCCTCGGGCGGGTTGGGCCACACAAATGCCTTTTTCATCTGCACAGTCATGAACTTCTGGCTTTGTGGCCGGTAGTAGCCCGACGACGCGCCCTTGCGCTCGATGGACGCCTCCTTGACCCATGACCGTACCGCCGTCACCTCGACGTCGTACAGGTTCCAGAGATAGTCGCGCAGGTCAAACTTCGTGAAGGTCAGGGGCACGTTGAAAGTCGCCCAGTTCGCGGGGGCGCGGTCCTTGCGAATGAGGGTGATGACATGATTCGGCCTGAGGAGGGATGGGAATGGGAGGTTAGCTTTATCGGCATGTTCGACATGTGGTGCGGCTGCTCCGAGGACAGGCTTTTTGGACGGGATCGGACCGTAACGTACAGGAAGACTGGTTTCGTTCCGAGCTTGAAGCTGGGTGCTTGGCGGGCTACCGCCTTTGTCAATGCTCCGGCCATCTTGTCGTCGGTGTGCTGCTGCGCTGGATCGAGGTGCTGCTGCGACTCGCGAGAAATCCAAAAAGTTCCCTAGGTCGAGTTCATTGATTCCATGTGGCTGATTGGTTCAGTCGGGATCACGTATTTCCGTGAATTTCACATTGGGTGGGTCTTGGGGTCAGGGCCGGACTGATCGGAGCGGGAGCCCGGTAGCCGGCTGTTAAAAGAATACCTAACTGGGTACCAGCCTATTCAAGCTGTGGACCGGATACGGCGGGACTCGTCGGAGGAGGGCATCTACTCAATCAAGTTGCCAAAAGAAAACCGTAAGGCACTTTTGTACTCTCGAAATTCATTGCCAAAATCAGTCAGGTAGGAATATGTTGCAAGGTACACAGCACAGACATTTTGGGAAAAGGTGGAGTAAGAGTCAGTCACGCGATCTACCCTTCGAGCATCTCGGACTCCGTACAGGTTGAACGAGCCTTTCGAGTTCCACTCGTTTCAGTACTGCGCAGGATTTTTATTGATAAGTCCGAGTATGGAGGACATGGTTGGCAGGAAAAGTCTCTGATGGTTGACATCTTTCGTAGCACTTCTGACCCATGCACACTGGCTGAACATTCTTTTGTCCGATGTTTTGCCTGACCAGCGGACTAACCAACGGAAAAGTGAGCCCGCTGATCAAGGGATTTCCTGGTCCGTCATACTTGAACCCCGGATTCCGACACCAGACGGCGTTGGTTATGTAAGGTCACGCACCAACCCGACCTGAGTTAAATCTCCACTGGTTTATGAGGGGAGAATTGGAGCGCACACATGTTGGTTTTGGGTTTGGGGAAGGGGTTATTTGGTATGAGTAGTTGAAGGCAAGAGAATTATGGCCATCGTACAAGTCACTTGGCGGACAAGTACGATTGTACAACATGCCTGAGACATGGAGTCGGTCGTCGCTGGGGTAGTGGATCATGTTGGAGGCGTGGGGCGCAGAACAGGATCTTTGGATGGGGTTGGATTGCGACTAATAAACACGACATTGCTAGCAACATGGAGATTTCAATATCCCGTACAAATCTGGAAGGCTTTTCCCGTCCTTCTTACAGATATTCATGGACCATGATGGACTCTCATAATCCATCCGTCATGGCTTACTGACGTCTTACTTAGACATCAAGGCCGTCAACAACGACGCCCTTGTTCCAGGTCCAGTTCATCGTGCGAGCGACCTCCTCGGCCGATGCGTCGTCGACAAGAGCGCTGATGAGATACAAAGCTGCATCCACACCAGCGCTGTTTCCAGACGCCGTAATGACACGGAGACCACCCAGACGCATCGCGGCGCGGCGAGTAATGGACTCGCGACGGCCAGAGCTCTTGAAGGACATACTGCCCTTTCTGTTCATGGGCGTTAGCTTCGCCTACAACGGCGACGGTGAAAGGGGCATTTGGGGAAGACGTGCCTTGCATTGGAGGGTCGGCGGCCAGTGTCTGACTTGCGGCGGACATACGGGTTCTCGTCCTCGTCTCCAAGGTCGAAGCGCAAGTTGTTAACGACGTATCGAGCATCGTCGATCACGTCGGTTCGCTCAGTCAGGTTGCGGGTAGCGGCTTCACTGCAGAGAATCTCGAACTTGGTAATGTAGTCTGAGTGGGTCGTGGCCGACAGGCCGGCGAGGATGCCCTGCTTAGCAAGGAAGAGGGCACCAGTGCAGACAGAAAGAAGCGTGCGCTCGTGGGTGGGGTCCGTCTGCTGCAGCTCGGAGAAGGCCTGGATGAGGGGGAGGGGCTCGGCGTTAGCCTTAAGGACGGTTTCGCTGCCGCCGCCAACAATGACGAGAACGTCAAAGTCACTGAGACGCTCGTAGGCGTCCTTGAAGGAGATTTGGGTGCCAATGGTGACGCCAGAGTCGGAGACGACCTTGGGCTCTGCGGCAGCGATGGTACACTCGAAGGCCTTCGAGTCTGCGGGGGTTGGGGAGGGCACTGGTCAGCGTGACTGTTTTGCAGAGTCGTAGCTGTTTGGAGCGGGGAAACAGATGAGGAGATTCTCTAGTTGGGGGGCCTTTTTACTCACTCTTGTCCTTCTGGTCATGAAGGGCGGTGGTTAAGGCCTCCATTGGACCTGCCATGTCGAGAAGGTCGAAGTTGGGCTGCAGGGCGAACAGAACCTCAATGGGCTCGTCCGCCACCGCAGAGCTCTTGTTTGCCATCTTGTCGACTGTTTGTGGTATGGGTCAAGGGGGGAATGTGAAGTAGTACAGCTTGCAATTGCTGTTGGAGTAGTTGGAGCAATTGGAACCGAGAAAAAGAGATCTCGGAGAAGGTCGTTGTTGGGAATTGGGTGCGGGAAGCTCGGGTTACGATGCTTGTTGATGATGATGAAAGGTGAGAAGGAGGAGAAGAAGACAGCTCAGAGCTATTTGGACGAAGGAGGGAGGGGAAGGAAGTAATAAGGTTCGAGTCATCTGGACAAAGGAGGGGTTGGACGACGGCCCGATCTCTCTACCTGCTTCTGCTGCTTTACCAGACTTCCAACTTGTCTACCTCCTCACGCATCACCTTGGGGTGGACGTTGAGGTACCTCATTTTACCTCACGGCCTCTCCCCCTCCCTTGGATCTGCGCAACTGCCCTGCTCCGAAGCAGCCAAAGGTGCCGCTCAGCTCAGGTCACTGCCCATCTGCGACGGATCAGGTGCGTTTCTGGACAAGACCACTACCCACCACAGCTTCAAGTGGCCCAATTGCCCCACTGTCTCCCGTACGTTTTCTGGGGTCGGGTGCATCGGTGGCCCACGACGCATGGCGCTCTTTCACAGATTGCGGGGTTAGCCCACGGATGCCCCCTGTGAGGTCACTGGTGGGTCCCGGTACATGCCTGCAGTGCAGCCGGGCCACCGAGGTGCAAGTATCCCCACCTTGCGGTTCTCGTCGTTGCCCATCGCAAACCGTAGGACCCAAAGTGCCCGTGAAAAAATTAAGCGAGACCAATCGCGAGCTATTCAGCCCACGCTGTTTGGCCGCTGGTCGCAGCCTGCTGCACAGTGGTCTTTCGCCAGGCCCCTCACAGCGCCTTTGGCACCCAATGATCCAAGCCTGCCCATTTGCGGCCTTGCACCAGAGGGTCCCTGGCAAAGCTTGTACCTTGCATCAGCAGACTCCGTTGCCTGACAGTTGCATGACATCGACGTCCCCCACGCCCACAGACGGACCTTGCCTTGCTTTTCGTTACATATCAAAATATTGCAAGGCTCGATGAAGAGCCACCGCTAAATACGATGGCGTCGTCAGCGTAAGTGGCCAGACTTTTCTCATCGTATCCCTCGCTTCTCCTCCAGCCTTCCGGGCCGCGTCACGCGGTGCGCGATATTTGACCTTGCAGCATTCTAGCCACCCACAACTTCGCGATGTCACTCATGATCGACTAACCCTAAGCTACATAGGTCACTCAAGGACCTGTCCAAAACCCTAACGTCCTTCTACGTCTCGCCTTCCCTTCCACTGCCCAACGAAGTCGCCGAGGTCATCGATGCCTACCTGAACAAGCACGAGAAGTACGACGATTCGAGCGCCGAGAGACTCCAGGACGAACTCCTCAGCATCTGGGAAAAGCATGTCAAGGGTGCGCCGGCCAAATATGCCCCTTACATCCACATCTTCCGCCTTCTTGTGCCTGCGATTCGTACGCCGGCCCGCCTGTTCAAGTGGTGGGACATTCTGAACGACCCGGTACTAGAGAACATTACCCGGGAGAAGGGCTTGATGGAAGAGTCCCACCATGCGACGCTAGAGGTTTTGATGCTAGACACACCGGAAAATGACGACTCAAACACCGAAGCCATGGTGAACCCGTTTGCGAAACGACTGTTGTTGACGTGGTTGGAAAAATACTACAAAATCCAGTCTGAGACCGACTTGAGCGCGCAATCCAGCGAGCGTGCAATACGACAGGCTCTGATTACATACGGCAAGAAGAGGCCCAGAGTGAGTCGAACAACGTGCATGGCGTGGTTGTGAAAGAGTTGTCTAACGAGCCGGCAGGATTTCCTATTCACATTGGATATGTGCTTCGTGCGGAGTGAATTCCGAGCGAGGGTCGCCAAGCTCCTTTGCGAATTCGTCCAAAGTCAGCCACCGCACCTACACCTGATATTGCAGACGCCGCTATTCAACAACTTGTTGCGGTGTTTGCAGCAAGATACGTCTGCAACTGTCATTTCCGTGGCCATCACCGCCCTGATCATGATATTGCCACATATGCCCAGTTCGTTGGTGCCGCATCTCCCCAGTCTTTTCAACATTTATGCACGGTTGCTATTCTGGGATAGCGAACGGACTGGTATTGTTGAGGCCACATCGGATGAAAACGAGCAAAAGAGTCTGGCACCACCATCGGGATGGGAGACCTGCCCTTACTCTCCGGAGACTGACGACGTCGAAGTCCCTCATTTGGCCAACTACTTCACAATCCTCTACGGCTTGTACCCCATCAATTTCATGGACTACATCCGGAAACCGCAGCGATACCTCCGACACGCAAATGCAGCCAATCCAGACGAGCTTGAAGTCCAGCCAACCGAGATACGGCACAAGTCCGAGCGCTACAGACAAAGCCATCTTTTGCATCCAAATTTCTACACTCTTACGATCGAGTCTGAAAAGACCGATTTCGGGCGTTGGATGACTAGTGAGCCTGCAGAAGTCGTGGCCGAGTGTATGGCGCTGCGCTTCTCCCCTGAGACATTTGCGACCGTTGATCCAGGCAATACCCAGACCGCCGAGGGAGACAACTTCCTGCTTAGTGACGAATCAGACCGGGATGGTCTTGGGCCTGCTCTGCTTAGCGGCTCAGGGTCGGAACCTGGGGCGGAGAGCTGGAGGAACACGGAACAGGATTCGCGGGCGAGCAGTCGTGTCCACTCGACCAGTCAAGGACAGAGCTCGTTATCCAGCCAACCTTCGCATAGGAACTCACTCGAAGTCCCAAAGGCGGATGTGATCGCCGATAGTCCGACACTTCCCCCACAACTCATACCGTCGCCCTCCCACACACAGTTGCAAGATATGTTGCACTCGAACAAGGTCATCAAGTCGGGACTGCATCAGTCACTGGCTAACGACAGTGTGCCGTCACTCGCATTGAGCCACCAAGAACCCGCGGCAGAGAAGTCTGGCAGCCACATGCCCCCTCCCCTGCCGGCCATCTCTGCACCAACTTCTGTGTCTGATGGTCAGTCTCAGATTGCGCACTTGCAGCGACAAATACTTCTTTTGCATAACGACCTGAACTTTGAGAGGTATCTGAAGCAGCAGCACATGGCGCATATTGGCGAGCTGCGAAGGAGACAGGTACGAGAAGCCGCAAGTGAGGCTGAAACTCAGAATCTCATTTTAACCAACCGAACATTGAGGAAGCGGTTGGAAGACTCAAAAAAAGCCGAAATGCAAATCAGAAAGGAGTCGGAGAAAAGCCGTACTCTGGCCAAGAAGTGGGAGTCCGATTTGTCCGCGAAACTAAGAACACTGCGCGAGGAGTCAAGGAAGACCAAGACGGAAATCCAGTCGTTGCAGCAGGAGCTACAGGGCGCAAGAGAAGAGTGTGAGAAATTGAAGAAGCTTGTTTGTGATGCCGAGGTTAAAGAACTCAATTCGAAGCAGACAATGCAGTCTATCGAGATCAACGCCGCCGAGAACGACCGGCTGAAGGCCGATGTGGAGCGGCTGTCCATCTCGGAGAGGAATCTTCAAGCCAAGGAGGCGGAGAGACAGGCGGCAATCACGACGGCGGCGGAAGCAGAAAACAGGGCAGAGATGCTTGGGCTGAAACTCGAGGCGCGCGAGGAGGAGCTCCAAAAGACTAAGAAGCTTTTCCAGACCCAGATTAGTGTGTTGAACGCCAAGCTTCTGGAGGCGCATGAGGGCATCTACAGCAGACGAACCGCCGAGACCAAAGCTGCGGTCGAGAGTGCGCTGGCGGCGAGCCGGGCCAAGCAGGCTGAGCTGCAGAAGCAGTACACGAATCTGATGAGGAAGTATACAGTGCTCCAGTCGCAGGTCGAGGAGAACAGGTTCTCGGTCGGATCTTCCAACTCTCATGGTCGAGGCGAGTTCGTCTTCCGCATGGAAGGGGACAGGGAGGGCTCGATGCACTCAACCAGCCCCGTCACGACGCGAGGCAGCCATTCGGGTCTGCACAGGGTCCTGTCCGACCACGACTTCCTCAACCCGACCTCATACAATCCGACGCCGCCCATCATGTCCAAGCCGCCGACCCCGGTGCCTGCGGGCTCATCGCACCTTCCGCCAGTGGCGTCCAGCCCGACAGAGGCTGAAGACGGCGCAGCCACCAGCCTGACGTCGTCGGCGGCGGCGGCGGATCCAAAATATTTCGGCAGAGGTGAGTCTGGAACGGCCCGGATTCGGTTCCGCGATGGGTTTTGGCGGATCAACTAATCAGAGCCTCGGGGTTTTCCTTGTTCTCAGGTGGAGTGCAAAACCGACGAAAAGACGAAAAGGGGAAGAAGTCTGGGGTGATTCGGGGCATTCGCGGATACATGTGAGGGAACAAACAGAGGACGCGGCGCGCCACGCGCATGTTGGATCGGTGTCGTGTTTCGACTACTGCGATGCAGCTCGTGAAGAAAGATATACCCCCATTGTCAGATGCTGTAACGATTTGCTGTCTGCGTCATCTCGCAGCCGCTTTTAGAAAACCAACTTGACTGGTTATCTTTCTGTATGGAGAAATACAAAACAAACCAAAAGCCACACACAAAACGAAGCCTACAAAACTCATTCCGTGCTCCCCACGATGTTTCAGACCCGCGCGACCCGCAGTGATAGACCCTCGACCCGTTGAATATCGTCGCCAACCACAATACCAAAGCCTGCCCGGCTAGCTCAATCGGTAGAGCGTGAGACTCTTAATCTCAAGGTTGTGGGTTCGACCCGTAAGCGCAACTCCGGACCATGATCATCACATTGGGACATCTTCACTAACAGCATACCAGCCACGTCGGGCTCAATTCCCGTCCGCGATTGATGCGCACATTCTTTTTCCCCCTCCTTTTTTCTCAACGCATCGTTACTGATCCTCACCGGTTATCAAATAGCGGTGTTCCATGTCATCCCAAGCTCCTCATACGTTAACATCAATCAAGTGTATTGGGAATCCTCTTGGTGTTTCTCGTTCACTTCCGATGTCTCCTTTTATACATCTATATAGCAATCCCGGGCTTGATAGTGGTAAACGGATTGCGAGCTGGACATGAGAACACAAACAAGCCTCCTTCCGCTAGCTTCCTCTTCCTCATCAACAAATCATCCAGGCTCAAGAGCGATGTCGAACGTTATAAAATCCTACCGCCACCGAGGGTTATCTATTGGTATGAGGAAGCAACCACATCAAAATATTCCTCGACTTACGCCAGGGGCAATATGTCACAAGTACTGCACCAGACACCTGAATCATTGTAGCTCAACTCACCGAGAGAAAGCATCAGCAAAGAAGGGAAATCGCCACAGGTGATCGTTGGGCGGTCCATGCCGTGATTTCTTTTTCCAATTCTCGAGACTGTATAAATGAATAAAAAAACGCCCGTCTCAACGATTCTTATGTAGTCATACATTTTTCTTTCGTCTTTCTTCCGTGCGACCCAAGATCTATTCTCTCTTCCCACCCAATCAGCTCTGGGCCATTGCAGCATATGCTATGTGTATGGAACTGGATGATGCTGAGACAGGCGTAACCCCCCCCCCTCCAGGTAAAAACACCACATTGGATTTAAATCAAGCGAAGTGCGCCTCGTCGACCTCTTCGACGCGATTCGACGGGTACTGAACAAATTCGGTTCAAGAGTTCTCGGTAGCCGTGGTGGTGGGCTCGGGCTCGTCTCGGTCCATCTCCTCAGGCGTTGGGGCGTCCTCGATGTCGATGGCATCCTCGGCGTCGTTGGCTTGCTCGGTGTCGACGTTATCCTTCTCGGCGGCAGAGGCCTCTCCCGCCGCCTTGACCCTGGCCGCCTCATCGATCTGCCGCTGTTTCTGCAAGCTGTTGTTGATGAGCGGCGTCGTGTCGTTGAAGATACGCAGGAGCATGGCGGTGCGGTCCTCTTTGGGCAGCATGAGGTTAAGCGAGTGAATGCTCTTCCACAGCGGCAGCGCCATGCGCTCGCTGAAGGCCGGGTCGGAGCCGTCGGGCTCGACGCGGAGGACGCAGCAGCCCATGCCGATGTCGCGGACGCGCGCGCCAATCTCGCCCATCTTCTCCCACTCGCCGTCGGCGATGCGCGGGAACATCTCGATGAGGAGGCGGCGGAGCGTCTCCTTGGTCGTGAGGCGGACAACGCGCTGCTCGCCGACGTAGCCCTGCAGGATCGGCATGCCCTCGGACTGGATGCGCCAGCGGCAGATCTCGGCCGAGGGGGCGTCCTGTTTCATGAACATCTTGACACCGCCGTGGATGACCTTGATGCCGCGGCCCTCGTTTTCGACGAGAATGTCGCGCGCGAGCGCCGAGGTGTAGTAGATGGCCTTGGCCGGCTCGCCCACGGCGTTGCGCACCATGAAGCGGTCCTCGGGGAAGCGTGACGAGACGTGGTAAAAGGTCTTGATATTCTTGATGACCTCGTGCTTGGGGTCGAGGTACTTAAAGGGCTCCTCGACCTGGCCGTGGATGTTGCGGTTGGATCTCTTAGGCTTCTCTTGTGTCGCGTCGAGCTTGGGCTTCTTTGTCTCTTGGGTCTCACCATCAGCCGTGTCGTCTTCCCGCGGCCGCTTAGCGCCGTTTGTAGCATCCTGCTCGGGTACCTCGGCCTCGGTCGTGGCCTTGGCCTCACTCTTTTCCTCCGGCTTGCCGGTCTCGGTAGCCGCGAGTGCCTCTTTGGTCTTCTCAGTCTTCTCTTCAGTCTTCTCCTCTGGCTTCGTCTCCTCGGTCGCGGGGGTGGCGGCTGCCGTGGTTCCGTTTGACTTCGTCGCGTCGTCAATTTTCTGGTCCTCGGGGCGGATCTTGACCTCGGCCTTCTTTTGCAGAACGGTGATGAAGAAGCCACCGGTATCCTGCTGGTGAGCGTAGACTCTCATGCAGCGCTCGAGAGGGATGTCCGCGCCCACGCTACCCTCCACGGGCGGGAACATGGTATCGACAATTCTGCCAGGCGCGATGCCGTCGGCGCTGTTCTTGGTGTACTCGTCGACCTCGGCCTGCGAGCCCCATAGCCTGCCGGACTTATCCATGATCTGCCACTTGCGCATGCCAGGAGCGCGGACGAGTCCCTGCAGCTCGTTGCTGCAGTCGAGGATCTCAACCTTGTCGGGACCACCGGCGCGGTCAATGGCGGCCGCGACGACAGACTCGTTCTCGACGGGGTTCATGCTGCAGGTGGAGTAGACGACACGGCCTCCGACCTTGAGCATGGCAAGGGCGCGCAGGAGAATCCTGACCTGAGTGACATGGAGACCCAGCGCGCTGCCGGGCTGCCAATCCTTCCACAGGTTCATGTTCTTTCTCAGGGTGCCATCGCCCGAGCAGGGCACGTCGGCGAGAATGCGGTCGAACTTGAGGTACTGAGGCTTGTTCGGGGTCGCCGGGTCGGAAGGGAGCTTGATGGAGGGGTACTGAGTGGCGTCGTGGTTCGTGACGAGCAAGTTCGGAGAGCCGAGACGCTTGAGCTGGTGAACGAGCATGTGGCCGCGCTTGTAGTCGGCGTCGTTGGCAATCAGAAGACCAGTGGTGCGGCCAGCATCCGCCGGGTCGGCCTCGAGGTCAGCCTCGCGCTCCTCCTCCGTCTCCTCGCCGAGGTCAAGACCGTCCTCCTTGGCGAACGCACGCAGAACCTTCCTGACTCTCGCCTCCTCGCCCTGGTGAATCATCTCGAGGAGCTGGCCGGCCTTGCTACCAGGCGCAGCGCACATGTCCAGCACGGTCATGCCGGGGCGAACGTCCATCAGGAGAGGGGGAATCATGCTGACAACTTCCTGTCTGCTAATGTTGCCGACGGTCGTCTCGGAAACGAGAAACTTCTGGAAGGCGGCGAAGGGGGGGTATTTGCGGATGATGTTCTTCGGGGTGGTCATCCACCAAGCAAGCTCGTTGGGGTACCACGACAACGGCTTGGGGGGCTCGACGGCGCGCCCGTCGGCGTGTTCGATCTTTTCGATCTCGGGCATGTATCGGCTTTGTAGGAGTTTCTTCACGGCCAAGGCGTGGCTGAGGATAGCAAGTTAGTAGGGCTGCACGAGGGGGAGAACCACCAAGAAGCGAGTCGTCGTGGGCCTACCCTTTGGAGCCGCAGAAGCGGAAGCTGTTGGGAAGGTCTCTGCGCAGCGCATCCCAGAAGGGAACCTGCTCCTCCTCCGAGAGGCCGATGATGGTGTTGTAGTAACGCTGGAGCCTCTCGTTCTCCTTCTTGACGGCAGGGTACGACTGCCACGACTCGCTGCGAGGCTGGCGACCGCGATCACCGCCCGTGGCGTTGCCGCCGCCGCGACCCTTTCCCTTCTTTCCACCCTGGTGGGATGAAAGTCAGCGTAAAGCGACAACGTAAAACAGTACGCCGGAAAGACTTACTCTGAATTTGCGACCCATTATTGAAGGATTAGATTGACGTGCGTGTGTTTGGTGGATTGCGCACGTAAGTGTGTCTTATTTGGGAAGAGGAAGGGATTCAGTAGCGAGTCCAATCCTATCGGCATTCGAGTCGCGCGGTATGAAATTTTGCCGTTACCAGGAGGAAAAAAAAAAGAAAAAAAAGTTGGAGGTTCGGTCGCGGAATGCGCCAGCCTGTGGCCAGCCCATCGATTAGAAATGATTGGCCAATCATATGCCGGCCTTGTTGAGCATTCTCACCACCCCGCATCAGCACCCCTGTATCTCAGGGTCCGCCCTGGTCTCTGGTCTCTGTTTCCCCCTCCAACTGCTGAGAGCCGTCCCGCTTTCAGGAGCTCCATCTGTCGGCTTTCTCGTCGTCTGGTAAACTTCATCTCAAAATCGAAGCTCCCTAAATCGTAGACGCCCTTCCGAAGCATGGAATGCCCTCGCAAGATTACAATGGTACTCCAATGACACGACATCAGTAGGGCTCATTACTCGCCTACTTCTTCCGTATCGCGAATTCCTTGAAACCTTGTGTTCCCGTTACATCCGCAGAAGGCCACAACAGAACAGTAAACACATATCTGGAACCTGCCACTTGCAGCGAGTGATTGGTCTGACGAGGGTAAATCACATTGCGAGTCCTTTGGGTACGGGTAAATAGTGTCATAGTGTTGCTCGCTATCGCTATCGCTACTAAAAAGTCTGAAACAGTTGGTCGTAGTCCTTGGTGCGCTCTGCGAATACACACATCTAAGTGGGAACCGAGGCTTAAGCCCAAGAGGGTGGGACAGTCGAAGCGCGGGGTTCCTCGGGTGGCTCCCCTCCCTTAGCAATTCGAGCAAGCTACGATTCCCTCCTGCCACAAAGCGTAATCCCGATGGTCAACAAGCCGCGTATCCCCAACAATGGAAATGAGTTTGCCGTTAAACTTGGGACCGGCATCCGAATGTCAGAGAGACGAAAGTTTGGCTCCCCGCACGGGAGCGCGCCTTAGAGGATCGACATGGGCGCGTCAGCCACCATCATCGCTAGAACTTGATTTCCGACTTGCTTAAATACCAAAGGATTTCTCGATCAAGCAAACCTCCCGACTTTTTCGTTGTCCAGTTCAAAGTTTCACCCGGCTCACCACTTGGCCAAAAAACACTGAAGTGATACTACAATAGAAATCATGGCTCCTTCAACATCCGTCAGCCAACTACCCCAGGTAGACGCCTCGGCCGTCACCCACAACAACGGCAATGGCAACGGCGCCCTCAAGCAGGAAAAGTCCCCGTTCATGAAGACTACGGCTTTCCCCAGGCCACGAAAGTTCGATGATCCGTACCAGGAGCGGCAGTACCTCAAGGAGCGATTGGCCCTGGGCTTCCGCATCTTTGCCAAAAACGGGTTCGACGCTGGTGTGGCTGGTCATATCACCGTCCGGGTATGATCCATCATTCCCCTGTCGTCCATTTCATCTCTTGGAGACGCATGGTTAATGTCTCCTTGACTTAGGACCCCGTTGAGCCGGACTCGTTCTGGCTGAACCCATTCGGCGTGCCTTGGCCGCTCCTCAAGGCCTCGGATCTCATCCGCGTGAATGCCGAGGGTGAGGTCGTCGAGGGTGGCCCGATCAAGCTCCTCAACACAGCTGGTACGTCTATCCCGTCACGACGCTCTTGTCGCTCTTCGGCGGCTCCTATGCTCGCTAACTGACACCGCATCTCAGCCTACATGATTCACCACGCAGTCCACGAGGCCCGCCCTGACGTAAAATGCGTGGCTCACTCCCACTCCCTCTACGGCCAGGCCTTCTCGTCCCTGGGCCGCAACCTCGACAACATCAGCCAGGACACTTGCGCCTTCTACAACGACATCGTCCTCTACAACTCCTTTGGCGGCATCGTCCTCGGCAAGGAGGAAGGCCTGCGCATTGCCGCCGCCCTCGGCGACAAGAAGGCCGCCATCCTGCAGAACCACGGCCTAATCACCTGCGGCAAGTCCGTTGAGAGCTGCGTCTACTGGTTCCTGAGTCTCGAGCGCTGCTGTCACCAGCAGCTCCTCGCCGATGCCGCCGCCGGAGGACGGGGCCACGAGACGGTCAAGATTGATCACGAGGACGCCGAGTTTACGTACAACACGATCGGGACGGAGTCCGCTGGGTGGTTTTCCGGGAAGCCGGCCTTCGATATGATGGAACATGAGTCGGGGTTCACGTATAAGATGTAGGACCTTGTTGCAGCGTCCGTCAGGCCGATGTTGAGGATTTTGTCAATTGATGTGACAAGAATGCGGTCAAGAGTGTATATCAACTTCAAGTGACCCGCCGACTCGGTTCGCCACACTCTCGGCGAGACGATGATGGTATGCACATGAGTTTGAAACCCCCACTTCTCCACCAGCGGGTTGATGTTATACAATGATGGTACACAAGATATGATACAGCTACTCGTCGAGCAATCCTACAGTCCAGTGAACAATCCGATCAACTCCCTGGCCGTTGATGGCGCTCACGGGGATCGCGGTACACTTCTCTGTCCAGGCATTCTCAATCCCGCTTGGGTGAGGAGTGATTCCTTGGTTGATCTGGCCCAGGTACTGGTTCAGCTCCCTGAAATTCTCCTGTGTCTCGGGAAGGTCGGCTTTGGTGGCGACCACAAACCAAGGTTTGGCCGCAATGTGCAAGCCGGTTTCCTGCTTAGGTGCCGAGGGAGCATCCGCCACCATCATCGTGCCCCCGAACGGCGTATGTCCATGGGCGTCGGAGCTGAGGCCCCAGTCGACACGAGAGTCGATCTCGCGGGCGCGCTCTTCCTCCTCACGCATTTGAGCATAAAGTCCGACCTCGTTCCACAGCGCCTTGAGCGCCGTCACGGCCGGGCCCGCCGAGAGGTCGACGACGAAAGCAAGCACGCCCGCGCGTTCGACGTGGCGCAAAAATGCGATGCCAAGACCCCGGTCTAAGTGAGCACCCTCGATCAGGCCCGGTATATCGGCAACCGTGAAGCGGGTTCGTTGCTCGACAAGGACTTCCTCCTCGCGTGGCCCGCCGTGCTTAGAGTCGATGGCGGGGTAGCGCTTGTAACTCTTGATAACGGGCCGGCCCTTATAGTTGTCCAAGACAACTGTGCCAATGTTCGGCTGCAGCGTCGTGAAGGCCCAGTTGCCCACACGTGTGCGCGAGTTTGTAAGCGCACGGAGCAGCGTGCTCTTGCCAGCATTAGGCAATCCAACAAGACCGACATCAGCAAGTAACTTGAGCTCGAGTTCAATCTCCATGGTCACAGCACGCTCGCCTTTGGTGGCGAAGATGGGTCGTGGGTACTCTCGCGACACAAAGTGAGGGTTGCCAAGGCCGCCTATGCCGCCAACGGCCAGCAAGATGGGTTGAGGGGAAGGGCGCGACAGATCAAGCTGGATCGGACCGGCCGGCTGGTGATAGAGACGCGTACGGGTCGGAGCTCGGGGGAGAGATATTGTTTTCAGGTCGGACTTTGAAAGCCCGGGGTAAAGAAGGAACTTGTTCCGGTCGGGATCCTCGGGCTCATCGAAATCATCCTCAACGATCTTTTTCGTGCTCCTGTTTTCCTCGTCGTCCAAGTCTTCATCCTCTTCTTTCAGCCCTTCCTCCAATTCTTTTCTCGCCAACTCTGTCTCGCGCGCCATTCTCGCACGCTTCTCAGCCTTCCTCTGTGCTTTCATGGAGCGCTGCAGCATGGCGTCCTCGGCGACCGGGTCTTCCCTGCTCAACTCGCGCACTACGGTGCCGACCGGTACAGTGATGATGACATCGTCGCCTCGCTGACCTCCTTTTGAGCTGCCCTGGCCGGATTTTCCTTTCCCAGCCCGAATGAAGCGCCTCCTGGCTAGCTTGTGCAGAGAGGTTTCGCCGTGTACTGCTTGTATGTAGATGTTGCCTCCATGGCCGCCATCGCCGCCATTTGGAGGGCCGTCGGGAAGGTATGCGTCGCGGAAAAACGAGATACAACCGTGGCCACCTGGACCAGCATAGAGGGTCACT